>NC_047659.1:92515026-92815026 GCF_011762505.2 Arvicanthis niloticus | reverse complement strand
ACATTTGGAGATGTTTTCATTGGCACCTGACCCAGGAGTAACACCATAGCCTTGTAAGATTTCTCCATTCTGTTTTTTCTTGTTGAACACATGTTTATAAGTAACTAAGATGTTGAAAACTTTGGAGCCAAAAAAAAAAAAAGTCATCTCATATCATGTATATTTTAAGTGGCTTGATTTTGTTTGCTTTTTTGCATCTCCCTACAAAACAGCTGATTTGAATGATGTCAAAAGGAAGCTCCTGTCCCGAGTGGCAGGAAGCTCATGTCCCGTGTGGCAGGGCTGTCGTATAGGAGCTGATTTATGCCTTTGATACTTGAAGGGACTTAAGGGGGAAAAAAAATGTGTCTGGATTAAAACATTAAAAATAGAACCATAAATTCCAAGATTAAGTCCCTTGAGTTCCTTGGCATTTGAAGTATTTTCTCCAAAGTAACTTCCTTTGTAAAAGCTCATAAATTTCTGAGAAAGTTCCCTGGTAGTAGAGTGGTTAGAATAAATTTATGAGAAATAAAACCTTATCTGCTCTAGAGATTATTATGTCAATAAAAAAATAAGATTAGACAAAACCAAGCATTAGTTGGGAAATGTGATGAGGTCACGTTTAAGTTAGTCTGTGAAGCGCTGAGGACGTGGCCTTCCCATCCAGGCTGGGTGAGTGCGGCTAGAAGTGACTTTCTAGGTGATCCCATTTGCATGTATTTAGCATCACATCTTTGACTTATCCATAGGCACCATCCCATCAGTATCCAAAACCCAGAAGGATTCTCAGTCTCCCATTTGTACTACCGAAAACTGATTCCCTTTGATCACCAAGGACCATGCCTGGAAGGAAGTGATCTCAGAAATTGTTGGTTTATTCTTGACTATAATCAGAGTTGTGAAATGTAGAAGAATCATTGTTCCTTCATTGGAAGATTTATTTGCTTCAGAGATGGCTCATGAAAATGTATGAAGAGGTTGTGTATTAGCCAGACATGGTGGTGCAGACCAGGAGACTGAGGCAGGAGGGTTGAAACCAGGCTGATGTAGCAAGATCCTGGTTCAAAATCTATTTCTGATTGGCAGGTGATGAATACCTTTCATCCCAACACTTGAGAGGCAGAGGCAGGTGGATCTCTGAGTTAAGTCCAGCCTGGTCTACAGTGTGAGTTCCAGATCAGCCAGGGCTATGTAGTACACAGGGAAACCCCCATCTCAACAAAACCACAACAAAAACAAACAAGCACACAAACTTTACCCAGGATTGGAAGCTAATGATGTGAGTGCTTCCACCTTTTCACCCAGCAGGTGATCTCTCAGTTTCTCCTAATCACATTCATGTTTCTAAATCAGACTTCCAGTTACTGCTGCAAGATTAACAAGAAATCCTTCATGGTAACTGGATCCCCATTGGTTGTTTTTCCTTGGTCAAATGCTGAGTATTTTTGGTTTGTGATGATAACTTCATTTCAAGCCTGAGAGAGCAGTTGACCTGCCCTTGTTCTAACGATACTGAGCAGCTGCCAAAACCTATTTCACATCCAGGGGGAAACATGTCCCCGGAGAGTGGACACAGAACCATGCATGGTTTTTTTCAAGATGTCTCTTTGGGCACCACATCAGGGAATGTTCTTCCAGTGGTGGTGTTGTAGGGGGCTTGTATTTGATATTTTGTTATATCTTTATGCACAAAACACATATACATTCAGGCAAAACACTCATATGGACAAAAATTTTTTTAATTAAAAAAAAATGGTAAAGGATCTTTAAGCTGACTGTCTCCTCTGGCTGGCAATTGTTTCAGACTCTTGCTGTACTAACTATATTCCCATATCAGGTTTCTCAGCACTGTATTCACTTGATCTGGACAATATGTGAGGGTCTCTCAACCTCACCCTATTGTCCTAAAGATTCATCTAGGAAATCTTAAGTTGCGTCATTCCCAGAAAGCCTTCCTAAATGTTTTCTCTGAGACTAAACTCACCCAACTACCCTTTCATCTGTTCACTATTGCAAAATTTATTATTCTCCCTCCACATTTTCTAACCTCTTAATTTCATTTGACCATATATTTTAGAGTTAATGGACACCTAAACAAACCCAGCCAGTTTGTCCAGCTTTCTTTGTAGCACACTTCTTAGAGATGGGGGTTTTGTCTCTCCATTGAGATGGATGCCCACTGTAATTAAGAGCCTAAGAGAATGCCATGGGTACCCAACGAGAGACCTAACAGCATGCAGAAGGAACATTTCTGAGTCCGGTTTAGCCAAGGTTTATGGAGTATTATGGTCAGGTTCATTGATAAAGCTTGAGTGGGTAAATGATGGATGGACATAGCAGGTTCCGCTAAGGTATATACTCTGAAAGGCTGAGGGAATGAGCCAACTGCACAATTCCATTCCCAAGAAAGTTCTACAGGTGATCCACCTACTCATAATCTAGAAACAGAGGTAAGAAGATCTCAGCAAATCAAATCTAATCTGATAAGCACAGCAAGTTCCAGGCCACCTTGGGCTAATGGGTGAGACCATCAAAAAGTGCAGCTGGTGGGTAGGGACTGGAGAGATGACTCAAGTTAGTAGTGTGCCTGCTGCACAAACATGACCTGGGTTTGGACCCCCAGTGCCCACATGAAAGTGGACACAGTGCTCCTGTAATTCCAGTTCTGGGAGTGGGGGAGATAAGCAGTCCCCCACAGCTCACTAGCCTAGCTGAATTAGTGATCTCCAGGGTTAGTAAGAGACCTTGAGACCTTGTCTCAGAAAATAAGGTGGGGAGCAATAGAAAAGATGACCAATGAGTGGCCTCTGGCCTCCAGACATGGACACATGTATGGGTGCAACAACACGCTAGTCAGAAAGAATAAAAAAAAAAAAAAAAATAGAGGATCATCCTGGGTAACATAGCAAGAGCCTGCCTCAAGATTTTTTAAAAAATACTTTGAGAGAGGAAAGTCATCTATCTCTTAGTTTTAGGCTTTATAGGATGATGGGAACAGTCTCATTAAGGGCATCAAGTGGCCTCTCTCATCCCCCATCAGACAAGGCTATTTCGAATGAAGGTAGACATGGCAAGTGCCAAGCCGTTTAGGAGGAATTGCTCTGAAAGTGCTAAGTGATGTTCCCAGCAGCTGTTCAGATGTGGGGATCAGGGTGAGTCACACCTTCCCCTACACACATCATCACCTACACATTCGGGGATGGTGTCGGAGTGAGGAAAGAGCAACCCATGAGCCTCTGTGGAATTGTTCTTGTGCCTACTCCTTGACATCACTCATCCGACACCTTCCCCTTCTCACTTGGCCCTCCCAGTCCCTACATTAAGGGTGGGGAACCACACAGAGACCTGTTCAGGGCCTGCTGATGTATAATCAGAGTCACTATCTTCTGGCGCCTCCTGGCCAGGGACAGGAGTAAGTACGCTGAGGATCTGTCCCCAGGCTCAGTTCCGTAGAGGTTTCCACCTCCTGGTGACTTACAGGCAAAAGCATCTGGCCCAGAACACACTTGTGGTTCTGTGCCAGTTCCCAGTGACAGCAGCCAAGCAGAAAGGAATGTGAAGGTCACAAACTGAGTTGCCCTTTTCTTGGTGATATTTCACTGATTCTGGGCACACGTAGGGATCGACAGAGTGACTCCATGGTCTCCTTTGCCACATGTTTTCTTAATCATCATTCTACCCAGGTAGCCCAGAATTTTTTCAGAGAATAGAAACTTGGCAAGTCATCTAGCATCTGTGAGTTACACAATAGGAGGAGAGACACCAGGGAGACAGTAAAGTATTCAGTGAGCAAGCATGAGGACCTGGGTTCTGAGCCCCTGCACCCAGAAGTCAGGCATGGTGGCATGTGCTTGTAATCTTAGCACTGGAAGACAGAGCAGGGAGGAGCCCTAGAACTCAGGCCAGCCACACCAGCTGAATCTGTGGCTCTAGCTTCAGTGAGAAACACTATCTCAAAAAATAAATCGAGGCAGGCAGTGCCAGCACATACCTTTAATCCCAGCACTCAAGAGGCAGAGGCAGGTGAATCCCTGAATTCAAGGCCAGCCTGGTCTACAGAGTGAGTTTCAGGACAGCCAGGGCTACACAGAGAAAACCTAGCATGAAAAAAACAAAAATAAAGAATAATAATAACAATAGCCGCAGCAGCAATAATAATAAAGTGGAAAAATTTGAGGCAGACACCAGTGTCAAGCTCTGAGCGCCACACTCCTGTGCGTTCATGAACATGCACCCTCAGATACACATGCATGCCCATGTGAACAGTACACATAGATGCCACGTACTAATGATGAGAATGAACAATGGTGATTACCAAAAATGAGTAAACTAGGAAGAACATTTATTTGTTCCACTCGGCTCTGGATTTTTTTTTTTTTTTTTTGTCTGCCCCTGTACAAACCACAGAAGAGCTGAGAGTGCCCTTGGAAAGGGTTACAGTGTGATAGCTGCCATTAGTAGTGCGATTTTACTCTTCACACACCTAGGTGCAAATAGCACCCATGGAGGTAACACGGGAAAAGGCATGAAGTAGACCTTGCTAAGTGCTCTGTTTACACAGAGAGTGTAAATTATAGCTGTGGTGTAGGGTTGCCACCGTGAGGAGTGGGGGGCGGGGCAGTAAAGCAAAGGGTCTGCAGGTTCAGTGAGCAGAGTGGCCTGGGGAAGTCCACCCAGAGTCCGTGCTGACAAGGAGGTCAGATCCCCCTGTGCTCTCTGACCCAATCCTCCTCCTCTTTGTGGAGTGTTTAGTTACAGCGTAGGTGTGAGTGGCACTTTTCTCCTTAATTCTGTCGATCTCCCTGCCTCTCTCTACCACCAAGGGTTGGGCCAAGCTTGAAGGATGGCTTCTTAGTTTTTAAAAAGCTCAATGTAGCTCATTATTCTGAAGTTCAAATGTGGGGACCTCATGCTGCTGTCTGTTTGGTGGGAAAGCTACAGAGGATGTGTGTGTTATAGAGGCTGTGCTTACGGGTAGGTGTCTTAGTCAGTGCCCCATTGCTGTGAGGAGATACCATGGCCAAGGCAACTCTTATAAAGCAAAGAATTTAACTAGAGCTGGCTTTACAGGTTCAGAGGTTTAGTCCCTTGTAGTCATGGTGAGAGCATGGCAACATACAAGCAGATACAGTATTGGAGAAGGAGCTGAGAGTTCTACATCCAGATCTGCAGGCAGCAGGAAGAGAGACATACACACACACTACACACACACTGGGCCTGGCTTGAGCATTTGAAACCCTAGAGCCCACCCCCAGTGACACACTTCCTCCAACAAGGCCATGCCTAATAGTGCCACGCCCTAGTGACCAAGCATTCAAATATATGGACCTGTGGGAGCCATTCTTACTCAAACTACCATAGCCGGCTTACCCACTGAGTCCACACAATAGCAGGTAGATCTGCTTCCACAGGGAACTCCAAGAAGCAGCCAGCAAGGTCTTTGTGACCTGTGGTCCTTCCTCAAACTCTGCCTGGCAGGTGCACCTAGGTTTCCTTAGGAGAGCCCTGGGGACTCCTCATTATGTTTGGCAAGATGACACAATGGTGTCCTTCTAGCTCTGTCCTTGCAGGGGCCTGCCAGCGGCCAGAGCCCTTGGGGACAGGTAAGAGCATCTTCCTCTCAAAGTCTAAAGCAAAGTTGCTGGTAGAGAAGAAAATCATTCTTGGAAAAACCACAGGAGGCAGGTCCCACAGCAGGAGGGCCATGCACCTTCCTAATTATACAGTTTCTCAGGCCCAGACTTGACCTTTTCCCTCCCTTTATTTCAGTTCCTGCTCCTTAAAATACAAAAAAAAAAAAAAAAAAAAAAAAAAAAAAAAAAAAAAAAAAGATTTCTATCTCCATCCCCCATCTCTGGTGCACTCCCCTTCCTAGATGAACTACCATAAGGCTGCAGCCAGGCCGACTTTCAGCAACCCCTAACAAGCTGCAGCAAGCTTTCCACATGGCTGTACAGCAGCCACACAGCCAGACATCAGCTGTCCCAGCTAAAGAGGACCCGACTCAGAGGCTGCCGGCTTCCTTTCTTCTCACATTGCACTTTCTGGATCTCGCAAGCAATAATGCTTATCCCAGAAAGCCGGTCTGCAGTAGCAGAGCTCCATCACCCAAGCACACTGTCTGTGTGGTGTCTGTGTTCCCAAGCGCTCCAAAATGCGGCAGTGAACTAAGGGAGATGGACTGCTGAGCTCTTACTGGTTTGGAGATACCTGGATATGGAGATTGTTGGCAGAGTTATGCAGGGTAATTACACAGGTAACCCTGTGTGACACTGGGCGGAATCTCATTAAAATGGCATAAGGGAAAATTAGGTTGTGGTCGAGAAGAATCATTTCATTACAGTTGACTGTGATCCACACAACAGAGCCCTGGCCTGAGCATAAATGCTAAGGTTGCTGTCTTCCTGATACAGTACATGTGGGCTACATATTTAGTGTAGCATTTGCTTATGTGGGCCAGGATGAAAAGTCATTGTGAGGCTGCCCCAGATTCCCCCTCCTGGTGAGGAGGTTGATGGCTGTGCAGAGCAGGTTGTTGTTTGATTTGTACCCCTCCTGGGAAAGCTGCATGGCCACCTTTGATGGTGCCCACTGGCTGTTTCACTACATAGCAACTCTGAAACACACAGGTGCTTGTACAAACTGGAGCCCAGCAGAATGCACTCCACGGGGTCCATTTAGTATAGTCTCCCACCCGAGATGGGAGTCAGGCATGGGCCAAGTAGATGTCATGGGCTGTCCGTTCCTTTATCTTCGAAGAGGTGCCAGGCGTGTCCCTTCAGCTCCCAACTGCCACAGAGAAGAGCATTCTGAACAGTTCACTCAGTCTAATCCTCAGAAGCACATCTCATAACAGGCCACTGTCTAAGGACCTTCACTCGTTATCTCATCTGGTAGGTGAAGATTCAGAAATCTGTTTTTAATTATCCAGAGCATGTTTATTTAATATGTGTAGTTTAAGAGCACCGCAAGTTATGTTATATATAGGATATTTTTCACTCTTAAAAAAAAAAATCACACTGGCCAACAAGATGGCTCAGTAGGTAAAAGCACTTGCCACGCAAGCCTGGTGACCAAAGTTCAATTCCTAGAACCCACATAAGGGTGTCAGGAGAAAACCAATACACAAAGTTGTCCCCCCTTAACCTTTATTCGTGGGCTGTGGCATGCATGCACCCATGTGCGCACAGAGACAATAATAAACAAGAATATATGTCATGCATAGAACATTTATAAACTAGAATTTTAAAAACTCTTGAAATAACTTTAGCACCTTAGTATGCTGATATTTAAGGTTTTTCTAGAGTTTTCTTCATGCATTCTTACATGTTACCAGCTTTTAAAGTGTAATCCACTTCTATCTATATGAAGGGCATTATATCTGTGTGTGTGTGTGTGTGTGTGTATGTGTGTCTGTGTCTGTGTCTGTGTGTGTGTGTGTGTGTCTGTGTGTGTGTGTGTCTGTGTGTCTGTGTGTGTGCATGTTCCTGTTTTTAACGTGATAGTGAAGGTGGCTACTAGCTTCTCTCTCAGGGCTCAGCAGCTGAATCTGCAGGCTGCTGTAAGGATGTCCCAGCTGTGGCCAGTGGTTGGTGTTCTCTTCACCGTCTCAAGATGCCATATCCTAGGTTATACTCACACTGGACCCAGATTTACCCAGTGAGTACTTGACCTTGGTCTGTGCCATTTAGATAAAATGGTGATTTTGAGGCTCAACTAATAATGACTCTGCCCAGAGGAGTGGCTACACAGATATTCAAGTATGCCCGCCTCAGTTGAGATGAGGTATGGAATCCGTAACCCCAGGGACCCGGGACAAACTTTTTGTATTACATTATTACTGTGTGTGTGTGTGTGTGTGTGTGTGTGTGTGTGTGTGTCTGTGTGTCTGTGTGTCTATGTGTGTGTCTGTGTGTGTGTCTGTGTGTGTCTATGTGTGTGTCTGTGTGTGTGTCTGTGCACATGCACTTCCCGAAGCATGCACATGGAGGTAAGAAGACAACTGTGGGCGTTGGTCCTCCCCTCCCACCGTGTCAATTCCAGGTCATCAGGCTTGGCAGCAAGTGTTTTTAGCTACTCACTGGCCCTGTGTTCCTTCCTTCCACTCTCTAACCCCACCCCCAGTGTGTCACACATCTGTCACAGGTGCCCCCCACCCCCAAACTAAAGATCCTTTCAAAGGCTGCCCTAACCCTGGAAGAG
Organism: Arvicanthis niloticus; assembly: GCF_011762505.2. Lineage (NCBI taxonomy): Eukaryota > Metazoa > Chordata > Mammalia > Rodentia > Muridae > Arvicanthis > Arvicanthis niloticus. Next base: position 92,806,842 of record NC_047659.1, on the reverse strand, counting down.
GTGAGACACACCCATCCCCCCACCCCACCCCCAGGCATGGAGCCTGCATTTGTAACCAGAGTCTGCAGGGTGGGAAATCCCTAGCCTTCCCATATGCTAAGAAGGAAGAGGGACACCCCTGAACACAGCTGAGAAAACTGAGGGATGCTTGTGTTGGGCAGCTCATCCATCATGAGGACCAGTAAAGTCCAAAGTTCCTGGCTGCCGGGCAAGTCCTCCTCCTAAGCCCTGGAACCTGTGAAGCATGCAAATGCCATCTTTTCCTCTTCCATCTTTTTTTTTTTTTTTAAGTAAGTGAAGCTCCCTGGAGTACACTTACTCTCCAAATGTGTACACAGGCAAGACGTGAGTGATCACTGTTGTCTGTAATGGATTCCTTGTGTCCAAGATACTTCCCTGAGCATTGTGCTGCTCATCCTAGTACTTCTAATGCATGATTAATGTGTGTTTAAACAGTCATTGCCTAATCGGACTGCTTCACCTTAGGGATACTGGTGAGTACACAAAGCACACTTACACAGAAACACCATCAGCATGTGCAGCAGCCTTCTGCCAGCTTTGGTGGTGTGTGAGGAGTGAACCGCTGAGACTCGGGTGGTGCCTGTTCAACCTCACATGGTCCACTGAGCTGCAGATGGCTTTCAGAGACCCCACTGTGGGAGAACTTTAAGTCTCTTATCTGAGCATCTACCAGCAAGGCTCCATGAGCTCCCAAAAGGAGGACTGGGTGTTCGTCTCACCTGAAGGGAGCTTTCGGTGTAGTAGGAAGAATGTGTGTGAGTGACTATGTCTCCAGGTAGAAAGTTAAGAGGGCCTGGAGTCTGGTTTAGAAGAGTCAGAAGAAGGGCTGGTGAAATGGCTCAGCAGTTAAGAGCACAGACTGCTCTTCCAGAGGTCCTGAGTTCAAATCTCAGCAACCAATGTTGGCTCACAATCTGTAATGATCTGTAATCTATAATCAGATCTGTAATGAGATCTGATGCCCTCTTATGGTCTGATGCCCTCTTATGGGGTGTTGAAGACAGCTACCGTGTACTTACATATAATAAATAAATAAAAACCTTTGGGCCAGAGCCAGCAGGAGAAGGGAAGGCAGGGGGTGGGGTAGGGATGGAGGTTAGGGGAGAAAGGAGAAATCCAGGCCATTACACAAGGTGGGGCCCATGAGTGTAAGAAGAGGGTAGAGGAAGCAAGGGGCTTGCAGTTACCCTGGGGATTCAGAGAGCCTTGCAGGGCTTTTCCCAGGCAGCCACACAGGCCAACAAAGTAGGAAACTTAGATGCCTATGACAGGCCTTGTGTAAGCCATGCTGAACTCCCTCCCTGTGGGTAGGTCAAGCCCTGACTTCCACATGCCTCTGCTTCTGACCTGTCTGACTGTAAAGCAAAGTGTCCCATGAAAAGGTCCCCAAAATGCTAGATTTTTTACCCACCCAATGCCAGTGAGCACACTGTGAATTCTTAGCGTTTTCACCTCATGGACTGTTTGTAAGGCATCGGGGTCCTTAGAAGATATGCCTGTGACTCATATGGAACCTGAACCTTGAAAGTGGGTCATGCCTGAGAAGTGGAAGAGAAGTTTTGCTCTACAGGATGTTAGTTGGGGGACAGTGCAGGCTTGTCCTTTTCTGAAAAGTCTTAGAGCTGATTGCGTATAAATAGACCCTAAAACTGGGAGCCTGGCTTGGATATATCTAAATGGAGAGTAGCACTGCGTGTGTATTTATACATACTTTGAAAAAAATCCCCCTTCCTTCTGGAAACTGCTTTAGAAGGTACACTCATAATTGCTACATGATTCAGCCACCAAGCTACTGAAATGTTCCCCTCAAGGAGCGTTTGACATTCAGTGGGAATTTTAATATAATGGAGTGAACATGTCAGAAATCCAAACAGATTTTTAACTCTTTGACTTGTTCATATTTCAAAAGATAGCTTCCAGTAGGCTTCTCTCTCTCTCTCTCTCTCTCTCTCTCTCTCTCTCTCTCTCTCTCTCTCTCTCTCTCTCTCTCTCTCTCTCTCTCTCTCCCTTCCTCTCCATGACTTAAAAGTAAAGCTGAGTAGCAGAGACTACCATGGTGCCCCTTGGGGCTTCCTCTTCTGCTGTATCCTAACACAGTTCCCAGGCAGCAGCCCTTCAGCCCCCTTTAACCTGTCGACTTTGGGAAATGCCTGCTAACACAGAGACCATGTGTTCGGTCAGGTCTGTGGCTGGCCAGCTCAGTCACTTACTGTGAAAGCCACCTATCCTTTCTATGACTTCTCATCCATCACCTGCCTCCTAAGGATGTTGTGATGGTTAAATAACGAGGGCGCCTCGCTGGATGCTCTTCTGGACGCGTAGTTAGCATTCATCCAACAGAAGACAGATTCTCTTCCTTCCTCCGACTCCACTTCAGCTTGTCCACCTGGGGGAGGATAAGCCCAAGGATAGGTAGCTATTTTTAAAATGGCAGCACAACCATTTGTTAGCTGTTACCGTCTAGGGTAGGAAGTTTTATATATGTGGGGAGCGGGGCGCAGGGGGAGGAGTTTTAGCTGAAGAAGGGCTTAAGTTACCTGATAATTTTCATCTTCCACCTGCCTCTGCCTCGGTGATAAGTGAGATGACTTTATGAAAAGCTTTGCTTTTCCCAGGGCTCTGTGTTCAGTCTTAAAGTGCGACTGTCTTTGCTTCCTGAGTGGCCTTCCTCCCGCCTTCTGATTGTCACACCTCAGTCAGTGATTTAAATTCTCTATTTCCTCCTCCTCAGTCTTCTCTTTTCCCTCATTCTTTTGGTTCTTTGTTTTGGGGGAGGGAGATTGTTGTTCTCTTTCAAGATAGGGTCTTACTAAATTTTATTTAAGTCATGCCTAGTCAGTTTTAACTGTCAACTTGACACAGCCTAGAGTCACCTAAAGAAAGATTAAATTGAAAGATTTCCCAGATGAGACTAGCCTATGGGCATGTTTGGGGGGGGGGATCTTGAATATTAGTTGATATAGGAGGGCCCAGCCCACTGTGGGTGGCACCATTCCCCAGGCAGGTGGTCCTGTACTCCAGCTGAGCGTGAAGTATTGAGCAAACCAGCAAGCCACAGTCCTATGTGGTTTCTGCTTCAAGCTCCTGCTTGAGTTCTTGCCCTGACTTCCTTCAATGATGGACCCTGACCTGGAAGTACAAACTGAAATAAACCCTTTATTCCCCTAAGTTGCTATTGGTCATGGTATCTGTCATTACAATAGGGGGCAAATTAGAACAAGTACTTTAAATGGAGTCGCTTCTATGGGTATCAGAGGGTTTCTTTTCCTATTGGACCAGATTGGCAGGATATTCGGGGAATTTAAAAGTTTATACGTTTCTAGCTTATAAGTAAGCAGAGGAGTGGTTTAGTGTTTGAAATTGTGTTACTCAAGGTTTAAAGACTGAACTGCCTGCAGGACTTCCAATGTAGCAGCTTTAATTAACTTTAGTAGATGGATTAACCAAACCAGCATTTGGAGTGTGTCTATCTTTAAAATGAGCTTGGGGTATCTGAGGGACAGACAGGATGCTGAGAGGCTACCTTGTAGGAGAAGTTGAAGAGAGTAGGACTAAGTCTGCGGTCACTTCCATTGTAGAGCCCCTCAAGCCACCTGCTACTCCTAGCTCCTGCTTACACCCTTTCCTTCAACCACTATACCCCAACGCCTCCTGAGCACACAGCACAGCACGATCCAGCTTCCTCTCCTAGCCCAGACCTCTGTGGTCACTGAAGCAGTCTACATTCATTCATTAGAAGTACCGCAGTGTGGTGTGGGCTGTGGGTTGAAGTGAAAACAGAACATTGACTCAGATCCTAAATTTCCTCATCTAAAGAATGGAGAAGCTTACAGATAATGTATAGATACAATTCCTGCCCCACAGAGTGCAGATTCTGCCACCTTTAAGCATGCTTCCCTTCCACATGTATGTAGGATGTGTAAATGTGACAGGAGAAACTGTTAGACGATAGGCATTCACGATCGTGCTGCACATGGCCACACATGCTCAACCCTGAGAGGAGGAAGAGACCCTGGAGGTGCTGCTCTGTAAGGCTGCCATGGTCATAAGGAGCAGAAACAGATACAAACACAACTCTAGCAGTCACAAACATTACCTTTAAGAAAAAGAGTGGGATGGGCTAGAATCCTCAGGCTAAGGACTTGCTGCCAAGCATGATACCCTTGTTCAGTTGAACCTGGTTCAAACCCCAGGACCCAGATGGTGGTGGGAGAGAACCAGTTCCCAAGAGTTATATCCTCTGACCTCCGTAGCACACATGCATGCACACACGTTTAAATAAATGTAATAAAGGACACTTTTTTTTTCTACAAAAGAAAGAGCAGCCTGGTGTGGTAGTGTACGTCTATAATTCATCACTTAGGATGTGGAGGCAGGAGGAACAAGAGTTCAAGGTTGCCCTCAACTACATCTCAAGTTCCAGGCTAACCTAGGCTACTTGAAGCCCTCTCTCAAAAAGCCACCAAATGATGAGGAGGAGGAGGAGGAGGAACAGGGGTAAGAGGATAAAGAAGAGGAAGAGGAGGGGGAGGAGGGGAGGAGGAGGAGGAGGAAGAAGGGTACCTTGGCAACATTATTTAAAAGGAGGAAACTTTGTTGTCTTCTGTGACCCACACCAATGTCAATGTCATAAGTCATCATAAAATGTGTGTGCACTCCAGCCTTTGGTCACACACCATATTGCATGGTTTCTTCCTATTAGTTTCTTCACAGCAAGTAGACCGTAGGAGCATAGCAGCCATTAAAATGGGCTTTACATATCCAGTATCCACTCATCCGTAGTGATGTCCTCATGTAACAGGCAAAAGCAATGTCATTATTCTTTTAATTAAGTGAAGACACTGGGAAGAGTTACCACCCCCTCTGTTTACAGCTGAGGACAACTCTGGCATTTGTTTAATACTCTTTGTAGTTCTTTGTGTGGTGGCAGGAGGGCGTGTGCAATGACTTTCCATAGTTTAACAAAGGCAGGTTCTGCTTTCTGTGATGACCAAGTACTTCCCCTTGAGCCCTACTTGCCCACAGAGGATGATTAATGTAAAATATAAAAAGCACCACTGAGGTATCATAGAAAGCAGACAGAAACTGAAGTTGGATCTACCCTTGGAAAAAGGATGTGGCAGGGGTCACCTTCCCATTTGTGGCTGTTGGCTTGAGGACATACACCATCTGGTGTCATATAGAGAGGTCAAGAAAATGCAGTTTCTGTCAAACCCATAGAGACCAAACTGGGACAACTGCAACAGCTGAGGAGTGGAGGAAAATCCTGCTGGGAATGGGGCAGGGGGGAGAGAGACAGGCAGAGAACCCTTGAGTTCTGTGTGTGAATTCTGCCCAGACCCCTAAACTCCTACCTGAGCAACCAGTGGGAGGAATTTAAGTATCAATGAGGCTAACACACACATACACACACACACACACACACACACACACACACACACACACGAAACCATTAAATAACACAAGGCCACAGCAAGGTCAAAAGGACCTCTACACATAGTGTACACCATAGGAATTAAGTCAAGATATATATTTAGGGACTACAAAAATAACAAGAGAAAATAGTCCTGGCCCTTAAGGCATTTATAGAGTTTAAAAACTCAAATAGTGACCTAGAACAAAATGGGATATTGCAAATGATGGAATAATATACAAATAAAGGAAAATTATTCTACTGAGAATCGGTACCGTTTTGCCTAAGTGTTCGTGTCTGGCTAGAATTTGAACAAATAGAGACAGAAGAGAATATCCCAAGCATGTCCAAAGGTGCAGAGGCAGAACAGTGGGGAGATCATTTTGATAATGTCAAGACGAAGATTTGATTAAAAGTGAGTATTTGGTGGCTCATGAATGGGAAAGGAAGGGAAGTAACCAATGGGACATAGCGTTGAAAAATGTTGCTGGGTGGTGATGGCACATGCCTTTAATCTCATCGCTTGAGGATGCAGAGGCAGGCAGATCTCCGTGTTTGAAGCTAGCCTAGTTTACAGAATGAGTTCTAAGACAGCCTGGGTTATACAGAGAAACCTTGCCAGAAAGAAAGAAAGAGAGAGAGAGAGAGAGAGAGAGAGAGAGAGAGAGAGAGAGAGAGGGAGGGAGGGAAGGAGGAATGGAGGGAGGGGGAGAGAGGGGGAAAAAAGAGAGAAAGAAAAGAAAGAAAGAAAGAAAGAAAGAAAGAAAGAAAGAAAGAAGGAAAGAAAGAAGAAAGAGAGAGAAGTACATGTCAATCACAGAGAGCCCCAGTGCAGTGTAAACTCTGAGCCACACATGGTAACACACCTGTAATCCTATCAATCCCAGGAGGAAGATGCCACTATAGAAAGACCCTTACTCAAAAGAAGAGGAAGGGAGAGGTAGTAGAATGTACTTTAATTGTGAGAAAGAAAAATAAGCCACAGTAGCCAGGTCTGAGGAGAAAATTTTTCACAGACAAAGCAGACCTTTTTTTTTTTTTTTTTTTTTTTTTTTTATTTACATGGATGTTTCGCTTCCATGTCTGCCTGTGTGCCATGTGTGTGCCTAGTGCAGAAGAAGCCGTTGGATCCCCTTGGACCTGGAATTACAAGTGGTTTTGAGCTGTCTTGTGGGTGCTAGGAATGAACCCCAGGTTTTCTGGAAGAGCAGCTATCGCTCCAGCCATCAGAGGACTTTGACCCTATAGGAAAGAAAGGGCATCCATGTTTTCCAGGCTTTGCATGACAGATGACTGAAAACTAGGTAGCTTGTTCTCTCCAGTTCTGGAGTCCACATGCTCAAAATTAAGATGCCAACAAGACCAAAGTTCCTTAGAAGGAAGTGCTGGAATGCCATGGCTTGTATCTGCCTGTCTACATGCCACTGTCTGTCTTCCATCCACGCCCATGACTCCAGTGTGCTTCCTCTGAAGGATACAAATTGGATTGAGGGCCTACCCTAATCCAGTATGACCTCATTTGACCTAATATTTGTAAAGACATCATTTACCTGTAAGTGAATATTCCAGGGTCTACCTGCACATGGACTTGAGAGGATGCAAACCCACTCGGTACAGAGCTAAATTGATAAGGTGACCACTTGGTACAGACAAGGTGACCGCTGGTTGCTATAATCTCGGGAATTTGAGGCAGGAGGACTGCTAGTTCAAAACCAGCCTAAACTAGTGAGTTCCAGGCCAAACTAGGCTACAGCATAAGACCATATCTCAAAGTTTTCTAAGGCAAAACCACTCCATTAAGCAGCCTAATTTAGTCTGTTCAAGCCCCATGAACTCTGGTTTAAAAAAAAAAGTTTCTGAAATTATCTATGGTCTTAAAATTCTGGATCTACTTAATACAGGCACATGAAAACTTTCAGTGGCACTGGAGATCAAACCTAGGAGTCACATATGCTAAGCAAGCACTACCATAGAACTGTATCCCTAGCCAAAGCCTTAATATTAAGGAACTCTGTTTTGAGGAGCACTGTTACTCACAAACATACACTGTGTGTCCCCATTAGTGTCTCCTTACTCATGGTTAATTTGTATTTTTACTTTACATATATCACCACTGAAAGTAGCAAATATTTCATTTCATTATGAACACGTAAGAACTGGTAAGTAATCCTGGTCCCCTCTGTCCCATCATTCCAGATGAGTAACATTAGATGTATTTTAGGGGAAGTGCGTCTCAGATTTCCAACAAAACTGTTTTCTAAAGCAAAGCCACTCCATTAAGCAAACCTTAATTTAGATCGTCAAAGCCCCACGGACTCTGGAAAGCAAGTTGTTGGATCTCATAATGAGTCTTGAGTCACTGCGGTTGGAAATGTCTGCTTCCCAGCAGGAGTCTTTGCGCTAGATTTTGCTGTACGGGAAGGAAGGGCGTATGTCTAGAGACTCTGGTCTTTAAGGCCGTCAGTTCAGATTTTAGCTGGAATTCCATATTCTTGACACACACCTAAACTGTGAATTCCTAGCAGCCATAACTTGTAAAACTCAATCAGTAGATAAATATGTGTGATCACATTTCCCAGTGTCCCGTGGCTAATGAAAACGTGAATGAGTTGGGGTAGATTCAACTAAAAAGTAAAAACAATTTGCCGCTTCCAAGGCTAACTTGACAATACATGAGCACTGGAATTCTCTTTAATATACTTCACTCTGTTGTTGTTTTATGTGGAGACAGAGCCTTACTCCCTGCGCAGCCTGTCAGGCCTTGACCTTCGTTCTCCTTCCCCAGCCTCCTGACTGCTGGGTTTCAGGTGTGCACCATCAAGTCTGCTTTTTAATCTAGTTCCTGACTGCCAACCTTAAAACTGAAGCCCTTTTTACCCTTCGGAGGTATTGCTTTCTGCACAGAGCTTTCTTTAGGGTGAAAATGATTGCTAGCCCACAGAGTTGAACATTATCATTCAGATTCAGACTTAGACTCAGACTCAGTTTCAGTCCTGTTTGTCATTCTGGCAAAGGGGAACTTAGAATTGTATTTGTTAGATACAATTCATTGTGTGTGTGTGTGTGTGTGTGTGTGTGTGTGTGTGTTTTACTGGAGATCAGACCCAGGGCCTTGTGAATGCTAGATAATCACTCTTCACTGAGCAACAAGCCCAGTCTTTAATTTACTGCATTAAGAAAATATGAGCTGGATGTGGTGGCACATCCCTTTAAACCCAACACTCAGGAGGCAGAGGCAGGAGAATCTCCATGAGTTTGAGGCCAGCCTAGTCAGCATAGCAGCTTCTAGGCCAGCCAAGACTTTATAGTGAGACCTTACTCTGCTCTGTAGAAATGGCTAGGCCTCTATTTACATAAAACATGATTTCTATGCTTTGATAATTAGCTACAATATTAGTAAGTTCGAGAAGAAAATATGTTCTAGCAAACACCTTTTTCAAAGATAGGACTTGCCAAAAAAAAATAAGTCAATGATCTAAGAAATCCTAATTATTTCCTTAATTAAGTCAGTACTCAATGACCCATTCATCAAAGCCTTTGTGCTGATGCTCAATTTAACGGTAGCGTCTCAACCTGTTCTCCTGGGCTCCTTGCTGAGATGAAATTGCTCGCCATTCCTGATTTTCTGTCACTCCCCTCCTCAGTAAATACTGTGTATTCTGCTGCCTGGATATTTCATTATTCGTACTATTCATAGCCTCATTGAAAGGATCCTCCTGCCTATAATTCACATAAATATATAAGAGTACCTGTTTAAATCCCCTCCCCGTTACCATCACTTACAATACAGTGAGCATGCACACATCGATCGCCCTCCACCATATTGCCCTTGTCTGCCCCTCGAAACTGATCTGCCATAGACCCCGTTGTCCCATAACATTTAGCTTAAATTCTTCTCTAGTCCAGGCCCTGCTCTTGCTGGGCTATTCCCTGTGCTGTTTGTCTACTCCTAAGCCAGCAGATTCCTGTGCCCCACCCCCCAAAGCTCAGCCTATGAATCACTTCCTTTGTGAGTACATTCTTTCAGTTAATGTCACTCCTCCGTACTTCTGGTGTGGCAGCTTGTCATTTGGAAGGGATTTTCCCCTTGCCCGAAAATAAGTTTGATTGACCCTCTATCCAATGGAAACTTGAGAGAATTGTCCCACCAACCTTCATCACTAGGGTCTATATGGGCAGAAAGGAAAAATTCTTTCCTGCAGTCTGATGCTCTCTACAGTGGACTTCAAAGGCGGCCCCAGAGCCAGCCTGTCCACTTGGCATCTTACTGGCTAGAGGTCAATGCTTTTCTAAGCATCTTTGACAAACTAAAGAGCATGGCTAAGAACAACGTGGAAGATACTTCTGGGGAGGAACAGGCCCCATAGAGCAGCTCAGCACTCTCTTTGCTAAGGCAGCAGCTTTTCTAAGTCTTGAGCTGATGACCATCTTTGGCCCATGCGGGCTGAAGTCATCTTGCTGCACAGGATGTGCCGGTGTGAAAGAGGAAGGTTAAAAACAGCTCTTGGGGTGTGTCAGACGATTGCACAGAACCTCTTGTTAATCTGCCTCCGTGGCTACCCAGGCTGGGGGATTTGGAGCTGGTTACCAGCTAATGTCTACTCTCCATAATTTATTTTTTTGTTTGTTTGAAAAACATCCTCCACCCCCAAGAAAAGCTGATGAGATGGCCTCACAGTTAAAGGTATATACTGCCCTCTTACAGGACCCAAATTTGGTTTCCAGCATCCACAGTGGAAAGCTCGCAGCCACCAGTAACTCCAGCTCTGGGCAATCCAGTGGCCTCTTCTGGCCTCCACAAGCAACTGCCTTCAGGTGCACACACTCCAATCAATCAATCAATCAATCATCAATCAATCTCATTCTCTCTCCCTCTCCCTCCCTTCTCCCTCTCTTTCTCTCACCCCCACACCACCACACATGTCTTTTAAAAAGTAAGCAATTTGGCTTGCTTTTATACATTTTTTAAATTAAATGTATAGCATTTAATTTTTAAATGCTATACATTTCTTAGTTTAAAATCTTCAAATAAATGAGATATGGTGGTGGATGCCTTTTGTCCCAGCACTCAGGAGGCAGAGGCAGGCAGAGCTCTGTGAATTTGAGTCCAGCCTGGTCTACACAAGGAGTTCTAGGACAGCCAGGGCTACACAGAGAGAAACACTGTCTCAAAAAAACTAACCAGGGAGAGATAGAGATAGAGACAGAGGCAGAGAGATAGAGAGATAGAGAGACAGAGGTAGAGAGACAGAGAGAGACAGATAGACAGAGGTAGAGAGAGAGACAGAGAAATAGAGAGACAGAGGTAGAGAGACAGATAGAGAGACAGAGGTAGAGAGAGAGACAGAGAGAGAGAGAGACAGAGGGAGAGAGAGACAGAAAGAGATAGAGAGACAGAGGGAGGGAGAGAGAGGGAGAGAGAGAGAGAGAGAGAGAGAGAGAGAGAGAGAGAGAGAGGAGAATCTTCAAATATTGTTGACTGACTAACTGGTTTTGAAGGCTTCTCCATCTGTGTGGTGTGATGGTTAATGCTGCCTGTCAGCTTGACCCTGTCAGGGTCTCAAAACACCAAAGAGAATGTCCATGAGGAAAATTGTAAGTTACAAAATTGAAGTAGGAAGGCCTTCCCTAAATATGGAGGGTGGGGTGTACCATTCCATGGAGTAGAATTCTAACCAGATAAAAAGGAAGAAGCTGAATCCTGGCACTCATCTGTTTCCTGGATGGAGATATCCCAGCTGCCTCATGCCCCTGCCTCCGTGCCTGCCTTTTCTTGCTTCTGTTGCTGGCAGGTATGTTTGCCACAGAGAAGAGAAAAATAATTAATACAGTGCACTTTTCCTGTCTTCAGCAAAAATGGTTATCCAGTTGACATGGGCTAGTAGTGCCCAGGTCCAAAAGAGTCAGTGAGTTCAGAATTCAAGCAATGGCTGTGTATGTGTATATGTTACAGTCAGAGAACTGTAAAGCCAACTCAAGCCACACAGGCAGATGGAGCTGCGTTTTGCTTCTGCAGGCCATATGGAGAACTTACAGGGTAGTCAGTGCCTGCCCGGGAGAATACGTAAAAGGCCAGCTCTCTTAAGCCAAAACACCTGAAGAGCTACCCCAGGTCCAGGGTTCTCCAGGGTACGGCCAAGTCAATGGACAGGTTATTTCCCTCTGGTCGCTCAGCTCCCTTCCTCTCCCTTTTATGGACATTGATGCCAGGAACAATTCTGCCATGCTAAAACTCTATCTTGGAGTCTCTTTCCAAAGCAACCAGACCTGTGACAGGTAAGGGTGCAGGTGTATAGTGCTGGGTGACCATTGACCCTGTTGATCTGAGATAGCATGGCACTTAGGAGTCCTGTGTACCTTGGTCAGATATCAAGAATATGCTTGAGAAACTTGGATAAAATGTCAGATAAATGCTAAGTCCCCATGTACATGTGCGACTTGCCCATTAAAGGACACTTGACTGTTTCCTGTGTTTCAAACATCCTAATGCCAGTCCATATGAGTCTAGGAGCACAGAAGTGGGTTTCGCCATTCCTCTGAAAAAGGCTTGGCTCTAAGGTTCATATCAATATAATTAAGCATATGTAGTGATTAGTCTTTTTCAATATTGAGCTTTTAATTCCTCCTCAGTGACAAGGGCCCAGTTAGAGGCCTTCCTGAACGCAGAACTGTTCTCGCCTCTGTCGGGCATTGGTAGCAGAAGCAGTTATTCTAGAGCTCCGTCCACTTGCACTGCACACAACTCAGTGCCATTTGAGCTGGACCTGCTGTCCTACTCAATGCCCCTTCCTCCACCCCTACCAAGTATATTCCATAGAGTTAAAGCAAATTAGACAAAGGTTTATAGCTATGGGACTAATCCTGTGTGTAGTGATTTGAGTGAGAATGGCCCCCATAGTCTCATATAGTTGAATGTTTTATCCCCAGTTAATGGAGCTGTTTGGGAAGGATTAGAAGGTGTGGCCTTGCTAGAGTGGGAGTGGCCTTGCTGGAGGAGGTGCGTCATTGGAGGTGGGCTTTGAGATTTCAAAATCCCATGCCAGGTCCAGACTCTCCTTTTTCCTCCCCATACCCATCCCTTCCCCCTTCCTGTCCTCCTCCCTCTCTCCCTCCCCCCTTCTTCCTCCCCCTCCCTCCTCTTCTCCCTCTCCCCATCTCCCTCCCCCTCCCCCTCCCCCTCTCTACCTGCTGTCTGCAGATCAGAATATAAAGCTCTCAGCTACTGCTCCAGACCATGCCTGTCTGTTTCCCAGTGTGGTAATCACGGACTAACCCTCCAAAACTGTTAGCAAACCCCAATTAAATGCTTTCTTTTATAAGAGTTGCCTTGGTCATGGTGTCTCCTCACAATAGAGCAGTGACTAAGACACTGTGTTAATTTCTAGAGTTAAATCAGACTTGGATTTGTACAGGGACAGCATCTCCCCAAACAGCCTTAGCCTATCTTGCCACTTCCCTGTCCTTTCCTACTCTGATTTCACAAGGTAATTGAGTTGGAGACCCAGGAGGCGCCAGCCCATCCAGTAAGATCAGCTGTTGCCAATTAGCCTGGCCCAGTTCACTTAGTAATTAATCAAAAACTACTTCCTGAAGATCATGTACAAAGGCCTAGACTGAGACCTGTGTGGGCACTCACTGGGTCCCAGACTTCCTGTCTTTCAAAGAGAAAGGTGGACACAAATGCAGAGGGCCAGCAGCAGGACCGTGGACCACTGAGTGTCATGAGACCAGAGAGGAATTTTCTTGTACCAAAACCCTAACCTCGAGGTCACTTTAGAGCCTTGCTCAGAGAAGCTCTCAGAACCCAGTAGCTGAGTGTTGTTCCCAGTGGTTTCCAATGACTTTACGGCCTTGAAATAACATAATGTTCGATTGGCAACAGGCAGTGGCAGACATCTTCCCCCAGGGTTGTAGGCAAGCCTGAGCGGGCCTGGGGCACGGGGCGTGTAGGCTGTATGGGTAGTCGAGATGACATGGGTGTGCCAGTGACCTTACTGGGCAGAGGCTCTCGCACTCACCACACTGGCCAGATCCAGCAAGAGGAGCAGCCGCACACTGGCAGAATCCAGGCTTCTCTGCCTACCCTCTCCATCCCACTGTGAAGGCTGGACCACGGGTATGCGAGGGGCATTGAGGACCTCTAACGCACCCCCCTGCGAGCCTTGCATTCGTGGAGAAATCACGAGACGCAGAGATCAGGTAGTTACTGCAAAACGAGGCTTTTTAATCTTTATCACCCACGTGGAGAAACGCGGAGAGACGCGGAAGGGAAGGGCTGAGGAAGGGGTCCGGCTTACAGTCTAGAGTGACGTATTCACTTCTGAATGGCTGCTCGCTCACCACCCAATATTACGCCTCAGGATAGGCCAGTGACCTGGCGCTCTTTCTGCCTGGCAGCTGCGCAGAATGATTGTTTACATCTGGAGAAAACACGCGGCCAGTGCCATCTTGGAAATGCAAATGTGTAGCCACTGAAACAGCGGCTCACTATAAGGACCGAGTCATCTGCCCCCTCTAGTGTACATTAGTAGATATATTTCCAGGCCTAAGAATTCTCTATAGACCAAGAGATACACCTTGTGCCTTGTACTGGGTCCATCTGTCACGATGAAGTGACTAGACTCCTCACAGAGTGGGAGCTTCATGTGACAGTGATCACTGTCTTAGGCCTGCTACGGAAGCCGTTTCTGGAGCTGAATAGATTTTGTTTAATTGCTCTTTGTGTTTACTTTGAGCAATGATCCTGAGGTTTTGTTTTGTTTTCAATTAAATAAACTAGTAATAAATACCTTAAACATTTAAATTATTATCTATTTTATCACCCTTTAATAAAAAATAGAAGTCTTTCTCAATATCTCATGCCTGCAGTTACAGGCAGGAGTATAGAGAGTTAGAGACCAACCTCTGCTACATAGGGAATTAGAGACCAGCCTGGGCTACATAAAACCCTATAAATAAAACTAAATAAATAAATGAAGATTAATTTCAGAGCAGAATTTTTCAAGCTCTTTTTTCGGAGATGAACATAGAGTTTGATAACTTCCATCCCCTAACATGGAGTCAGAGGCTCTGGCCATGGTTGTGGGACATGAAATCATTTAGGAGTTGGGAAACACGGCCTGGGGAACTTATCTAACATACTGCCTCTCCTTATATCACCTGGACTTCATCCCAGCCTGCCTAACACTGACCACAGAGGACTTTCTTCACTGGTGTGGGCCTGTCCTACCCTTCCACACAGAGGGGGAGTTGGATCCTTTCCCATGAATAGGGTGGTGAAATGAGAAACTGGACATAACACCAATACAGCAGTGTAACTGGGAAGCCTTAATGAGTCTGACATAGGCAGGAGGCAGAGGGTTTGGCTACATCCATCCTCACCTCCTGGAAACCAAAGTTCAGAGACCTGGACAGCAAATGTTCTAGAACAGACACTCTGCTATAGCAGAACTGGGTGAGAGGCAAGCCCTTTGACGATACCTACATGTTCCGCGCACCTCTCGAGTCCCCTTCGCCCGCGAATAAGGACACGAGAGACAGTATTCGGGTAGTTACTGCAAAACGAGGCTTTACTCTGTATCAGCAAACGTGGAAGACGCGGAAGGAGCGCGGAAGGAAGCGGAAGGGCTGAAGACAGGAAGAGGCCTAGCTTAAATACACCCTAGAGTGACGTATTCACTTCTGATTGGCTGTTCGCTCACCACCCAATATTATGCCTCGGGATTGGCCAGTGACTTTGGTGGGTTTTCTGCCTTTGCAGCTGCGCAGTTACTTGTTTACTGCTGGGAAGACACGAGGCCAGCGCCATCTTGGAATGGCAAACGTATAACCACTGACCACGGCTTCCTACACCTACAGCCTTTGCTCGCTGGTGACCAGGTCCATAGCAAAAGTATAGTGAGTTAAATGGAGTTTTCACGTTCTGCATGCATGTGCTCTGTGCCCACATGTGTCAGGGATGACCTAAGCGAGGACTGCCAACAGGACTCCTGATGGCACACACCTAGCATATGAACCTTCCTGGATCAGTGTGCCAAGAAAACTCCAGTTCTGGGCATTTTCATATAGAATGGTGATCACTGAGACAAAGAGGCTTCTGCATTTATTAAGGATAGGTGAGAATGATGTCTAAGCAACACTGTTTTCTTCGTCTGAACTCTGATTTCCCTCTACTCTGCCAAGGGCTACCATGACAGACTCCTGTCCTACCATCTAGGTACAATGTACCCACCTGAGCCCTGTCTTTTCTTGCCTGACTCCTGAGTTCTGAGCAAAGCCACAGTACACCTAGGCAGGGTAGAACTGTGGCCTTCCTGCTCATAAAATAGAATGGCCAGCAGATGGCCTTCGCTGGCTCTGCTACATAAAATAGAATGGCCAGCAGATGGCCTTCACTGGCTCTCCCTGGCATGCGGTGGCTGGTGAGCTGGCTGCAGCCTCAGAAGCTTCTGGACAGATTTTGTTGGTTTGCAGCTAAGCAGGAAAAAGTGAACTTCTGAGTTGAGAACTCAGCAAGAGTTCCCTGCTTCAAAGAAAAAGAACAAGAGTACAGCAGGTGCCCAGGTTAGGAAATCCACCTCCATGCTAGCAGCATATATGGCTCTCAAACTCCCTTTGCCTCAGAAATCAAGCTGGATACAGTGTGGTATGATAGGGCAGAAAGTGCACCCCAGGCCGGATACAATGTGGCACTAAAGGGCAGAAAGTGCACCCTAGGACTTACCACAATTTTCTGTACTGCTCACATGTGCACGGTCCTGAGAAGATGAGCTGAAGTGTCTCTTCCTCTGTGACATTATAGAGCTTCCATGCAGTGTCTGTGCCTGAACCCCAGACATACAAGTCCTGACTCTGACAAAGAAACTGGGGAAGTCTTGATCTGTAGAAATGTATATTTAAGCTGGAATAGTGGCTCCAGCCCCATCCCTGATGGTCTTCAAGAACAACTTGTCAGCTCCGGCCTTTTTCGTGAAGCCCTCTGGTCTTTGTGTGGCATTTCCCCATGCCTGAATTCTGGTACTTTAGAATCACAGGACCCTCATTCTATAACCTGTCCTTCTTACCCCTGCCTTCCCCTCCACCATCTTACCCCTTCTCTAAGGAACCATAAAGATCCCCATTTAACTTCATGTGGCCCAGAATGGGGAAAGTCATGATGATTCTTCCTCATGAACCTTCATGTAGTTGGACTGCAGATCTCTGTGCCTCCCAGTGCAGCAGGATGGAGAAGGTGGAGGGAAATGGGGGTCGGGGTTGGGGGAAGGGGATGCTTTCTTCATGCTGCCTTCCCACCAGAGTACACCATGCCTGACTCCATCTAGGCTGGATTAAAATGCATTGCTCTCCTACCCAAGGCTATTTATTAGTAGGCAGAAAATGTAATTAACCTTAATTGGTTTGGGTCACTGGCCCAAACTTGCTTTTCTGCTTGCTGCCTCTGTCCCCTTACTAAACAAGAGTCAAAACAGAGGCTCAGAATCAGGCCTGCGAAGGAGCAAAACCATAAATGCTCCCATCCTCCGCTGCACAGTGATTCTCGGAGGCTTGTGAATCATTCTGTGCACCACACAGAGAATAAAGGCCTTCGCTTACATGCACTGCTGTTTTCAATATGTGTTACTGTTGTGATTTATAAAATAAATGAGTGCTTAATAAATTACTTTGCCCCAATAATGTCCTTGGAAAGAGAATACCCTCCAAGTTTAGCTGCTGATAAGGGCTTCAGCACTCTGTCTTGGCTTCCTGTTCTGAAGATAAACAGGCTCAGGCTTGGCACTCTGACTTTGCTGTGACTAAATGGTAATCATGTATCAGCACAACGGCCTGTTTCTCCAGGATAACCAATGACACAGGGTTGGTCTCACACTTTCCCTATCCCAGGCTTCTGTGTGATCGGAAATTAGCTTATTCAGCCTTTAAAACTCAGGCTAGCTTCTCACAAGGCAGTAACTTAGCATGGTGTGACTAACATTTCTAGAGAAAAACAAAAATTAAACAAAATACCACACCCTGCCAGGGTCTTCTACTCCTCCAGCTCTTCCATTCCAGCTGCCCTGGGGGCGGGGGCGGGGCACTAATGTAGGACGTGGTGCATAGACTGAGTTGAACACATATCCCTTGATGAGAGGGCTCTAACTAGGAGTGTAAGCTTGTCTCATCCACTGCAACATCAAGGAAGGAGTAGACAGACCCTGCCTCAAGAGATGATCGCTGCTGGTGGAAAGACCTGGCTTGTGACCCACCAGCCAGAAATTCCAGGTCTCTGTCCTGTTTCTGTTGGGAGACCAAAGAGTGTAGGATTGGGGCTGCTGCCTCAAGGCTGTGTAGTAAGAGGGTGTGTCGCCAGCAGAAGAGGAGGGAGAGGTCCCTTCCAGTTCCTCTTCTAATTAAGCTGTGCTGTACTCATCTTTCAGCCTCAGGGGGGAAAAAAGACTTAGCATCCTACCCTGGTCCTTCCATAGTACAGGGTGAGCCAGCAGAAGGGGGAGTGAAGAATGCACCTTTCATGAAAGTCTTAATAATGTCCCTGTTGCTGGTGTAGGGCCAGGCTGTTCGGTGATACCCATGGACCAGAGCCATTTCACCAGGTCTTATAAGGCTCTAATAAGACACCATCAATTGGCTGCAGTTACACATAAACTTACCAAAGGGCATCTGAGCTGAGCTGCAGACACATCTTGGGACAGTTGCAAAGGCAGGAGCCGTGCAGGGCTCCAGATGCTCTGAGAGTTCCCTGCCAGTCATTCACCTCCTGGCTCACTTAGGATACCCAGGCAGGCCTGGGAAGGTCTGAGTTATACTTTATGTAGCCGTCATCCATCGGACCCTCTCTTTATTGAATAGTTTATTCAACAGATCCTATGAAGTCCTGTACTTCTTGTATAAGACCTTGTGCTAAGTTCTGGGGAAGGCTCCTCAGAAGGAGACACTGAGAGAGAAACAAGGTCAGCCAGGTAACTGAGTGTTGTGAAATGTCATGAAGGACAGAAACAGGAAAACGAGGTGCAGCGTTGGGGAGGCTAGCCATTCTATAGGGGGAAACCTGTGCAGAGAAGCTTTGGCACCAGGATCTCAGATTAGCAGGGCAGGAGGAGCCACAGGAATTGTGTTCCAGGCAGGTATGCACACATGCAGAAGAGCCTTCACTTGTTCAGGAGCAGAAAGGCTATTGCTGGAATGGAGGACGGAGAAAGATGAGTTCAGAAAGAGGGCAAGAGCCACGCTGTGTAGGACATTACAGGCCGTGACCAGAGTTAGGACTTTAGTCTGAGAGCATGGGAGACACTGATTGTGTTAAGCAGAAGTGAGTGATAGAATTAAAGATCACTGCCACACCGCTGCTAATAGATTAGAAACAGTTTCCATTAATGTGGGCCTGGGTAAATAACATTAGGTAGTTTAAAACTCTGAGACACAGATATATGCACTACTATAGAAGGATTTGCCAAGTAGCTCCAGGAGAGGACAAAAGAAACAAACCAAGAAACTGTGTGTAAAGGTGTGGTGGTTTAGAGTGAAGCTCGGGGGAAGAGCCTTTGTGAACCCCTGCATCCCCAATATTAGGGGAAATGCATTATAAATGTACTTTAAAGGCTAGCAAGATGGCTCAACAGATAACGGTGCCTACCACCAAGCCTGATTGATGATCCAAGTTTCAATCCCTGGGTTCATGTGGTGGGAAAAGAGAACCATCTCCTGGAAGTGGTCATCTGACCTCTACACATTCACAGCAGTACACACACACAATATATATATATATATATATTCTTAAATATATATTTTAAATATGTATTTAAATTATAATTTTTTAATTTTTAAAATATATATTCTTAAATATATATTTTAAAAATATATTATATATATACATGTGTGTGTATAGTATTCTAAAAAGAGGCAACATCCCTGCACATAGATGTACCTGCGTATAGTATTACATAACAGTCTGTTTGTAAGATGCTCCTAGGAAGACCATGTACAGCTAGGAGGGATGGAGACTAACTTAGTAACACATTATTCTGCACATGTGAACGGCTTATACTGTGCCTGTATCACTTACTCAGCAAACAAAAGACATACATCTAAGTTGGATCACTCTGGTTACTTTGTGGAGAAGGACTGAGCAGGGCAAGAATGGACATGAAGACTGTAGAAGGCTCAGGCAGTAGTCCAGCTGCAGGAGAGGTATGGTTTGACCTATGGAACTGGTAGTGGGCACGAAGAACAGGGCATGAACTCTGATACCTTCTGCTGAAATGTTCTTGTCTCCCAGGTGCTAAACCACTCAGAATGCCAGAGACTACCTGAGACATCACAGTGTAAAGGACAGTTATGGGTGTGCACTACTGTCATATCTACACACAATTCATAAATCGTCCTTATAGTTATAAAAACAAAATCAAAAGCCAGGTTTGGCGGTGCTTGAGAAGCTTGCTGTCCAGCCAGTCTGGCCGAGTCAGTGAGCTTCAGGTTTAGTGAGAGGTCTGGTTTCAAAATGAATGCAGTCCACATTGACCACTAGCCTCCATGTGTATGTGCACACACAGGTACACATGTGCACACACGCACACACGCACACGTGTGTGTATAATTCACCCTAAAGAGTTGCATAAAATACATATGTACACACACATATTTCATATACTTCTTATGCCACACATACACGTACACACCACACATACATGTCACCCTAAAGAATACACATTTCTCAACGGAGCTTGCTTTCTTTGCAGAGAGATGCCAAAGGCCAGTATCTGTTTGATCTCCTTTGCCACCACCTGAACCTACTTGAGAAAGACTACTTTGGGATTCGTTTTGTGGACCCAGATAAGCAGCGGGTAAGTCAAAATTCAAACCACAAACCGATTACAAGGTTAGTAAATAGGCCCGAATCTTTGGTTGCATGTAATTCCTATGCAAAGTTTAGCCTCAGGAGTCAGGGACCACCCAGACCCTTAATTGGTGTCATTGCTTCAAATCATAGAACTGAGCCTGAAAGTCACCTGAACCAGAGTTCATCTGAGGAAACCTGGCATTTCACAGATGCCAAAAAGGCAGCCCAAGAGCTTAAGCAATTTGCCATGGGTGCCTGCTTATATAGCTGGTAGCCATTGTTGAGGTCATAGAGCCCAGTGCACAGACAGGACATCTCTTGCTTTCTTTCTAGTAAACAGGCTATATATCCCTATATTTCAGGGATCTTGTCCTGGCTAGGTAGACCATTACTGGGCAATGCCAGTCTGGTCTAGGCAGGACAGAGAGCCAAACTGACACGAGCCTTCAGTACTTTGCAAAGCCTGTATCCCTTTCCCTGGTCTGTGCAGTAAAGGCAGCTGTAGACTTTCACCAAAACTGGCATCGCAGACAGAAACAAATTCATTTCCCTTGGGCCCCTCCATCATCTCCAGCATTGTCTTACCAGCCTGCCCCTCCTTTCTATTGTCAACCAGACATTATGATTCTCCAGATATGTCTGTCTCCCCTTTCAGATCTTCAGTCCCTCAGTTCTCTGGTAGGAACATGCTTCTTCTTTTCTTCCTCCTGGCTTCCTTTTGGTTTGGTTTGGTTGGTTTTTGAAGATCAGTTTTTATTTTATTGATGTATGTTTGTCTCTGTGTGCATATGTGTGGGTGTGTGCCCCATGTGTATGCTGGTGCCCTCAGCAGCCAGAGAGCATATTGAATCCCCTGAAGCGGTTGTTAGCTTCCTGAACAGAGTGCTTGGAACTGAACCTGGGTCTTCTCCAAGAGCAATAAGCACTCTTAAACACTCTTAAACACTCTCCAGCCCCAAAGCTACCTTCTTTTCATACTTAAGGTCTTCCGTGGCTTTTTGCTTCTTCCAGGAAGTCTCCTCCAACCTTGCCACATATTGCCCTACAGCCCACTATGTCCTTTAATACCTACCCACCATAGCACTTCCTGCACTGTGCTGACAGCCTTTGTCCCTACAAAAGCTCAAGTTCCAAGAGGGGACAGACAGACTGTATCTCATCCATCGCTGTCTACCATGGAGCAGGGCCTGGAAAGCAGCGGACGTTCAGTAAGCATTTGCTGAGGGGAGGAGTTGATGATTCGTGGTACTTGATGCTAACCTTCATCCTCCCAGCCTGCAGACACCTGCATTTCTGCAGGTGACTCATCGTCCCTCTGCTGACTGTGAGGATGTGCTATTCAGCAGCCCTAGGAAGTGGGAAAATATGCAGATACGTGCAGGCCTAGTGCTCCTGCTCACTCACCACCCGCGCTCCAGTCTCCACAAACACCATCACAAACCCTACAGAGCTTCACAAATCCTGTAGGGCCTCCTTCCCGGGGCCCAAGATTTCCTCCACAGGCCCCTACTGGGCTGTCTCTGCCATCGGCTCACCTCAGGTCACAGGCCACTAAAAAGGCACAGCATCTCAGCGCTTTCCAGAGTGACAGATGCTGAGGGAGAGTGGATATGCCCTTCACTGTGCCACAGACAGATGCTGTTCATCTTTTGGTTGTCTGAGCCACTTTGTCCTCCAGATCCTGTTTAGGGTTGTGTACTAAAGTAGTGAGTTTTAGAAAAGACTCTTAAGATACCTACCACGCCCTGTTCCTCTGACTAACCCGGCCTCCACTCTCCATGTGTTTATTTAGCCTCTCCCTGCCTGGCAGAGCTATGGGCAGCATCATGGAGATTTATCCTCAGATCTGCCCCTTGCTCTGCTCTGTTAACATGGTGCCCTTAGCTCGGGATATCCGCAGCTACTAAGTGCCCATGTAAGGCTCGGGAAAACCCCCAAAGGGGACCCCACTCGAGTCACAGGATGGCGCGCACCCAAAGAACACATGAGAGACCAACTTGCTGCAAGAACACGAGGTAGTTTAATGGCGGAATGTTCTGGGCCGACACATGTCTCAATGTAAGAGACAGGGGCATCGACCTCGTGGCTCCTGGGTTTAGGGTTAATATAAGCTCAGGGTGGGGAAAAGGAGAAACTTTGGCGTGGGTGCACACGATTGGTTGTTTTCCAATTTTTGAACATCTGGCCAAACCGGTCCATAGGGGCGGGGAGCAGTTCCTGCAGGCGGATGTTCATCTCTTATCTTCATTCCTGGGATGACTCAGTAGCCCATTGTCCTGTAACTCTGCATTCTTTATTAGTGGATTAACTGGCCTCTGGTTGGCAAACCAGAGTGGCGGCTTTAGCTACTCAGGTTAGGGAGAAGGAATCTATAAGGCCCTTTTCTTTTATATATGTTTTTCATGGGACCCATAAAATTTTCTTTTACCCAGAGAGCAAGAAAGTGTACTGTCCTCACTGCTGTACATGCTCATTCTCCAGGAAGTGCTGAGGGGTTGGGGTGTTGACTTTCTTTTCCCCCAGTGTTTGTTTGGGATAACTGTTCTCTCCTTGGGGGGGGGGGGGGTATATACACCAAGATATCTTCATCTCCCCCAGAGCTAGTGGTATAAAAAGTAAAGGGGCAAATGTGTCCTGTTGATCATTTTCTCGGTTAGAGTATAGAATATGCTTGAGGAGAAAAGGATGACTATGGAGTTGACCCAGATTAAAGGAGTGTGAACAGGAGACTGGGAAAGAAGAGACATGCCCCTTGACAGAGAATCTGCTGTAAGCTAAGCCCAGCACCAGGCTGATGTAGACTGAGCACCAAGTGGTACCTGGTGCTAAATCAAGAGCTGCATACATGTTCCATCAAGCAACCCTTAAGGCCATGAATACATTAAGACAGGTTGTCCAACCAGGGTAAGTGGCAAAGCCAGTCTAGAGCCCAGGACTCTCTGGTTCCGTAGGCTGTGTGGTTTCTGGCGTATCATGCTGAAGTCACAAAGTAGCCCAAGTCGGGGTGATTCTGAACTTCAGAAAAGGAACATGGAGCACAGAGGCCTGAAAGAGTCCGAGAAGTTCTTAGATGATCTATTATGAGGACTTATTCTAAATCCACTAATTCATGGTAGGGATACAGTGAATTAATTATATGTGATGTTTGAGTTAAGACATGAACGTGTGATTTTCACATAAACACTGTTACTAGCCGGCCATGAACTCCTCGCTCCCAGAGCTGTGAGGAAAGCCTCCTCCCTGGCTCCAAGGTGGTCTCAACGGCTCACATTGATCTTCACTGGGTGTATCGGGGTTCCCATCTCTCCACCCTTCTGTCCTGGGGGAGCTGCCTAATGCCATGTCCTCTGTTTCCAACCCAGCCTGAGCCTCTGCCCTCTTGTCCACCCTTTTGTATCCTTTCAAGCCTCAAAGCAGGAAGACTGTTCCATTTTGACCTGTTTCCTTCTGAATCTTGCCCTTTTCCTGATCTGCCTCATGTTCTCAGTTTGCTGTTAATTCTGGGACTCAGTCTACAAGATGCTGTCACCATATTACTGGGATAATCTCGAGATTTCTCCACTGGATCTTTAAAATTCTTCAGAGGAGCTGTGACAACTTCCCAAGCCTTCCTGGTGCTCTCCAGCTTCAGTCCTCTCCTGAGTTCTCAGCATAGTCCAAACAAAAGCCGGCTCTTGCTACTGCCAGGGGGAGGGGCTACTGCCAGGGGGAGGGGCGATCACGGCTGACTCGGATCTTATCATCTCTGTCCTATCTTATTTCTCTTACCTGTCAGTCTAAAGGTCTGTGTACTACGTCCCTGACACTTGCCGTGTTCTCCTCAATATACAGGCCTAGCGTGCTTTGAACCAGGCCTCCTGCACCTGCCCAGGAAAAGATGCAGCTCCAGTCGCTTCTGTGCAATTGCACCTCTTACTTCTGCTTCCCTGCGAAGCAGCGCTGCGGTGGGCCGTGTAATGTGAGAAGGGCCTCTTAACCACGCTGAGTGGCTGTAATAAGTTGCCAGCCTCATGGGAACTCAGATCAGAGGAAGCAAGAGAGCAGATGTCAGCCCAGATTATCCATGTGGAGCTGACAGTACTGGCTCTTAGTGGGCCCATTAACTACATGACCCACAGCCCAGCCCCGAAGGTGAGAGCTGGGAACTGAGGGAGGCCAGGATGCTGTCTGCATGGCCTTGGCTGCTTTCCTGCAGAAGAAAGTATCTGCCAAGACAGTACACTAAGCAGAAGTAACCAGGAAAGAGGGCACTCTGAAACCCAGCCCTTTGCCCATTCCACAACTATGCATTGTTCAACATGCTAGGCCCTGGTTATTATATGGTAAACAAGTCAGTTCCTGTACTCCAGGAACTTACAACTAGCATCTTTAAGTAACTTCCAAGCAATCAAACCCCAAATAATAGCAGTTTTAGCTCTCTGCCAATTGCCAATTAGTTACTTGCCTAATGTAAAAGCAACAGGCATCAGTAATGAATGTTATCAAGAACCCACAGAGATTTGGGAAACTATTCTACAGTGATCTAAGGCTGGAGAGATGGCTCAGCTGTTAACAGCACCTTCTTGCTCTTCCAGAGGTCCCAGGTTCAATTCTCAGCATCCACATGGGGCAGCTCACAAACACCATTAACTCTAGCTTTGGGGTTTCTGACACCCTCTTCTTGCCTACACACACACACAAATAAGTATCTTCACACCTTTAATCCCAGCACTTGGGAGGCAGAGGCAGGCAGATTTCTGTGTTCAAGGCCAGCCTGGTCTACAGAGTGAGTTCTAGGACAGCCAGGGCTACACAGAGAAACCCTGTCTTGGGAAAGAGAGAGAGAGAGAGAGAGAGAGAGAGAGAGAGAGAGAGAGAGAGAGAGAGAGAGAGAGATATTAGAATGGTCTCATTGCTGCCTTCCTTCAAACTGTGCCATGGTGGAAAATTAAAAATGTAGTTTGACTATATTTTAGCTATAAAAACCCATGGGGAGGTGGGCTGGAGAGATGGCTCAGCAGAGATGCCTCTTCTAGAGGACCAGGTTTAATTTCCAGCACCCACATGACCCTTTACCAGTCTGTAACTCCAGTTCCAAAGGAACTGACACCTTTACACAGACATGCATGCAATACATATGAAATTTAAACAAAACAAAACATGTAGGACAGAATATTGCCCTGCACATTGATTACAGGTAATTATCCCAAGAAACTAAGACTTTAGCCATCCTTGCGTGCCAGGAAATCCCGAATAACACAAGCATTGGCTACCCATGTTACTCAGACAAAAATGGAATACATAGCAGCCATCTCTACCGCCCCCCCCCAATTCTGAAATCTCCTCTTGTCAGTACTTTTTAGAGTTGCCACCAACACCCTCCACTCCACTCCTTTGCCAAAGGAAGTTGGCATTTAACACAGTGCCTGCCAAACATTAAGTCCAGCAGCTCCATACTCAAGCCAAGCACACTATACATACATGCATAGTTATCTCTGCCCATGGGCCTGCCAGGACCAGGGCTCAAAGCTTTGATACCCTGCTTTGAGAGGTGACTCCAGGAAGCCTGGGAATGGCACTTGAAGCTAGGACAGTTTTCCTCTTCTCAGCTGGTCCATCCCAGGTTATTATTTCAGAACACGGCTTCCAGGAAGATTGCCGTCTGTCTTTCCATTTCAATAGGATAAAACAGGTTGCACGTGTCACCGGTATTCATGAGGGTTGTCTTGTCTTGTGCTCTGTTTCAGCATTGGTTGGAGTTTACAAAGTCAGTGGTGAAGCAGCTAAGATGTAAGTATTCAAAAGGGAGCTAAGGTTTACCCTTGGGTGGGAGGAACCCCCAGGGGTAGTAAGGTATGCTGTACATATGTAACTTCCTAGTGTTCTAGTGTACCACAAAAGGGTTTTAAGTTATTTTATGTGTATGGGTGTTTAGCCTACATGAATGTATGTCTGTGCACCATGTGTGGGCCTGGTACCTATGGAGGCCAGAAGAGTTCCTAGTCCATCAGGTCCCCTGGACTGAGAGTTATAGATGGCTGCAAGCAACCATGTGGGTGCTGGGAATTGAACCTGGGTCCTCAGGCAGCGCTCCTGATGCTGAGCCTTCTGTCTAGTTCCACAAAGGGATTTTTTTTCCCCTTTGGATCGGGGTCCTGTGCATGCCAGAAGGAGGGAGCCCAGTCATCTCCTTGTGAGGATCTCTCCTAACAGACACCTCTTCCTCTGCAGCCCAGCCTCCATTCACCATGTGTTTCCGTGTGAAGTTTTACCCTGCAGACCCCGCTGCCCTGAAAGAGGAAATAACCAGGTGAGGCCAACCGTGCTGTTCCTCTGACCTGACCGTGCAGTTCCGTTCCGTGGGGCAGGTGGGAGCTTTAGATCTGGAAGTCCCCAGCTCTCTTTGGAGGAATGCTTTCTGGGTAGAACTTGTTTTTGTGTGTTATTGCCCCCTCCCTCACTTTCTTTGCTCCCCACCTCTGGAGGTGGAGCAGCGGGAATTTCGCACTTTCTTTTGCGTCTCTAATTGCTTACTCTACAAGGGATCTGGAGTAACTAATTGCTCAAAGGCTCTTTTTCTTTTGCCTATAAAGTGTCTCTCTTGATGGTTTTGGAGACAGCTTTGGTGTTGCTGCTTGATTTCAGGTTCAGAAATAGTCTCCATTGGCTCAAAGGACTTGAGAAGTACAAGGTGTGACATAAAAGGCAGGGTGAGAAACACTGTCTGAATCCAAACAGGTAGACCCTAGTGTGCTGTTTGAACAAGTGCATGTGTTGATCGCACTGGGCGAGAATAAGACCACTACCACGATTTGTGAGATCAATTTGAAGCAAGCTTTATTAACTACTGGCCAGGACAATAGCAACTGGCCAGGTCCATACCCGGGATTTCCAGAGATTCTGCAGATTATGTTAGCCCAACCCACGAGGCTATGTACTTCCTGCTTTCATCCAGTCAGGGGTAAGCATACATCCTGACGTACCTCCTGCCTACACACCTCCCACCTGCATGTGATCAAGCACATCCTGTGCAGTTGGGGCAACCAATCTTGTTTAAAGAAGTGAAAACACTTGATTTGTTACCTTACCTAACAACAGCCCCAACAATCTGTAATCTGTCCTTGGGCAAATGGAGCTTACAGGTTAGGTTCCTTTTTGTTTTATAGAGCCCTTAAGCACAGTAATTTAAACTTAAAACATAACTTTAGCCTTCACACATGAAGCTTTCTTCATGGTGAGAATCGTGTTCTGGGGCAGGGATGCTATAAGCCCTGTCTTTTCCACTGGAGAAAGAGAAAAGGCCTCTATCCCACAACCACCCTGCAAGAGGGTCAGTGAATAGGGCTGGCCTAGCTTCCCAGGTCCTTATACAACCAGACTCGTGCCAAGCCTTGCCTCAGAAGTTCAGAAACTGTGCTGCTGGGATCCCAAACCCTTGTGGAGGGTGGGAACATTAAAGAAGAAAAGCCACTAATCCCTTCTCCCTGCCTTAGAGAAGGAGAAGTCAGAAAAGAGGTGAGTGCCATCATATAAAAGCCTTGAGATCTGTTCTGGGTCCTGAACTTTGTTTTCTCTGTGTGTGCCCAACTATAAAGCACAGGAGACATTGGTGTGAGTGTGAGAGCTGTGGGTTCTGCTCAGCCTCATGGGACTCAAAGTGACTCCCACTGTCTTAATGGACAGCCCTGTAGCTTCACAGATCCACGGGGACAGGACCCCTCTGCTCATCAACTTGAAGAACATTTTGTCAAAGCATTACTCCCTCTCGTGACCTGAGCCCCACTCTCTCTGCTGAGAGTGTTAAAGCAGACCCTGCCCACTCCTGTCCAGGTCAGGCCAAACTTAACACTTGCTGTTAAAGCCAGCACCCCGCCTCCTTCTACCACCAGCATTACCTGCTCTGTATTTCGCTGGCCCCACAGTGGGCCCGAAAGGGATTGGTCTAACAATTTCTTGGCTGCCCCCAGACACAAAGTTTTCTAATGGTTTTCTTGACTTTTAGGAGCTCATGATCCAATTTTTTAAAAGTCAAATGTAACTGTATTAACATACTGACCCTCCTACCAAGAAGCCACATGGTCCTGGTGGCTCAAGTCCAGCCTGTGTTGCTTCTTGGCTGCAGGGCTTGACCATATATTGTCCAGCTTCACTGTCCTCTGGACAGCTCACAGAATGAGGGTGGTAATATCTGCATCTGCAAACTGTTGGGAGGATTAACCAGTTTACTAGTGTGTGTGCATGTGTGTGTGTACATGAGTGTATATATATACAAGTATGTGAGTGGGTACACACCTGCTCCCATGCAGAGGCCAGAAGAGGTCACCAGATCTTTTAGTGCCAAAGTTACAAGCTTTTAATATGGGTGCTGGAATCTAAATGCCAGTTTTCATAACTGAGTAGTGTGTACCTTAACCACTGAGCCATCTCTTCAGCCCTCATCATCATCGTCATCCTTGTCATCACATCTCCCTCCTCCCCCTCCCTCCTCTTTCTCCTTTTTGTCATTGCTATCATCTTCCTCCTTGTTTACAAAAAAAAACAAAATAATAATAACAATAATAATAACATTTCAGGCAGGTGTGATAGCTCATGTCTGTAATCCCACCCCTTAGAAGATGAAGGCAGAAGGATCAGGTATCATACTCAGCTACGTAGAAAAAATGGAGGCCAGGGCTGGAGAGATGGTGTAGAACTTAAGAGCACATAGTTCTCTTGGAGAGGTCTGCATTTGGTTCCCAGAACCCTCACTGAACGGCTCACAACTGTCTGTAACTTCAGCTCCTCCGGGATCTGACACCTCTGTCCTCTAAGGACACCTGTACACACTGTGAATGCATGCACCCACAGACAGACACAGAGACACACACACACAGAGAGAAAGAGAGAGAGAGAGAGAGAGAGAGAGAGAGAGAGATAGATAGAGAATAAAAAGAAAGCTTGGGAGCTGGAGGGATGGCTTGGTGGTCCTGCACTGGCTGTTCTTCCAAAAGATGTAGGCTGACTACTAACCCACACAGTGGCTCACACCCATCTATAACTCTAGTTCCAGGAGATCCGATGTCTTGTCTAGCCTCCTTGGGTATCAGGCACACATCTGGTACAAAGGGACACTTGCAGGCAAAACACCTATACACATAAAAAACTTTTTAAATTAAAAAAAGAAAATGAAGCTTTGAGGTAAGTCAGGTGGGGGAAGTTGGACGGAGGTGGTTGTGGATGGGTATGATCAATAAAGAGCCCCTAGCCACAAAACCAAACAATCAGACATATAAATAAACTAAGCACTTATTATCACAGATTCTGTAGATCATAAATAAATACAGGCAGGGCTTGGTTTGGGCTTAGGTTTGTTGTTTTGTTTTGTCTTGTCTTGTCTTGTCTTGTCTTGTCTTGTCTTGTCTTGTTGTTTTTGAGAGTGTCACTATGTAGCCTACGCTGGTCTTGAACTCACAGTTCTCCATACCTCCACCTCCCTAGCACTGAGACTACAGACTTGTATCTCCATGGCCTGTAAAGGGTCTCACACTTCTGGGTACACTTCCAGCCCCCAGGAAGCCTTGCACTGAGTGAAGTCAGTGTGTTCCCTGCCACACTGATTACATGGTCCATGTCAATGCAGCCTTGGGATCCTGGCCAGGCCTTGCACTAAGTCAGCAGACTTTAAGGGCAGTAGCAAGTATGCCAGCATCTCACCATCTGCATATGTCCCCACTCACATCATCTCAGACAGTCCCTTCTCACTCTCCCTCACCAGTCTTCCTTCCCCAGAGTGCAGTTTCCTTGGGGTGACTGGCCTGATTTGGAGGGTTTTTTTCCCCTCTCTGGAACATTCCATGAAGCCACAGAATTAGCTCTAAGTTCCTCACTCACATCCCTACTTCGCTGAGGAGAGCGGTACCTGCCCCAGCATCACTCAGTACGTATAATTCATTCCTGGCTCTGAGCCCCTCCTCGCATCATTCTACCTTGCTGCCAAACTAATTTAGTTGTCAGTGTGTCAGGTCTGATTTTGTTTTGTTTTGTTTTGTTTTGTTTTGTTTTGTTTTGTTTTGTTTTGTTTTTTCCTGGCAATCTCACTCCTAAATTTCACTGCCATCTGAGCCACTCTTATGGAACGAGGCTCAGGAAGGAAGGGATGAGCCGGAGAGTGAAAACCTCCACCTCACCTTCTCTACTGAGCCCTTCCCACAGCACATACTTAGCTTCCAAATCCTGCTTCATTTCCTTTGTCTTTTTTTTTTTTTTTCATAGTAAATAGATTTTCTTCTCTAAACTGGTGATGGGGCCAAGACAATGGAGGCTTAGGCACCAGGTGTTGCTTTCACCAGGGGCCACAGGTGGGTGAACTCTGGGAGACCAAGTATGGAGGGAACAGTGTGCGCACAGCCCCACCTCACCAGGAGGCAGAGGGTCTGGCACACGGCAGGCCTGGAAAGGATTCAGTAGAATGAACTTGTGCATCAGTGCATGGAGTCCCCAGTCACTTATTCTTTCAATTAATATTATTTGAGCCTCCATTAGGCTAACATGGATTGCCAAACCTTTCCGGAAGGGGACAGAAAATGAGTGTTTTGGGCTTTTGGAACCATATGGTCTCTGTGACAACTACTCGGCTCCATCAGTGCCTTTCAGAAGCAGCCATAGATGATGCATAAATGAGTGATCAAGGCCGTGTTCCAGTAAAACCTGGTTCCACTAGACAGTACACCAGCAGGCCCTGTGTGCCAACCCCGCTAAGAAATCAGGAAGAGCTGGATTTAAATCTCAGATTATTTTGTCATGAGACTGGGCAAACAGCAAACAACCCTCAGTTTCCTCGTGTATGAAAATTGGACAGAAATGGAAGTTACTGGTGGGGTTCTTGACGCCTATATGAGGCAGTGTGTGCAGCAGAGTGTAGGGCTGGTGTGTGCTCAGGGCCGGAGAGGGGCTAGCATTAGGATTTTGTTTCCTGTCCATCTGTCTTTCTTCCTTTATATGTAACTGTGAGAGGGGTGACTGTGTTCTGTGCTCTAGTACCTGTGATGTAACTGGCCTTATGAAGGACTGAAAGAGATAAGCAAAGTTCTACAAACAAAACAAGCAAAGCGAGCACAGGCCAGTGAGATGGCTCAGGGTATAAACATGCTTGCTGAGCAACCCTGACACACTGAATTCCATCCCGCTGGCATCTGAAATCCCAGGCTCAGCACTCAGCATGGTAGGTGGGAAGATCTGGCTAGAGGCTTGCCCAAACAGTACAGCAGCAGCAGTAAGACAAGAGGCCTGCCTCAGAGCCAAGGTGGAGGCCAGTGGTGGGGTTCAGCAGGGAAAAGCTCTTGCTGACAAGCCTGGAGGTCTGAGTTCAATCCCTGGTACTGCATGGTGGAAGGAAAGAACCCACTCTTACAAGGTGTCCTCCGATCCCAACACACACATAAATAGAAAATAAAATCTTTGTCTTAGAAATTTGTATGTGTGTGCCCACGGAAACCAGAAGCAGGCATTGAAATCTCTGGAGCTGGAGTTTCAGTCAGTAATGAGCAGCCTTGTAGGAATTAAACTCAGATTTTCTGAAAGAATAGCCACTCTTAACCACTGAGCCATCTCTCCAGCCCATATATAAATCCATATATATACATATATACATATATATGTATATATGTTATATATACATACATACACACATTTAAACACATACATACATATATACATTTATACATATATATTGGGTAGAGAGACTATATATTAATGAACTATATATCCATGACCTTTTTTTAAAATGATTTTCTCTGATTTCTTCTTTGAACCACTGTGGATTGCTCTCTGATGACAGTTTGGTGCTTCTCTCTCCTCTGATAGATAAATGAATTACTGCAGGGTAGAAAAGGCTCTGGACCCAGACTGAGAGGCCTGAGCTGTGACCGATGGGTAACGCTGGACAAGTCATGCCACGCTTCTGGATATGTCTCCTCAGTGATGAATTGAGGGAATTCTGCTCCTTAGCTCTGGCTCTGAGGAGCAACAGCACTTGGCTGGACTAGGCAGGCCTGGCAGGTTGATCCCTCATCTGGCAACCACAGTTGTCTTGATGGTAGAGCCTCACACACCAAGATAACCCCTTAGGCCTTGTGCTAATGTGTTAATGATGCTGTGACCATGTGGGGTACTGTTTCAGCTCCAGGTCAACCCAAAACTTTCTGGACGCCAGTGTGGGAGAAAACCTAGGGGACCTCATGAAGATGTTGGTGGATAATTCTGTGAGCTGTCTCTTCCTGTGTTCTAATGACTAGTTTTCTGTAGGACATATCTTGCCCTTTCTTCCTTCCCTCCGTTTGCCCTGGGGTTGCTAGAGAGTTTTTGTTGTCCCACCCCTGAGGCCCCTACAATTGTCCTAACAACATCAGAAGCCAAAGGACTCCTAGTCACACAGAGCTGCATGCTCACCAGAAAGGTCTGCCATGGACCTACAGGTGGCACTGTAAAGCAGCAGGAAGCCTGCCGCCTGCATACAGTGAGGATCAGAAACTCGCTTTCTCAGCCCACAGGCACACCTTTGACGCACACCTTTGACGTGCTTTCCTAGGGAGATGTTCTGCATAGAGAATCACCATCCAGATTTGAGGGTTCTGTTTGAAACACCTCCATTAGTCCAGGATGTCCTGTCCCAGACTTTAGTCACAGATTAGCAGAGGGAAGGAATGATATATGAATCTAAGCCCAGGAAGTGAGCAATGGTTGGGGGCAAAGGTTCGATCCACATCCTGCCAAAACCTGGAGAAGGTGGGAGTTGGAACGGAGAGGCAGGGAAGTGCTCGCTCACTCGCTCGCCTCTCCCACACGCCCGTGTGGCATTTCACTGTGGGAAGCAGAATGCAGACAGGCTGGGTTTGATAGATCTGTCTTAAGTAGTCACTCTGCATGACGCCTGTTTTTCTTGGCAAATATTTGGGCCAAGTGGGTTTGATAAAGGAGAGGAAGGGCTCTTACGAACTCCCAGGCAGAACTCCTTCCCTTGCCTTTGGCCTGGGGAAGGGACCACACATTGACGTGGTCACAATGAGACTTTGGTCAAAGGGATACCTTCTGCCTCTTATGTGCAAGTCACATGAGGAACTTGGTATAAAGTGCAGGATCCAGGTACTACCAGCGCTGCTGGCGTGCGCTGTGCTCAGAGCAGCAAGGCTAAGGAGGACCTTGGATGGCTCCACTCTCAGCGCCCAGAGCTCACTCTCTACCTCCTCCAAAGGTTGCATTGTAGATGGTTCTCTCTCTCTCTCTCTCTCTCTCTCTCTCTCTCTCTCTCTCTCTCTCTGCATTTTTACATGATTAACTGGACTCGTAATTCAGGCTGAATGTAAGACAGAGGAAACCAATTCTCCAAAGAGGCCCTAAACTCTGCCGGTTGAAGTTGGTGGAACTGAAGGGGTACACAATAGTCCCATTGCTCCTTGCTCCCCAGGGGTGCCATAGTCACATGTGGCTCTCTAACAAAGCCCATCAACCTTAGTTTAGGGTGGCTGGCCATCTCAGAACTTGTATGGGTTGAGAGTCCAGTAGCTTCCAGCTCAGGGTCAGTCATGAAGTGGCTGGGACTCTCCTCATCTGAAGGCATTCAGGTAACTGATGGCAGAAAGCATTCATCCCCTCTTCACCGAGGACCTTTCTGGAGGGCAGTATAGGTGTTCTCAAGAGAAAGAACAAAGTGGCTGTGTTGACTCTGTGACAGCCACTCCCGTTTTGTTCTGTCACTAACAGCAAATCACTAAGGCCCTCACTTACTCAAGAGGTGAGAATTATGCACTGCCTCATGAAACAAGTGTGTGAAAGATTCGAGACTGTATTTTTAACCCTCCACAGGGGCCTCCTGGCCATGGGACTCAAGGGACTGATGTGCCTTGTAGCCTTGGGTCTGCTCTTGTTGGGAGACTTGTGAGAATGTGATCATCTGTCAGCACGATCTTAGTAAAGACACTTCCAAGCCATCCCACTGTGTCAGGGGCCGTCCAACTGCTTACGATGCTACAGGGCAGTTAGAGAGTCAGACAATGCAGGATTGAAGAGCCAGGCTCAGAAGTCCTGACATCGTGAATTTGGATCTGGCCTTTGCCATTTAGTTGTGTGTCTGTGAGAAAACCACTAAAGCCTCAGCTTTAACTGGACAAAGTGGAGGTAATAATAGCACCCATTTCAAAGTGCTGGGTACAAATTAAATAAGATGCTAGGTGTGAATCATACAGCATCTGCCCTACCACATAGGTGCTCAGGGTAGGGACAGGCCTGTTCTTGATGCCCTGCCTCTACCTCACATGTACATTCTGTGTTTAAGGAGATGTTAGCCACAGGCTCCTGCCTTTATGCTCTGACATGAGTACCACTCCTTATATTTTTAATTAATTGCTTTATTCTAAAGTGTGTGTGTGTGTGTGTGTGTGTGTGTGTGGTGTGTCTATAAGAGGGTGTCAAGATGTCAGATACCCTGGAACTAGAGTTCAACAGGTTGTGAGCCACCCAACATGAATTCTGGGAACCAAGCATAAACAGTAGATGTTCTTAACCACCAAGCCATTTCGGCAGCTCCTCACATCTCACTTCTTATTTGGATTTGGAGAGATCTGATTGGCTTCTGCCAATAATCTGCAGGGGGACATCTACTGAAAGCCCTGCCTGAGCTCTTCCCCAGGCCTCTTCCTTTAGCCACCATTCCACTCTAGAGGCCAAGACAGGCTCAATTTCCCCATGTCTGACAGCACAGTTTTTCCTGGTTGTAACAGACCACTAGAGGCTGGCTCCCTTTCGATGCCAGCACTGTGGAGGCAGCGCGGAATGGGGGCTTAGGGGATGCTTTTACCAGGAAGTGATATGTCTATGTTAAGCCATAGAAGAAAGTTTTTGATCTGAACCTTAAACAATTAACAGTGCAGAGCAAAGTGTCTGAGAGCCTGCAAGGAAATGTAAAATGTATTTGTTTTATGGTATTAAAAAAAATTTAATGTAGGAAAACGCCCTGACAAGGATTTTGATAGGCTAATATTACATATTTGTGTCTTTAAAGCAATGAAAGCAATCCTTTCTAGTTCATTCTCGGTTGTCTCCACAGGTACTTAGTCTTCCTGCAGATCAAAAGGGATCTCTACCACGGCCGTCTTCTCTGTAAAACATCGGATGCTGCCTTGTTAGCGGCCTATATCCTTCAAGGTAATGACTTTGGACAGAATAGATTTGCTTTTCATGCTAAGTCCTGATTATATTATTCCATTTACCACAGATGACGACTTCTTAGATCAAAACAGCTTCTAACTTGAAGCAGTGTCTGAGTTAAAGGATTTTGCCTGGGCCATCCAGAGCCAAAAAGCCCAGTGCCCTCCTGCACCCAAGGCCCCATGGCTAGTCCCCTGAGTCTCCGTGACGTCTGCAGGCTTGTGCTGCACCCTGCATGCTAATGTTTCTGGGACACCGGGAGTAATCACCTGCTCCTACCTACCTGCGACTCACCGAGGTCTGAGACATGGTGGGATCCTGGTATCTATTTTGCAAAGCTCTCAGCTGAGAGTGTTCGATGTTTCAAGTATTCTCAAGTGAGAAGCCATTTCTTGATGCTAACAAGAAAGAGCTGAGCCCTTGTTGCTGGTTTCCAGACCAGCTGTGGTAATCTGTCAAGAGTGTGGGCCATCTGCCAGGCCCTTCTCTCACAAAACGTTGAGGGCACTCAAGAGCTACCTCAGAATTTTCTTAGTCCTCCTGCCTAAAACTGTCATTAACCACAGGATTGTTTTGGATGTAAAACCATGAAGTTTCCATTAA
Organism: Arvicanthis niloticus; assembly: GCF_011762505.2. Lineage (NCBI taxonomy): Eukaryota > Metazoa > Chordata > Mammalia > Rodentia > Muridae > Arvicanthis > Arvicanthis niloticus. The sequence goes on along the minus strand of NC_047659.1, from coordinate 92,770,816 downwards.
AAACATGAACCCCAGATTGTGAGTCGGGGTACTCTCAGAAGCAACTAATGGAGAACCTGCAAAGAGCTTGCTGGCAGGAGAAATGTCAGACCTGGGGTAAGAGGGGCTCTGGCTCGGAGGGGGCCATTCCAGTACCACTCAGATGGGGAGTGTAGCAAGAGCTCTTGCCTCCTGAGGCTCCCAGAGAGTCCCCCTTTCTTTTTGAAAGGAAGCCTGGCCTGTTCTGGTTGCCATATTAAACTTTTTAAACAGTCATTTCCTCAGGTCCACCCTGATAATTATCTTTTTTTTTTTTTTTTCAAAAACGTATTTGGTGGCCAACATCAACATTTTCCCCTTTTCAAATAAAATCAAAGTAAATGACCTGAAGGTTCAGGTCACTCTTACCTCAAGGAAGGCAATCTCTTTTGTTAAACAACAGAAATATCCAAGGAATTTGGAGTCTGGCTGGGTTTTGGTTCTTGGTTTTTGGTTTTTGCTTTTGAATTATAGTCTCACTATGTTGTCCAAGCTGGACTTGAATTCCTGGGCTCAACTGATTGATTCTCCTGCCTCAGACTCCCCAGTACTTGGGACTACAGACATCTCTCACTACCACACTCAGTCCTGGATAACTTGGAATGTGCCATAATTGCAGTGGCAAGCACTGTGCCCAGCTGTAACTGGACTGGTACTGGAATGGCCCCCTCAGAGCTGGAGCCCCTCTTACCCCAGGTCTGACATTTCTCCTGCCAGCAAGCTCTTTGCAGGTTCTCCATTAGTTGCTTCTGAGAGTACCCCGACTCACAATCTGGGGTTTATGTTTTTAATGGAAACTTCATGGTTTTACCCCGACTCACAATCAGGGGTAAGCACAGGGCCCGGAGCACTGTGCCTTGCTGTCCTCCCAGTATTCGATCTGCCTCAGCTGAAGTGTGCTTGGCTCTCTAAGAGAAGGAAAGGGACAGCCAGGAAGCTGCTGGAAGCTCCTCTTTTTTTTCTGAGCTACCATTCAGGTGGGCACCTTATGTAGAGAAAGCTGGTTTCTGACTGGGCGAACAAAAGACAGTGTTCACATGAGCTCCCAGAGACACCCACCCCCCAGCTGGAGACATGAACTTCCTGGGGGTGGCACTGGGCACAGGATTGAAAAATCAACCTGAGAATCCGGTGCTCCTGTACTTGGTTCCTGGGTTATAACCACATAGCGGCAGGCTCTTACAAGGGCGGGCCTGGTGAGCCCACTGTGAACACTGGATGTATTCATCCTAGTCTATGTGGACTGAGGGTTGGGTGCTCAACTGGGATGGAGACTCAGCAACTTCTCTGGTGCCTACTAAGACCTTCAGGATGGGATCAGGGTATCTAACCTGGCTCACAGGAGTTCCTGTCATCCTGGCCACGCCCACTGTGTGCTGCTGCCACACAGTGCATGGCTCCCAAGCCTTCCTGAGTGGCTGAGGAGCGTACTACAGTACTACAGGCTTCTGTTCCTTTATTACAGATTTACTGTGGCCTCAGAGAACAGGGTCAGTCGTACTATCTCTCTGCTTTGACTTAAATATCAACCCAGAGTGTACAGTGGGGAAAGGAAGGCACACATCCCCTCCCTGTGGACCTGCCTTCCTACCTCAGCCTCTGAACTGTGTGCTAATCTTGTCTTCTTTTCCCTGCCTTTGAAAAGCGGAGATTGGGGATTATGACCCGGGAAAGCACCCTGAAGGCTACAGCTCCAAGTTCCAATTTTTCCCAAAACATTCAGAGAAACTGGAAAAGAAAATTGCCGAGATTCACAAGACCGAACTCAGGTATGTGACACTCCCTCAGGGCCCTGGCCCCTGATCATTACAGCTCTGGGCATTGTTCTCTGCTCTCAGAGAGTGGTGCTCCCAGCAGTGGTGATCCAGGAGTCTAATTTTCAGGGATCCACTGTCAGCACAGCTTTCTCCTAGTGAGGCTAAACTCCTCCCCAAGAGCAGTTTAGGCTAGGGCTTAGATACAGCACTCCAGTCTACAGCCAGACCATTTTTAATGTACTCTATCTTGTCTCATCTTGAAAGCTAAGCATGATCACACCTGGCTGTTGCCTAGATGGGAGATGATAAACTGCCTGGGGCCTCCCTGACTTATGTCTAGGGCTTTGGTTTAGAGACTGTAGCTTCAGCACACCCTGAGACTCCTGCACCGGAGATGCAATGACTGTTCCTCAGCCTGGCTTAACCTACCCATATTATGAAGAACCATAAACAACATTATTGCAGCCATTCGCCTACGTGAAGTAGGCTTTCTGTAGAGAGTGATTTTAAAGATCAACGGTAGAATATCTGGACTCTACATCATATATGATGATAAAACACAGGTTTCCAAGGCAGATAAACTACTTGAAGCAAAGGTGTGCACACTGAAATGCTATCAACTAACAAGAAGCTGGGTTATCATTTTAACATATTACAATTTTTTTATTTTCCTTTTAGGACTTTGGATTTATTAAGACAATTAAGCAATAATCCAAAAAAAGTATTAACCATCATATAAAAGATAGATTAAATTTAAACTACACTTAAGAATTTTGTTTACTTTTATTTTTCTTTATTATCTTCTTAAATAAAGAGATAAAGACACCATAAAAAGAAGCAAAGTAAGAAGAAAGTCACAAAATGTAGTCACACTCTGAGTCACTTATGGAAGAATGTTCTGGGAGGGAATAAACCAAACCAATTCTGTGTGTCTGTGGGAGAACTGGAAATAGGGCAGTGGATAAGAATGGGAATTTATTCATTGCAAATTCTTACCCTGTAATAGGGTTCATGACTTTCCTGTTCTGAGACAGGACTGTGCTGGGGTGGGACAGGGTGCTTCTCATAATACTGAACTTAAAACAGAGCCTACCACACCATGACCTTGCCCATGCCCCCAAAACCTTCTTCTTTGCTCAAAGGTTTTATGAACAAACATAACCCAAAGCCTCCTTAGCATTTGCAGACTGTCAGTGTCTGGTGTGACCAGACCTCAGTGTTGAGCCTAGCGGTCCATGCTTTCACTGTTAGGGAAATAGTGACCCCTTGTGGTAAACATTGGGATGACATAGACCTGCTTGTGGGCTCTCATCAAGGATGTGTGCTGGCTGCCCAGAGAGTGATGTTAGGGTAGTGGGGGCATTTCTGCAAGTTAGCTCAAGGCGCTGGGGGGGGGGGTCCTCAAGAAATGATGCCTACTGTGAAGACCCTGGAGAGCTGAGCCAATTCCAGAGGTTAACCAAATGAAGATGCTCCTAGAACACAGCCATGTACCAAGCCATGCACCTGGCATTCTGGCATTTTCCAAACACCTCATTGAATCTCAGGTTTGTTGGTAGATTTAGGGGGTCTGCCTTCACCCTGATACCTACAGACACAGGTTCTGCCTCGTTTTTACAGTGTGAAAATGCCCAAGCTGTCTTACTTTCTGCAACTTTGGCAGCTCCCGTGGGCACAGGCTGTGGACTTGTTTCTTGATCTACTTTCCAGAAGTGGCACAGAGGCTGACACATCCCAGCACCACGGGACAGCTGCCTCTTCAGGGGAACACCTGAGGGAGCCTGGCCTGCTTCTCGCTTGGGTGGGCTTGCTTCCTGCTCTGCCATATGACTTTAGGCAAATGATATATTTAGTAATGAACAATGTCTGTTCCTGCCCGCCAGCCATCAGAGCTGATGACTTCACAAGCTGCCCTCCCCACTCAGTCTGCTTTTCCAGGCCTCTGCATGCAGATGAGCCCAGAGCCACTGCCACCACTGACTCTGTGGTAGCTTCATCTACGTGTTCCAGGAGGCAGGCAGGAGGAGAGCCATGCCAAGGCCTCTCCAGACAGCTAGAGCCGGCTTGTTTCCATTAATAGCATCGCCCTGTGCATGGAGAGCTGTGGGGGGGAAACATGGCAGTGTCTCCTGCCGCTTCTCCTGAGAGTCCCACATTCCTGTGCTCTTTTGGCCGATAGATAGAGTTGAGTGGTACCCCAGTATACACTGAACCCTTTGTATGCTGGCCATGTCACATCACTGATAAGAAAGCTGTGTGCAGTAGCCAACCTACAGACATGTTGTCCCCTGTCTCTGCAGTACTGCAGATTGTAAAATATGACAAAATCATTATCTCTGAAATCTCATCTGCTGAGTGTGGTGACAAATACCTTTAATTGTAGCACTTAAGAAGGAGAGGCAGGCAGATCTTTGTGAGTTCAAGACCAGCCTATCCAAAGTGAGTTCCAGGCCAGCAAAGAACATTGTGAGATCCCGTCTCAAAAAAAAAAAAAAAAAAAAAAAAAAAAAAAAACAAGTTTCCCATAACATCTGGCCAGTGAAATGATGATGCAATATGTAGATATACTTGGTGCCAATTCTGGCAAATCATCCTCTGAGAGCTCTCTCTCTCTCTCTCTCTCTCTCTCTCTCTCTCTTTCTCTCTCTCTCGCTCTCTCGCTCGCTCTCTCACACACACACACAAGATAAGACACTAAGCTCACAACAGCTAGCCTTGCTCGCCCTGTGTTTTCTTTTAGGGTTTTGCTGATGATGTTTCTTGCTTATTTGTTTTGATTTCATTTTTGTTTTGTTTGTTTGTTTGTTTGTTTGTTTGTTGAGGCAGGATCTCATGTAGTCCAGGTTAGCCTTAAACTCCTGACCCATCCCCCTTTCTCTACCTCCCAACTGCTGAGATTACAGACACCACACACTAGCTTGTCTACCTTCTCTGTATTCAGCAGACTGTAACCGCAGAGCCCCCCTGCTCCTTGCTCTTCACACTGAGCCTACCCCGCTCATTATGCAGCCTGCTTCACTTCGAGTTTTGTTTTTTAAGTTTTAATTTTTATTTGTGCATATGGATACTTTGCCTGCATGGATGTCATTGTACCATGTGTGTACAGAGCACTCTGAGGTCAGAAGGCACTAGATCCCCTGGGACTGTGAGCTGCCATGTGGGTGCCACCCAGGTATCTGGAATAGTGCTCCTGACTGCTGCTGCCCCTCCAGCCCTCACTCTGAATTTTAACCCTAGACTTTGTTGAGCCAGGAAGCATTCATGAAGCCCAGAAAAACACCAAGGAGGTGTTTCCAATGTGATAGCTTTAGGGTTCTTTTATAAGCTCGGGCTTGGGCTCTCCACCCCCCAACCGTGACACAGCAGGATGGGAAGGGAAGGAAGAGCAGCCCCGAACTCTCAGCAGGACAAGGTTTTATAGGGAATGGGAGTAAGTAAGAGGGCGTCCAGCCTGGCAAGTAAGTGAATGTCTATTGTCAGCAGACAGGTGGGTGCTCTGAAGCAGGACCATGAACAATCACAAACGGTCTGAAAGTACATCTGAAACAATCAGACTAATCTGTGATTAACTGTTGCTAGGAAGTAGCTAGGGAGTCACTCTGGCCAAGGACAAGCTGTGGGGTCCTTCCTGTACTTGAGTGCAGCTTGAGTTCAGCTGCAGGTCAAGTTCTCAGAGTTTTTTTTCTTTTTCAAGATGGAGTAGGTTTGGCTTCTCAACTTGAGTCTCTAAAGTTGGTTCTACAACCAAGCTGAATACTCTGTGGCCAAAATGAGAGTGTGTGGCCTCCTCTAATCACATCTTTTTTTAATGCCTCATCGAAGTGGGAGTGGTAAAGCCTCCTCCCACCCAAGGTGAGAGAAGGCAAAGCTTTCCTCAGGTTCAAGTGAAACTGTTGACAGTGTGTGTAGAAAACGTTCACAGTAGCTTTCTTCCCCCGAGGTGTTTACAGCCTGAAAATGGTTCTCCTACAGAGACTGCTCCTAGCAAGACTAACTAACCTTGCGTCCACCATTCAGCTGTGTATATATATAATAAATAGGCAGATCTTCCAAGGTGCCGCTTCTCCACCAGAGAGCCCAGCCACTCACTTCTTAACAGGGAGTTCACCCCTGGGGAGCCACTGGGACCAGAGCTCAGAGACCATCTCCTTTTCATTCCAGTGGTCAATCACCAGCAACATCTGAGCTGAATTTCTTAAGAAAGGCCCAGACGTTAGAGACCTATGGAGTGGACCCTCACCCATGCAAGGTAAGACTCCCCTCCTTGGTCTTCAATGACTGTGTCTCCTGTATCAAAGCACAGAGAGTATCCATGAGCCCTTCAGTGTACAGGAGCACCTCTGCCTGTGTCGGTGCCATGTTACTCCTCCCCTCTGGATTTAACACCGACACATCACTGTCAGAAGATCCCAGGGAAAGGCAATCTAAATAACAAACCCAAACCCAGTGCCCAGCTTTGGCAGCTGTGGGTAATTTGGTGAAAATCAATTGAGAGGGCATGTGGAGAGCTCCCACAGGGAACAATCAGCAGCCATCAGCAACTGTCCACCCTCTACTGACCCGTAGTCTAGTTTCTTTCCAAGAGTGGGTTTTATTGCCGATAGTGGCACAAGTCACCACATGGGACTGCAATTTGATTCCATTACCCACCTGTGAGAGTAAAGCAGGCCCCAATCAGGGACAGTGCACCCAGGAAACTTCCATAATTACTCACATGTTGATGAATTTGGTAAGCCCACCCCTGAAAGCAATGAGATCTACAGCCTTTCCTGGCTCCAGCCACTTCCACTACAACTTACATCCCTGTTGTTCCACATGTGGATCACTGCCTGTCTTAGCTCATTTTTGTATCCTTTTCATTCAGGGGAAGGCTGCAGTACCAGCAGCTCTAGGACTGAGAGTGGAACAAGATCAGGGTCTTCCTCCAGTTAAAGGGATGCTGTAACAAAAGAACGGATGTGTTCCTTTCTTAGGGCCACTGTAACAATGTTGCAAACTGTTAGGGTCCACACTAGCCCCACGTTGGGGCGGCCAAAGAATGTCGAGGCCCAAGCAAAATGTTGAGGCCCGGGCCGACCCACGTTTGGGTGGCCACTGTATCCCGGCCCAAGCTGCCGCTCAGGTCTGCGGGTCTCTGCGGGTCGGGGTTCAGCAAGAGAGAGAGAGTGAGGACGGACTCGAAGAATGCAGACCAGACAGAGTGTAATTCAATCCCATTTATTCTTCAGTCTAAGTCCTAAGTCTTGAGTTCCTAGTGCCTAGTCCCTAGCCCTTCAAGTTCCAAGTTACTTCTTCCAAGTTCTTTTCCAAGTGCCTGCTACCTGTCTTCTCTCTGCTGTGTCTGGTTCTCTCTTCTCTGTCTCCCTAATGTCTGCTGTGTCTGATCTCTGTCTGCCTCTGCCTTTTATATGTCTCACTTCTAAGCCTCTAAGTTACACCTTTAATCATGCCCTTAGGTCTTGTCTCTAAATCTGATCTCTACACTTCTAAGTCATACTCTTAAGTCACACACCTTTAATCTCACACACCTTTAATCTCAAGGTATCTAAACCAAGATTATCTGAGTGTGCTCAGCTGTTGTAGGCTATTGTAATCCAAGTCACATGTCAGGGTATATGGCTCAAGATGGCTGCAAAGCTGATAGCCGCTTTCTGCTACAAGTTGGCCCCCAATAGCAAACATTGGCTTAAACACTACAGACACATCTGCCTCTGTGCAAGAGGCTGTAAGTGTGGCTCCATGGTGCTGATGGGGTTGGTTCCTTCTGAGAGCCCTGAGAGAAGCATCTGTTCCAGCCATCTCAACTTCATGACAGTCATCCTCCTTCATCTTGGGTCTTGTCTCCCCTCCACTGTGTCAGTGTCTAAATCTAACCCCCCCTTCGAAAAGGATACCAATTAGTACTGGACTGGGTTCCATCTCACAGCCTCAGCTTAATTTTACTCTCTAAAGACCCTATCTCAAAATAATGTCACGTTCCCAGTCCTTGGAGCTAGGACATCTGAAGCTAAATGTGTAGCTCAGGATCATCTCAAACTATTGATCACAAACATCCCCCCTCTGCATCTTCAGCATCTCCTACCAAGTGTGAGCCATCACGACCAATCTAAACCAGTTTTGTTATACATAGGACATATTTAGGAAGCCTTGATAATTCTTATATCATGATGACATAAAGTCTTATATCATCTATAAATACATGTGTAAAAGTGCCCATGACTGCTGGCCCTGAGAACATAGGCCTGTCTGGCAGTGAGCTGTCTAGTGGGAAGGGGATTGGGGGAGGGGTGGTTGCATTTCATAACCTTCCCTATTGCACAGAAAAGCTGTCCTAAAGACAGGTGTGGTCATTAGAAGGTACCGGATCATCTCAGTGTTAGAGTCTAGTTCCCTTGAGGCCTTGTGTAAGAGGAATAAGACTCACAGCACACGGAGGTAGGTAGGCCATGCCTCAGAGCATGTCAGCTGACCTCAGGTAGGTGCCGTGGACTCCTGGCTCAGCCTTGACTTTGACATGTTTGTCCATCATGGACACCCAGAGGTTGAAGAGGCTGCAAAAAGGAACCAGCGTCTTTTCTCTGTGTGTAGCCCAATTCCACATACCATAGCTTTTCAACTCCTATAAAGGAGGGAGAAGAGAAATGGGGTAGCTTCCTATTCGGAGTTAGTGAGTCCTTTCCTGTTGATATTTACTGACTCTTTAGCCAGTCTGGGGTGGGCAGTCTTCTCCCTGTTTTATAGAAAGTTGGTATACCAGAAAGCCATAGTTCATAAGGCCCTGAGAGGCAGAGCAAAACTTTGAACTCAGATCATTCCCACTGTTGTGTAGCTGTATAGGAGAGAAGCCTGAGTGACTTTCTGTGAGGGAAGAAAGAGACTTTTATCCCACATTCCCAGACCTGGGCCTCCCACTCACCTGGGCTATGCCAGGGCCCCACTGAAGGCTCCACACATGACCCTCAGGTCCCTTGAGTAGGCCCTAGGAGTGTTTCCTCAGTCCTCCAAGGTGGGGAGCAATTCAGAAGTCCTCACTCTTATCATTAAGTAGGCTCACTTCGGTGATGTGCTACGAGGCACCCCCTTAATGTGGCTACTAGGAGAGCTGAAATAAGCTGGCACAGTTGGTGTAATAAATACTGATGGTTTCTATTAACAGGGAGGCAATTACTGGGCCCAGGGAATCTGGGGCATGCAGCCCCAGGGAGGACAGAAGAGGGATCGTTTTGATAATTAAATGAGAGCAGGCTGCTTCAGCTGGGCTCTGTTCTCCTGGACTGATTAAGAAGCTACCGTTGGTCCTGTGCATACTGATGGTTGCTTTCTGCCAGTGTCCTTGTCTGGTCCTAGGCCCAGAGGGAGGCTGCCTGTGGGTGTCTGGATCATACAGCCTGGCAGGCACCACCCACCTCTGACCATTCCCTGGGTCTCACCTCCTACTGTGTCACAGCCTCCAACCCCTTCCTTAATACTCACTTCAAGTTCATGACCATCCAGATCTTCCTGCTTGACTACAAAACCTTAGCTGTCAGTATCAAAGATCAAATGTTGGGGTTCTGTCTGAAGTTCAGGAGTCTTGGTAGCTGTGCTCCTGTTGACACAGCAACTTGTGTACATGGTCGCCCACTATGCAGAGTTTCTGAGGTAACAGCCCTACCTAAAATGTGGAGAAACTAAGGGACTTGGCTACAATCACAAAGTGCAGCCAAACCTGGACCTAACAGGTCTGTGGCGCAGGTGCCTTTCTGCCCTATTGCTAATGTGCTAGCAAGGACACAGACAGCAGAGGCCTCCCAGCCACCCGGCTTCCTCGCTCCACTTTCTTTCTCGGGGCCTGACCCTCCCATCCCAGCAGTTTTCAGCTTATGGGTCACAATCCCTTTAGGGTGACCCTCTCACAGAGGTCACCCAAGACCATTGGAAAACACAGATATCTGTGCCAGAGTGGCAAGATGTAAAGATTAGTAATGTGCATTACAATTCATAACAGTAAGCTGTAAAGATTAGTAATGTGCATTACAATTCATAACAGTAGCAAAATTATAGTTGTGAAGTAGCAACAAAATGACTTTATGGTTGGGGGTCACCAAATATGTGGAACTGTATTAAAAGGTCACAGGGTCAGGAAGGTTGAGAATCACTGCCTAGCTGCTCTTCCTTCTAGACCCTTCTGTGCCTCAGAAGGCTTTATGAGACACCCTTTCCACCTCTGCTCCAGCCTCCCCTTACCCCTGTAAATATGTACTTCCCCCACCATAGCCCAGTGTCCCCACTGACCCACATCACTGTCTTACACGATTTCTGCTAAATATTTCTATGGCCTGTTCTACATAAGCACAGACACAATGAGGTCATGCCTCTTGCATCTCTTGTCCGTGGGTCCACCCTGCACAGGGACAGAAAGCTTTCCAATGCCTACCCTCTATCTTAGACTGGCTGCTGCCTCGTGGCAGGCAGGAGCCATGTTTGTGTGCCCTTGTACTCATATGCTGTTAATCACCTCTAAGCACTGGTGACAGGCAGGAGGAAGCCAGCCTCGTGACTCAGAAGAAACCAGACTTGTGTCTTCTTTTAAAGCCCTTTGCTAAGCCTTTGAATTAAATGATCCTGTGCTTTATGGCCAAGTGTCTGGCTCGCCACAGCCCAAAGGAAATGATAGTGATGAAATCAGTCCAAAAGCCTTGGAAAGCACAAATATTCCTGGGCCCAGATGCTCACATTGCAAACCCGACTCTGTGAGGCAGCTTTAAGGCGAATGCTTTTTCCCTTGAGGTAAGGCCCACTGAGCCCTTCAGAGGCTCTCCTGTCTCTAAGGCCAGTCAGGCTAAATATCTGTGCCAGGATGGCGAGCTCTGAAGCTGCCCACTTGATGGCAAGGTTTTCCAGAAGTCTCCATCATCACTCATGTATCCTAAAAGCAGATGCTGGCCCAATGTCTTGATCCAGAAGAAACCGGGGGGTCCTCCACTAAGCAACCTCTTCTACTGGTACCCTCCACTTGAGGGCATCAGGCCCCATGTTTTCTGATGCACCTTCACCCCACTTGCTCAGCAGAATCCCCAGCCTGGTGCTGACAGACTTGGGCGGTTCTACTCAGCCAGTTGCTGCTGCTCATGCCTTCATCTGAACGTCTGAGGTATTAACCCCATGGTATTATGTGTACAGAGACAGTGGTGAGCTGCCTCTGTTAGCTGATTTGTTTTGGCAGTACCTGGGATTGAACCTAGGACTTTACACATGCTAGGCAAGTGTTCTGCCGATGAATGGAATCCCCAGTCCTCTTTAACTTCCTACTAAGTTACCCAGACTGACTTGAAGTTACTCTGTAGCCTAGGCAGACCTTTCATTTAGGATCTTCCTGCCTCAACTTTGGATTACAGGCCTGATTAGTAACCGTACACACACACACACACACACACACACACTCTCTCTCTCTCTCTCTCTCTCTCTCAACACTTCACCTACCATAACATTCACCCTTTTCAGTGTGTAGTCAGTGGTTTTTAGTGTGTTCACAGTCACCCTACCATCTAATTTTAGAATACTTTTATGATTCCCAGGAAGACCCAGCCATTCTGTATATGTGAGTCCCTCCTTCTTTACTGCTGACGAATATTGCAATGCACCAGTATCTGCCACTGGTTTATCTGCCTATTGATGGATGAATATTCTTCTCTGCAGCGGGACTGGATTGCTCACGTTGTTTGGCTACTCTAAATAGCTGTAGTATTAATACTCATGCACCTATAGACATGTTAAGATTCTCTTGGTCATATCCCTAGAAGTGGAATTGTTGGGTCATGCAGTAACTCTGTATCTAACCATTTGGAAAAATTTCCCAACTATTTCCCAAAGTGACTGTACTATTTTAAAAGCCTGCCAGCAATACAATGGTCTTGACATTCTCTCTGGCTGTGCACATCAGCCTACAGAGACTGGTTCATTACCACACACTGTACGATGTCACTCATCATACAGTACAGTTGCCACCGCACTCAGGCTCATCTGGCAAGCAGCAGGACTGGGACTCGAGCCGTGGTCTTGTGCTCTGAAATGCCCGGCTCATCCTACCTACGGTGACCTACTAAAAGGCAGCTCCCCTACTTCACCTACAGATAACATGGGTGTGTCTGTCTGTGGTTTTTGAGACTGGCTTTTCATGCAGCCTAACCCTATCTTCAACTCAGTATAGCTGAAGATGACCTTGAACCTCTGATCTCAAAGGTTTTTACCACTACCGCAGACGTAGAGCAATGTGCTTTCCGCCCTTTCTCCTCTGTGTCTGCGCCTCTATGGCCCGGTGAGAAGTCTCTCTCTTACAGGATGTGTCAGGGAATGCTGCGTTTCTGGCCTTCACTCCTTTCGGGTTTGTTGTTCTTCAAGGAAACAAGAGGGTTCACTTCATTAAATGGTGAGTGTCTGTCTTCATCTCCAGAACAGGTTCCTCATGCCTCACTAACTGGGGAGGGGCTATGGTACCCATGTGCTTTGTCTGTGATGGGCAGCTATGGTTTGCAGCCTTTCCCAAAGCTGAGAATGAACTGATCAGGGTAGTGGTCTTTTCCGTGGGGTCCTGTCCCTTCAAAGGGTGTCCCTGAGAGTCAACAGCCTCTGCAGACAGAGAGGGCACTGGGGTTTGATCTTGAGGGAAGCCTACAACTGGAGCCAATATAAGGGAAGAGAAGTCCCCAAGTGAACTGAGTCTTTGGGTCCATCACTCGCTGAGGGCCACTGCTGGCTTAACTAAGGCCATCCAGGAAACATCTCAATACATAGCCCAGTGCTCTCACTCTTCTAACAAGGGAGGGGTTCATAGACAATTAGATGTCACGTATGACATGTAAAACCGCCTTTGGTCTTGGTCTGCAAGAGCTCAGATCCTGCTGTGTCTCAGACATCTCCATCCTTAGGGCTCCATGTCCCTTGGCCTCTCAGAGTCACATCCCCACTTTTTCCTCCCTCTCCCTGCCACACCTAGTATGCAGGAGCCACCATCTCGGTTGCACCTACCTACCTTGTTTCCCCTTCTTGTTTCAGTTGGGGGTGGCTGGGCACAGACGTCTATGTGTTGACATGTGGATATCTTGGGACCTATTTGCTGCCTTGTCTCTATTAACATCTGTCGGTCTCACCAAGATACACTGCATAATTGAGAACCTGTCATTTTTTTCTTAAAATTATTTGTAATCTTTGACAATTTTGTACATATATACAATGTATCTCGATACTATCTACCCCAACTTCTCTGGCCACTCCCCCAAGACACAACAACCCTCCCCTCCCCTCCCCATACCTCTCCTTCACATCCTCTCTTTTTGTTTGTGACTTTTTTTTTTTTTTGAAACAGTGTCTGTCTACACAGCCCCCTGGCTGTCCTGGGACTTACAATATAGACCAGGCAGGCTTCAAACTAACAAGGATCTGCCTGCCTCTGCATCTCTGAAGGATTAAAAAAATCTACTGGGATTAAAGGTGTATGTCATCATTCCTAGCCCTTTTTATGTTCTTTTTTTTTTAAATCTGTTTTTGGTTTTGTTTTGTTTTGTTGGAGGGGGGTTGTTTGGTTTGGTTTGGTTTGATTTGGTTTGGTTTGGTTTGGTTTGGTTTGGTTTGGTTTGGTTTGGTTTGGTTTGGTTTTGAGGCAGGATTTCTCTGTGTAACCCTGGCTGTTCTGGAACTCACTCTGTGGCCTCATACTCAGAGATCTGCCTGCCTCTGCCTCCTCAGTGCTGGGATTAAAGGCATATGTCACCACCACATGACTAAAACAATTTTTTACTACATTTATGTATTTTGTATGTAGTGGGCACACATATCTTAGCATGTATGTGATGGCCAGAGGACAGTTTTTCACAGTCTCTTCTCTCCTCCCACCATGTGGGCCCTAGAATTAAACTCAGGTCACCAGGCTCAGCACCATTTCTCACTGAGCCTTTCGACAGCAGCACCTTCCCGTTTTAAATATACCCAGAGTCCACGTAGTGCTGCCTGCATGTGCAGCCTACCAGTGACCACACCCCCAAAGGAAAATGACTTCTCTCTCTCTCTCTCTCTCTCTCTCTCTCTCTCTCTCTCTCTCTCTTTCTCTCTCTCTCTCTCTCTCAGCAGCCATCCGTTGCCAATAGGTCCTCAGCTAGTGTTGGATCCTCATGTGCCCCTCCCCTATCTGTGCTGGAATCACCAGCTGGTTTGATCTTGCAAAAAGCAGTTTTACTGACCAAGACTGAGCACTGACCCAAGGTATAAATGTAGATATTTAGAAAATAGTCTGTTCAGCAACACACAGGTTCAGCAGAACCTATAACCTCATCAGCCATGGCCTTTTGACTACTTTTACAGCATCAGGCTTCCACTCCTGTGGTGCAGGCCTCAGATCCAATCAAAAAGCAATTAGTTATGCCCTAACAGTTCTACTACTATTAGGGACTGGTGGGCGTACCCTGCTTGGCAAGTTAGTATTGTAGCTGCAGGGGCCATCACTGGGTAAGTGCATTGGTAACTCTCTTCCACCTTTCAGCACTATAAGAGCTGCCTAGAAGGAAGTTTCCAGGTACTTCTCCATGTCTTGCAACCAAAGTGTGTTAGCTCTTCAGCAACATGGCCTTACCATGTGGTTATTGTGGGCAACAAGAGCAACAACAATACCCTGTGTGATTTGAGGGGCTTCTAGGAGCTTCCCTAACCAATAACTAGTAGGGAACTTATCCCTCACTGGCATTGAGATATTCATTTAATAACTGATCTCTTTGGGGAAAGGATTGTCTGCCCATACAAAGTACCTCTGTTCAAATTCGATTTTTAAAAAGTATATTTTTTAATTTACTTACAAAGTAGTAGTATTCCATAAGGTTTTTTTTCATACATGCTTAGTTTAACTCACCCTCCCGTCCCCTCCTCCCTTCCCACCCCATCCCCTTCCCCACTCTTACACACATGCACACACACACACACACATGCACACACACGCACACACACACCATACATAGTCTACCATCCTCTCTAAAGGTCTTTTCTCCTCCCCTCTATCATGGGCCCTTTCCGGCTTCCTAACTTGTGCAGACACTCCATAATAAACACACAAATCTAAAAATTTAAAAGTAACATGGACATCTGAAAGAGAACATAGTTTGAGCCTCCTGTGATTTCAATTCTGTATCGGGCCTCAGCCTGCCATGCCTAAGCCAGCTAGCCCTTCTGATAGATATGTTGGATACATGGCTTCTCTTGATCTGGGAGAGTTTGGTTAGGACCACAGTCCTTCCCTCACTTCAATTGCCCATTCTAGACAAGTATAGTGTGAATGGAGCTGTTTTCTTCTCGGGATGCTGTAGTCATCTCTTCCCATGCTCTCCCACTCAACTGATACACGGCCACCAGCCAGCCACCTTCCTGCCCCTGATTGCTCTTGTGGAGGCTGGTAATATGATTAATGAGTCCTCAAGCAACTACTCCTCAGACATATGGCACTGGGTCCCATTCCCAAGGCAGTTGGTAGCATGGAGTACCCAACACACCTATAATCCCCCAAATTGGCTCCGTCTTGGTACTTCCTGTGTGATAATGTGAGGATTTGCTGTCTCCTAGCCAAGACTGACTGGGATTGGGCCACAGTTCTCCTTGTGCAGGGCATTTGCTGCCTAGTGCTGCCTGATGTTCCTTGAAGGGTGGCACCCTTCACAGAGAGGTTGTCTTAGTCTAGGAACCAGGTTATCCATGTATCAGCCCCTCTCAGCCCCTGAGTTACCCCTGCCTCCCCCACCCTTTGTTCTCCCATCACTCTCTCTCCCCAGAAACCCTCCAACTGTCTTAACTCCAGAATCATAGATGTAAACCCAACCTCACATTCAACAGGAAAAAAACAAACTCATATGCCCAGATGGCTCACATCTGTAATCTTAGCTCTCAGGAATCAGAGTCGGGGGAATCACTTTTGTGTCAAGGCCAGCCTGTTCCAGGACAACCAGGGCTACACAGTGAGACCTCATCTCGAAAAGGAAAAAAAAAAGGAAAACTACCCTCTACACTTACTGGAGGCTTTATGTTCATTGTATTCTGAGTGTAAGACTGGCAGTTGGTTGTCCAAAAGCGACAGAAAGGGACACAAAGAAGCTTGCACTAGTTCTAAACCTGTACTGGGAAATTGTAAAGTGTCACTCTGATCCAGCCATGACTTCTCAGTGAGAGTGAATCACATCCCTCTGCCCTGATGTTGTCCAACAGTAAATCAGGTACCTGGTGATTACTGCCTTCTTACCACTTACTGGGATGGTGAGGAAACCTCCCTAGAGGTGACAGGAGACCTACTGGTGGCAGATGTGCATGACCAGACCTCCTTAGAGGTCTCAGACAGAAAAAGGAAAACTCTAGTGGGGGTTGGGCCCTGAGTTGGGCATCCAGGGCTGGCTGATGGGGAGGCCTGGTGGCTCTCAGGGACATCCAAGTAAGTCCCCAGTAGCTCCCTCACTTTGTAAATGTAACCAAGGCTGTAAGCAGTTTGTGGAGGTGAGGTCTAGGCTGTGCCATGTACAGTAACCATGTCACTTCTTCTGATTTGTGTCTGTCCCACGGGTGACGTACCCCAGTATCCTGTCTGCCTCTTTTACTGCAGCCATTCACTGGGCTGGTGGCTTCAAGGATTTTTCTACAATAACCCCTAAGCCCCTTTCCTGGTCAGTACCCTGCATGACTGTTCCATGTAATCTGTTCTCTCTCTTTGGTATGTCGCCCCACCCTTCCCTGAGATTGTTTGACATTTGTCTGCATTAAACTGCATTTTCCATCCAGTGACACAGTCACCTGAAAGACAGCACCCTCAGCACCTGGATGCGTTGTATTTCATAATTTGCTGTGATCTTCAGCTTTGGCCTCATCAGCTACCTGTGGCGTCTTCTATTCGACAGTCCCGTCAGATAACTGGGCTGTGAATCAAATCTGGCAGCGATGCCTCCTCCTGCACCCCCTTTCCGTGCAGGTGTTGCCCTTTCTTAGCCACCGTTGATGAGCCCGAAACCCTCCTCTCACCCCAATATTACAGTGTGACTGACTGGAAAGCTGTGGACGGAACTGTCTCAAAGACTGTTCTCTAAGGCCACCGCACTACTGTCTTGTTCTCAGTTCTAATTTTGGCTAAAACTGTGTCTGTGCCTGGAGCCCCTTCCCGTCGGGTGGGCTGTGCATTACTACATTACTGGGAACAAGCAGCCTGCAGCCAGGTGACAGACGAGCACTCTCTTTGTGCTTCTAGGAATGAGGTGACCAAGCTGAAATTTGAAGGAAAGACTTTCTATTTATATGTAAGTCAGAAAGAGGTGAGTGCCAGCTTCCTTCTCTTAAGGGAGGGGCTGGGGCACGGTGACAGTCCCTCATAGTTGCAGCCAAGAGTCCAGAGGAGGACATTTGCCTTCTCAGCTGGGGCAAAGGTGGAGGTATATGGGGGTGGGAAGGCCTGGATATGCTGGTAGCACCCAGAGGATCCACTAAAGAAAGATGGCCTCCAGGAAACAGTTAAATGAGGTTCTCTCCCCCCCCCCCCCCCCAGACAATGTCAGGTGGATGGAAGTTCTGCTTCCAAGAGCCACTAGGCTTACCAGATGTGAGGTGGTAAATTGTTGTGAACCCCTCTTCTAGCTAGCCAGCTGCTAGAGGGCTTCTTGTATCATAGGACACAGGGTCCCAGGCTTCTCTACCCACCTCAGCTGTTTCTCTATGGAATTTTTTGCAGGAAAAAAAGATTATTCTCACATATTTTGCTCCAACTCCAGAAGCCTGCAAGCACCTCTGGAAATGTGGAATTGAGAACCAAGCCTTCTACAAGTGAGTGGACACACGTTGGGGACCACAAAGCTGCCTCCAGAGGATAGGCAGGCCAACCTTGAGAAACAGGAAACCAGCAGAGTGATTCTGGTGTTGTGGCAGGAAAGCCCAGTGGGTGTCTTAATTTGAATCACTGCCTCTGTGGGACCCTGGAAGGCCTGGAAGACAGGAGTTCCAAGAAAGGCCCCACACAACCCAGAGCAGCATGCTGGCCTCAGACCTCAGCCTTGGGGAGAACTTGGGCTTTCCCTCCTGGTAGGCAGCTCAGAGCCGAGTGCCTGGGAACTTAGGGTAGGAGAGCCAGAGATGGTAGCCATTTGGCCTGCTGCTGAGAAGCTAGGTTTGAGCCAGAGATAACTGCTTGCCAGAGAGTTTGGAGGAGTCTGGGAGACTTTTGCATCTACTTTTCTCTGATGAAGAATGTAGATCTGAACTGTGAACATGTACAAAGAAATGGACCAGAAAGAGGCTGAGGTGCCACCAAGTAAATGTCTCACCAAACCCCTTGGCATTGCTTTAAAACAAAACAGTATGCTTCGTATTTTAATAGATGTTCTGGGCTGCAAATGAAGTTCACTTGCTATTGAGTACTTGAGCTCAATACTCTGCACTGTATAAACAGGACATAGTAACAAATGCCAGCTCTCGGGAGCTGGAGGCATAAGAATCAATTAAAGGTCATCTCTCTCCAACTACAAACAGTTGCAGGATAGCCTGGGCTACATGGGACACTGTGAGAAAAAAAAAAAAAAAAAAAAAAAAAAAAAAAAAAAAAAAAACCACAATGCCAAGCAGTGTGATATATTCCAGTTAAGGTGACTCTTGCTGTCACCAAATACTGTGATAAACCAGCATTGGTGTTAGGTCTACTATCTTGAAGAAGTTTGGGGAAAGAGCTGACTCCAGCCAGCAGAACTGATTTGCCAGTTGCCAGGGCCACAGCCCCCAGAGCTGTGTCTTGGGAAGACACTCTCAGTCTTTAATACTCAGTGTGCCCTTGATACTAGCACCAGGGTGAACTGAATGAACACTGTGTGTTCTACCCTGCGTGGGCTTCCTTCTGAAGGGAACACTTTTGGAAGAGGCTTTAGCAAGCTTGAATTTCCCTGCTGTTGAGAAAGCAGCTTTCTTTGGCTACTGTCTCCCTTTCGCCTGTGAGGACAAAGCCCAGATTTGGTCAGTTGCATGAACCTAGAGAGAAGCAAGTCTGAGAGACAAACTCCTGTTCACGGAGCTTAGGAGCAGCCCAGGGAGTAGAGAGAGGAAAGTCCTAAAGGTCCCTCATTGCCCTGGGAATTCAGAAGCGTCCGCATTCTTTCTGCAAAAAGAAAGAATGCATCATCAAAAGAAAGCAACTGCCTCCTGTCCTTTTCTTTTCTGGGGCCTGTTTCATTCCTGGGAACAAATACTTGTTTCCGAGCCCATGTGTGGCCACTCGGCTGTTGAGTCTTCCTCCTGGTGGGCAGCACTCCTGCACAGAGAGCCAAGGGCTTTTTCTTGAACCTGAAAGGAAGTCTCAAGTAACCTTTGCGGGCTACACTAACCACCCTCCATTAACTTGTGAGATGGTTTGGGCCACATGTCACCCCAAACTTTACTTTGCCACAGGCTGGAGAAGTCAAGCCAAGTCCGCACAGTGTCCAGCAGCAATTTATTCTTTAAAGGGAGCCGGTTCCGATACAGGTAAATAGTGACAGTAAGTAGCTATTCCAGATCTTTCCAGACCCTTTTCTAGAGAACACTCTGCACCTTATCCTGAAAACAGGAACCAGAGCATGCGCAGGGCCTAGTGTCCCCCAATTCCTGAGCCTTTTGCTCTCTCCCTCTCTAGCTTTCTGTCTGCCTGTCTGTCTATCTGTCTGTCTCTTCTTCCCCCACAGTGTTTGTCTCACCAAGTGAGAATAAGACTACTACCACAATTTCTGAGCCAAATTTGAAGCAAGTTTTATTAAATACTGGCCAGGTCCATACCCAGGCTTCCCAGAGTATGGTGCCAAATTCCATGAGACAGGGATTATAAAGGCAAACCTCACAAGACTACAAGCTTTCTATGCACCTCCTGGATGCATGTGATCAAGCACACTTGGTGTAGTTGGGAAACCAAGCTTGTTTACGGAAGTGTTTGTTAGCTTATATGAACGGCCCCCCAGCCTTCCAGGAAGTTGTCTGTCCTTGGGCCACTGGGGCTTACAGGTTAGAGGCATTTTTGTTTTATAGATCTTTTAAGCACAGTAACTAAAACTTAAAGCATAACATGGGGTGTCTAATGGCTCAGAGCCTCCTGGGCTGGGAGGGTATAGCATGAGCTGAGCTGGAGCTTTGTAATGTCATAACTAGGGCATCTCTTTTCATAAACCTGCCATTTCTAATTGTAACTCAATCCAGGAGTCAGCTATCACAGTAGCAGGAGCAAACCAAGAACTGTGAAAGTTCTCTGTGTGTCCCCTCTCTGAGGGCTTTTGGATTTTTTCCTGGTGATTCATAGAAACTAGAGGAATCCTTCCCAATTAAGAATGGAACTGGGCTTGGGTAGTCATGTCTTTAATTCCAGCAGAGGTAGAGGCAAGCAGATAGATCTCTGTGAGTTTGAGACCAGCCTGGTCTACACAGCAAGCTCCAGGACAGCCAGGGCTATATAATGAGATCCTGCCTCAAAAGGGGGTTGGGGGCAGGAGGATCCCAAAGACTGTAGCCATGAAGAGTTAATCTAACCCACCATGAAGTGCTAGAATGCTTTGCCCCAGCAAGAAAGCTTTCCGCAGAGACTGAAGCCTTGGGGGATGGATAGGCCAGAGGCCATTTCTTGACTTGGCCAGAGCTCCTGAGTCTGGTCCTGATTACTGCCTTTCTTGCTGTTTGTTTTGATTTTATCACTTGACAGTGGCCGGGTTGCAAAGGAAGTAATGGAGTCAAGTGCCAAGATCAAACGGGAACCGCCAGAGATACACAGGTAGGCTGTCAGGCACGTCCAAACCAGCTCCAGCTCAGATCCCAGAAGCTGAAAGACCTAGCAAGCCAAGTCCCATGAAGCTTCTGGCCAAATAGATACAAGAGGAGGCAGAGGGTAGAGGAGTGAAGGGACCCATGTCAGCTGGGACTCAAGACCCATATTCAGCCTCTAACAGCACAAAGGAAGACAGGCCACAGCAGACAGAGCATCTGAGCCGAGCTGTACTTATAAAGATATGGCAAACTGAAGACACTTAGCTGTTCTGGAATTACTCCATTACAGAAAGCCTCCGATAACCTCATGATCTGTGTCATGTGTGTCCATAAATCATGAATTTCTAGAAGCCTGCCTCCCCCAAGGCCAGTCAACTCACACAGACTGGCTGAGAAATATAGGATTTGCCCACCAGCCTGTACTTCTGGAAACGGGAAATTATTACCTGCCCCTCAACACAGCCTCCCCTAAGCAGCCCACAGGAACTAGGGAAAGTGCTGGTACCATTTTCAGACATTTCATCCTGGGGTTCTAGTTTCTAACAGTCCTGTCTGTCCCCCAAGACACACTGCAGAAAAGCTAGGTGTCCAGTGAAAGGAAGTGAGGGAATCTAACACATAATCGCTGAGACTCAGGGGCCAAGAAAATTTGTTAACTATCTAGACACCCCTATCTGTGCACTGAAGTGGTTCTCTATCCATTCCATCTCAGAGCAGGGATGGTCCCTAGCCGCAGCTGTCCTTCCATAACCCATGGCCCACGACTGAGCAGTGTTCCCAGGACACGAAGAAGAGCTGTGCACATCTCTATCATGGAAGGTGAGTGTGAGCGAGCTCCTGGAGATGACCCAGTTCTGCACGCTGTCATGTGGCTAAGCTCCTGCACAGGAACTGTATTAGTTACTTTCTGATGCTGTGAAAAAATACCAGGACCAGGGGCTGGAGAGATGGCTCCATGGGTAAGAGCACTGGCTGCTCTTCCAGAGGTCCTGAGTTCAATTCCCAACAACCATATGGCGGCTCATAACCATCTGTAATGGGATCAGATGCCCTCTTCTGGTGTGTCTGAAGAGAGACAGTGTACTCACATACGTAAAATAAATAATTCTTAAAAAAAAAAAAAATACCAGGACCAAGACAACATATGAAGGTGTTATGCCCAGTTTGAGGAAGCTCCAGGAGACCACCAGAAATTGCTACACCGATGTAAAAACAGAAAGTCTTTAATGTATGAGCCTGGATCTGGATTGAAGCCTCTCAAGTTTTAGGGTGTGATGCATGAATCTAACCTGAATATTCACTTGTGGCTGATACAGAACTCCAAGGAGAAGCCTGGATAGGTGGCTACCGCCAAGGTTGGTGGTTGCTTCCTTTGTAGAAAGAGGCCCCTCCCTGCCCTCTGTAACTCGCAAGGAAGCTAATGCACACGAAGTACTTTTGGTTTGGTTAGGGTGAGGATGGCAAAGCTTCACGCTGTAGTACAGGCAGTCCTCCTGCCTCGGCCTCCCAAATCCTGGGACTCTGAGTGCAAGGTACAGAGGTACAGTACTTTCAAGAGAAGCCGGCCCGCCTGGCCTTTTGCAACTGTGTGGAAATAATCAGCTGCTAACAAACACAGCTGACTGTAGGGCGGAGCCATGAGGGATGGGACCAGGGCCTTCAAAAGGCACACACAAAACCCCGAGGAACACACTTCTGGCTATGTGAAGTCAGTTCATTCGAAGGCACATCACAGAAGCCCTCTGACGTTTCTAGAAAAGCTTCATTTGCTTTTTAAAAACACGGGGGGAAAATACAAAAAATAATAAATAAATAAAATAACAACACGGCATTACAGTTTGAATGAAGCACAAAATCCCCACAAACAGAGACACTTTAAAAACAGGGACTATGGCTTCTTTTGCTCTAGTGTCTGCTATAGAGGCCCAGAGGACACTCAAGAATGTCAGTTTTCTTTACCCACTGTGTCTATGGAGGGACAAGATGCAGAGAGAGCTCAGTAAAGGGGGTTGTGGGGAAGAGAGACCTGGACAGACAGCCCATTCCCAGCACTGGAGCCACCTCTTCCTCAGTTCCTGTGTGACTTCAGTGCATGTGGCCTAGATAAAGCCTGCCTGTGACTTCAGAGCCTACTTTCTGGGGCAGTTGTAGTTGGTCCATGGCCTTTCCCTTTTCCTCTGAGAGTCTGGGCTGGCCATGTAGGGCCTCAGGGAATAAGCTGCAGGCTGGAAAGCATTGCTTTTTATGGATGTAAGCACTTCTGACTGAATCCAGTCCCCTGATAAGGATGGCCTCTCCTCTCCGGGCTTCTCCCTCATTGCAGCTCAGCCTGACATGAGGCTCTGCAGAGCCAGCACTCTGTCCAGGTGGAAGGCACTGCTGGATGGGCTGACATGGCATGGAACTGGTGGATTCTTTGTCCCTAGCTGGCTATTTTCTCTCCATACCTCCTGTGCCTGGCTGGTTTCCCTTGAAGAAGGAACTGCCTTCCTGGCCTGCCATGGGAAAGAGTCTAATTAAGATTCATACCAGAGTCCATGTCCAGCTCCGGCTGACTAACCACTGCCTTCGGCCCCTAAGCATCCGAATCCTGAGGATGGGACCCCGGCTTCAGGGTAGGGTCCTAACAACTGTCCCCCCTGGCCCACTGGGAGCCACTTCTGGACAGAGACACCAGCTAGAGCACCTCAAAGGTAAATACACCTGTCTTGCTGGGCCACCTCACCCAGGGCCCCGGAGACTAATGAGTCTGATGAAGGGCAGGGTGAATGGTGGTTCTGATAGCAGATGAATTTTCTGAAATATGAAACTTGCAGAAAATGGATATATATGGAAACTATTAAGGGAAGTAACCCAGACTCAGAGACAAATACTACATGTTTTCTCTCATGTAGATTCTACCTTTTAAATCTTGACATGTGGGTATATGTCGTGGAACCAGAAAGGAGACCATGGGGGTGGTGAGGGATTAGGAATGTGGCTCAGTTAGGAGAATGCTTGGGTAACAGGCACAGGCTGAGTCTGATAAACCAAGCACGGTTGCATCCACCTATACTCCCAGCATCTGATGACAGGAGGGTCAGAGTTCAAGGTCATCTTTGACTACTCAGTGAGTTAAGCCAAAGAGGGACTCAAGAGAAACAAATGAGCCATTTTGAGAAAATAGAATACATGTGCTCTGAAAGTACACAAGAGGGTACTGTGGTGGGGCAGTTCAGAAGAGCAGGGGCAGGGTGGGGGAGGGGCAACAAAAAGGGGGTACTGGGGTGGGACAGTTCAGAGGAGCAGGGGCAGGGTGGGGGGACAAAAGATTGTTTAGAAATGCTATAATGGAACCTAATACTCTAAATGGTAACTTACAAAAGAAACAAAAACCATGTATTTCATTTAAAATACAAGACAAATTGTTTAAAGTGGGATGCTATTTTGTAATCCATGCTAAAAGTTTATGGCGATAGTTCTGGATTATCTAAGTATACACAACGTTTTGAATGAGATACATTTCATATACAACAACAGAGATAAAAATCAATACATAACAAGGTTTTGAAATGAAGGAAGAATTGGAGGGAGAAAAAGGGAGAGGGTGGAGAGATGGGAAGGGGGTGCTAGCTACACTTTCTTGTTCAGATTAGCCTTATCTGGAATGAGCTCACAGCACTCTTGTGTTAAGAAAAGAGAACATTAGCATGCTTGGTGAACAACCATGGAGGTCAGGCATTCTCCTAGAAATGCCTGCCTGCCCATTTTCATGTTTACTGAAGTCACCAACAGCTTAGTATGCCATGGCTTCTGACTCGCTGTCCTGATGTCATCCTCTCTCCTTCCTCAGCCAGTTTAGGGATTAATCACAAGCCAAGATATTTTGTACTGAAGTGGCTGCTGGCACCAAAGCTGGTCATACTTGGGAGATCTGGCTGTCACAGATGTCCTTGTGAGGGGACAGGCCTTTTAGAGGGTGTCACGTACCCTCTAAAAGGAAGGAAGTAGGGCAGAGGTCAGGATCATGCCACAGCTGGGGCTTAAAGGGTTCTGTTTTATCAGTGACGCAGAAAGCACTCCTATCACACATGCCAGAGACTGCATCAGACAGAGGATCAGGAAATACAGAGAAACCCAAGCACCAAGAGTTTGGGGGCAGCAGCTCTGAATCATGAGATTCTTGGGTGCCTGAGTCCCAAGGCAGGTGCAGGCTGCAGACTTAATGTGCTCTGTCTGCATCCCGTCGACCCCATCGTGAGTCACAGGCTTGGATTCCGTCCACAGTCCTGTCTTGAACGGCCAGCCGTGTGGCTTTTCTGTAACTGTTCACCTTCACCACTTTCTGTATGGAGTTGTTAAAAGACACAAATGAAAACTTTAAACATTTTTAAATGTCCACTGGATATTTCTTTTGTCTTCTTCTTGATGTCTAAATATGGAGCGCACAGCTACTGCTGCTGTAACGTGGAGCACAGAGGCACCCAAGGAACTAACGGACGCCATTGGATAGGAAAGAATTTGGTGATCCGGAAAGCTAATTCCAGTGTTCTTTGCCCTTCCAGGCCTTGAGTCCCTGCGAGACAGTGCCCACTCCACACCAGTGCGGTCCTCTTCCCACGGGGACACCTTCTTGCCTCACGTGAGAAGCAGCCGGGCAGACAGCAACGAACGTGTAGCAGTGATAGCGGATGAGGCCTATAGCCCTGCAGACAGTGTGCTGCCCACCCCTGTAGCCGAGCACAGCCTGGAGCTGATGCTGCTCTCCCGGCAGATCAACGGAGCCACGTGTAGCATTGAGGAGGAGAAGGAGTCAGAGGCCAGCACCCCAACTGCGACAGAGGCGGAGGCCCTGGGAGGAGAGCTGAGGGCCCTGTGTCAGGGGCACGGCGGGTCAGAGCAAGAACAGGTGAATAAGTTTGTTTTAAGTGTCCTCCGTTTGCTCCTTGTGACCATGGGACTCCTCTTTGTTTTGCTCCTCCTCCTGATCGTCCTTACTGAGTCTGACCTTGACGTTGCTTTTTTCCGAGATATCCGCCAGACCCCTGAGTTTGAACAATTCCACTATCAATACTTTTGTCCCCTCAGGCGATGGTTTGCCTGCAAAATCCGCTCAGTGGTGAGCCTGCTCATTGACACCTGAGAAGGCATGACTCCTCCCACTAACTAGCCAGGTGGACCAAGGAGCCCGGCTACTCATTCCCAGCAATGGGACCCATCGGAACCATCGGCACACACACCAAGTCCTCTCATGACTCAAAGTCCACTGCAGCCTAGGAGGGTTGTTTCCCAGAAGAAAGGGATATAGGCCAATGCTCTGTAAACCTGGAAAATTCCGTTTCTTCAGAGGCTCTTCCAGGAAAGGCTCAGCAACTCAAATGTTTCTCATCTTTCAATATGCAGGATAATTTTTGGGTTTGAACTTTAATTTTTCATAGATGTGTATTATTTTGAAAGTATCCAAATAAAAGTCATTTATTTTACTATACTGATATTGCAGTAGTGCCACCCAGTAGATGGGCCACTAGCTGAAGACTCAGATTGTTGTCCTCTGTACCCTGCAACTTTCTCACTGGTGCCAGTGGGTTCCGGGAGACCCAGCAGGGCAGGCCAGGGCTATGGACAGCCAGGATTGGCTTCCTTGCCAGACCGAAAAGTTTAACAAAGTAAACTGTGTAGAATGATTAAATAGAAAGTTGCTTCTTACGACAGTCTGAGTTGGATTTTCTCTTCCTTTTGTTTTTTCAAATCTGAGCAGAGTGGGCATCTCAATGGACCACAGCTACAACAGCAGCAGCAGAAGAAGGGGTGGGGTAGGTCTGTCCCCTTAGACTAGAGCCTAGTGGACATCTGAGTTTTATTTAATAGTTTGTTTGTTTTTTCTGAAGAACCTCAAGACTTCTAGTACTTCTGGGGTGTTAAAGTGGTGCCAGAGTGTGCTGTCAGAAATGTCCGACAGTAGTTACCAGAGACTTGTGCTGAGTCACCCAAGAGCCTGCAGAGTCACAGGGAGCAGTGCTTGTCTTGTACAGTGTGTCCCCCCCTCCCCAAAAGACTATTTCAAGCTCTATTTTAACAGCAAAATGTTATTTTCCTATCTATTCAAATTTTGGCTTTACTTTATGAATTAAAAGATGCAAGAGAGAAACAGATCTGGGGAAGACATTGGGAAGGAGCAGCAGCCTTGGAAGGGACCAGGAAACACCGAGCAGACTCTCTAAACCATGCCAACAAACGACAGAATTTGACTGTGGCAGAGACCAACACTTACTGTAGGAATGCCACCCATAGGGTCAACCTCTGCTCCTGGAAACAAGGTCAAGGAACACTTAGCATGGCTCACAGCACACACACACACACACACACACACACACACACACACACACACACACACACACACACAGAGAGAGACAGAGAGAGAGAGAGAGAGAGAGATGAGCAGCTGTCCCCAGGCCTCTACACTTCTTACCACCAATAACATCCAAAAGCTTGTTTTCATCTCAGGGAGACCAATAAGTCATCTGAGGCCCGAGGACTCATGGAAAGGACAGAAAGGACAGCCAAGGGGCATACTCTGGGGACCAGGAAACAGCGGAGCAGCACAGCCCCAAATGCAGGACACACTGGGTTGTACTGTATTTGAGCTCCTCTTATCTTGCTGCCTGGGGTAGAACCGTGTCCACATTCAGATTATGACAGCCATTAAAAACAAAAAACAACAACGGGGTTTTGAAGATGCAGGGAGGGCAATTACAAATTCTAAAGAAAGATGACATCCTTATCTAAACCAGAGGGCAACAAACTTCTTTTAATACAATTTTGATTTTGTGGACTATGCTCTGCCACCCTAGCATGCCTCGGATAATGCATGCATAAACGAACATGGCTTGTTGCAAGAAAACTTTATAAAAGCATAGGGCTGAGGATGTGTAGCTCAGCGGGTAAAGTACTTTTCTAGCATGTATAAGGCCCTGGATTTGACTGCTAACAATACACAAAGCCAGGTGTGGTAGCATATACCTGTGGTCCCAGCATTCAGCAGGGAGGCAAGATCAGTTCAAGGTAATCCTCAGTCACATAGTGAGGCCAGCCTGGGACACATGAGATGTTGTCTCAGACCACTGGCTTCCCACTTCCAAAAATAAACCTAAAACTGCAATATGCTGAGAGACTGGTCCCCAGCTGTAAGATGCAAACCCTGGCCTATACCCAGCCAGCTTCGATTGCTATTTTGTGTAAGATACCCAGAACCATTTCCCAATGGGGGCTTTGCGGGGTGCTCCAACAACCAACCAGCAGTGATGTGTCATCTGATACCAAGATCAAGTACTGCCACTGTGAACACGGTGACGCTAAGCATGGTTCCAGGCCTATCCGATCATTCCTGTACCAGCAACAATTTGTGTAAGATCTAAAACATTTACCACGTAAGACAAACTGAGGGGATCCTAGTAAAGAGATCACTTAAAAGCAGTGAGCCACTGCCACTTGTCAACTGCATAGCAAAGGTTTACTTAGCACAGAACTGATGGCAAAAGCTATTGGGAAACAGGGCTGGTGTGAACCGGGATTTCTATTCTTATGCAACACAGCAGATTGCCTTCTAGCGTGGTGCTCCTACCTCAGTTTGTAGAACCCAGTCTATGCAGTTGAGTGGTAAGCCTTGCCTCTGACCTTTCGTAGCCTCGAGAGGAGGCGGCCTGCCATTGCCTGGTGTGTTTCTTGTGTCTAGAGTCCTAACAGTGCTGCAGTCTGTGCCATTTCCAACATGTGACCCGGAACCTTCAGGTCGTCCCTCCTTGACCCCCAAGGTTTAGCCCAGAAAATAAGGACAGAAAAGGCTTCCTTCAATTTGGTTTCCAATTTTCAATAGCTCAGTAACAAGCCCTCTTTACTGGTGACTAGTGTTTTTCAGTATTTTCCCATCATTACAAAAGTTTCAGTTTTCAGTCTGGTTTTGCTGTGTTCTATGTCTCTTCTTTCCTCTCAGAATTAGTTGATCTCACTGTAGAAAAGCAGATCTGCATAGCATCGTTGATCAGAGGAGATACCTACTGGATAGTGGACTGCACCTTTAAGCAGTAGAGGATAAACTACCTACAAATGTGAATTTCTTAGTTTCATTTAAAAGTATACAGCTGTTAACCTTCCGTGTGCCAAATCTCTTTTAGGTTATGTTTTCCTTCAAAGCGATGTACTTTTTTCTACATATGTAGTGTGTAGTTAGCATAACATCATTGGTGCCATGAAGATTGTTTTTAAACTCAATAAATATTTAAATACCATAAGAGAACGGGTCTTTTTTTTTTTTTAAAAAAACAAAACAACAAAAAACCTTGTACTTTATCAAGTTATCAATATACGGAGAGAGGATGGTTCATTACTTGGAGAGGACCCAGGTTCAGATCCCAGCACCCACATGGTGGCTCACAACTGGCTAGAACTTCCAGGGCATCTAACACCCTTCTCTGACTTCCTGGACAACATACACATGCAGTGGACATACATATAATAAAAATAAAATAAACTTTATCAGCTATGAAACAGAACTACCATTTCCTTACGAATATCCATGATTATTAAAGCTAAGCCTCCAACACTTTTTGTTTGTTTGCTTTTAGATGAGGTCTCACTGGCTGGCCTAGAATTCACTAGGTAGACCAAACTGCCCTCGAACTCAGAGATTTGCCCAAGTGATAGGATTAAAGTCCTGTGCCACCACACTAAACCCTTAGAGTTTTTTTTTAAACTGTGGGTCAATCTTGTGTGTTATGCGTGTTCTGCTTGCATGTATTTCTGCATACCATGTGTATGCAATACTTGCAGAGGCCAAAAGGAGGCACTGCATCCCTGAGAACTTGAGTCACATGTGGTTGTGAGCCACCATGTAGTTGTTAAGGGATCCAGTTTAGGTCATTTGAAAAAGTAGTACTCTTAACTGCTGAGCCTCTAGATTTTTAATTATAAAGACTACTCAAAGACATTATTCAAGGAAAATTAATATCACTTTATTTCTCTGACATATAATTGAGTATTCCCTTTTACAATCCAAACATACTGCTTAAGCTATTTATTTATAAGTCCTTCAGTAGTAACTTTGGCAAATAACAATGGAAAAATGTTGAATACACTGTGACACCAGGCCACTGATTCAGCAGAATATATATAAACATATATATGCATATATGCAAATGAAGCTAAATTTTACTTTAAAGTACTCTAAAATAAAAATACCATAGTTTTACTTTGTGTGTTTTAATTTGGGGAAAGGGAAGGTGAGCCACATTGGCCTTGAACTTCTGCTTCTACCTCTCAAATGCTAGAATAGAGTAAGAATTCTAGAATTTTGGTTTCTAAAAACAAAAACAAAAAACAAAAAAACCACAGAAATATAAGAATGTTGTTTTAATCCCAGGTGTGGGATATGAGGCTGCTTCAGATTGTCCACAGTAGCTGACTGATTTTTGTTGTGCTCTAGCAGAGCCGTGCCAGCTGCAGATAACTTCTGTGATTGTGTGTTATCTGGAATTCTGGGAACTTTTCAGAGGGTATATAAATGTGAGGGCCCCAAGAGGGACGGTTAGTGGTTATTGGCTGTTCAGGGGGGTTGGTTACTCACTGTTTGCTAGTAGTAGTGATCAAAGAAGAAGCAAAGGGAAAAAAATTAGACCGGATAGAAGTGGTGCCCAAAACTGGGACTCAATTCTTCTTATTCCACCTGTGGACTGTGGTTGGTCTTTACGACTTTGTGGATTCTTTTTGCCACCCTTTCTCGGCTCCCACTTGATCCCCAATACTAGATAAGAGGATAGAGGTAAGAAGGAAAGAAATGGGGGAGGGGAGGAGACATCCCTGAATGTAATCTTTCCTTTTGCTTCTTCTTTAAGCACAACTACTAACAAATCACAGCCAATCCCCTGAACGACCAACCACCACCCCACCCTGTCTGTTAGGGCTCTAGCATTTATATACCCTCTGAAAGTTCCCAGAATTTCAAATGTCACACAATTGCAGAAACTATCTGCAGCTGGCACAACCACACCCTGCTAAGAGCATGAAGCAAATCATAATCACCTGCTGTGGACAATATGAAGTAACCCTATATTGTGGGATTAAAACAAAAAGTCTTATATTTCTGTGTTTTTAAAGAAATCAAAACTCCAAAACTGTCAGTACACTGGGGTTACTAATTTCATGTGAAAAGCTACAAAACCCTTGTCTGGAGCTCAGTCTGTACACAGTTATTCACTAGAATACAGGCTAATTGTAAAAGTTCAAACACAGTACTGTCCTGGCCCATTTCAGGAGCTGCCCAGAGGTAGGGGACAGACAGAGCTCCAAGCAGGCCTGAGTTATAGAAGCCAACTGTTCTCCAATGATTACGGTGGATTTCAAGTAACACTGAACTGAGATACAAGGACACCCCCCCCCCCCAAAAAAAAAAGTTCTTAGCTTATAAAACTTAAAAAAAGTTCTGGCTGGGCATAGTAGTACACACCTATAGTCCTAGCACTTGGAAAAGTGAGGCAGAAGGACTAAGTTCAAAGCTAACCTGGGCTACATAGCAAGTATCCAGGCTCAAAAACAAAGCAAAACAAACATGTAAGTTTCAAAGGTGGGGTATGAGTCAGTAGAATACTTGTCAAGCATGGGACAGTCTCTGCAGTTCAATAATGCTTCATAATTAGATGACCTTTTAGGACCTACTCCAGTGTTGAGAAATAATTATTCACCCCAAACTAAATAAATCACAGATCTATAGATTACTATTGCATCAAAATGGTCTCATTTTGTCACAGAAGGTTAATAATGACCACTGAAAGCTTTATCATTTGTTAGAATTTTGCAAAGTACAGCCTAATTAAAGTGCTGGAAGATGCCAAGTGCACAGGGACACGCCAGTGATCTTAGCACTCAGGAGGCTGGGGCAAGAGGCTCATGTGGTCCAGGTCATCCTTGGCTACAGAGTCTGAGGCCAGCCTGTGCCACACAAGATCCTGTCTCAAAACAATCAAAAAGTACTTGAAAGCACCCAAGTTTCTGCTCCAGGTCTCTCCCTCATCCTCTAGAAATGGCCTTCAAGTTCCTCCCTTGCTAATACTACATTCTGTGTGGAGGTCTCACTGAGAAGCAATGTTATATTTACTAAATGTAACACATGACCAAACAGATGCACTAAGCTGAGTCCAACAAGTCTCTAGGTTCCTTAGCCACAGAACAACTTGACCAATTTGTTGAACCTACCCAATGACTGAGGTTTCTTGATGCATAAAAACATGTAACTTTCCACTGGAATTACCTCCAGCCAGAATATATCTTGTAGGATGCATAACACTGAGGGAACACACAGATGCAAGACATTCTCCCTCAAAAGAATGCACATTCTTCCCCGTCTCGTGGAAGACTTCCACCCGCCGTGGGTGGGCCATGCTACCAATTATGAAGCAATCTTCTTGTTTAGGGTCCCACACAGCTTGGAACCTCATTAGCCATCTCCCAGTGAATGTGTTATGCCTAGTGGGAAAAACAAAAACAAAACAGTGTTTTCTTTTATGTGTTAAATAATTCAAAGTAGCATAGAGAGAAGGTTAAAAAGCAAAGCCCAGTATAGAAATAACTCCCAATGCCTACTATATCTTCCAGCCTTCAATTTGTGCTCAGAGGGCAGTGACTCTCAGCCTATGGCAATGGTACCTTTCTCTGGGGCTGGAGAGATGGCTCAATAGTTAAGAGCACTTACTAGTATGGTTCCCAGAACCCATATGATGGATGGTTCACAACCATCCATAACTCCAGCTCCATGGGACCAAATGCCTTCTTCTGACCTCAGCAGGCATCAGGCCCACTCATGGTACACATCCATAGGCAAAAGACTCATACATGTAAGTCTCAAACACAAAAGGCTTTCCTTTTTTTTTTTTGACACCAAGGTCTTATGTAGCCCAAACTGACCTTGAATTCACTATGTAGCAAAATGACCTTAAATTTCTGATCCCCCTGCCTCCACTTCCCAGGTAAGGAGATTACAGGCACATACCACACTTCACCAGTTTATGTAGTCCTGGGAATCAAACCCAATCAAAGCCAGGGGCTCCTGCTTATCAGGCAAGTACTCTACCAACTGAGCCACATTACCAGCCCTAAAATAGTGTCTTTCCTGTTCACTGTTCTATACACACACAAAAAGAATTTTAAGAACATACTGTGAGCAATTATATACCAACAAACCACATAACCTAGAAGAAAAGGACAAACTTCCAGGAACATAACTTGCCAAGACTAACCCTAAAGAATTAAAAAATATAAATTCACTGATAGCTGGTTAAGGGGACTCAAATACATATACACTAAGAAAGGAGAGGCAGGAAGAGAGATATAAGAATAACTTTCCAAAGTATTAGTTTTTCTTTCTCTGTTTGAACCAGGATTTCACTCTGTAGCTCAGTCACACTTCAACTCTAACAGTCTTCCTGCCTTAACCTCCCAAGTGCTGAGATTACCTGGGCTGCACCTCCATACCCAGCTTTCTTAATAAACACAGACACAAGTATCTTCAACCTGGGGGTGTAGCTCACTTGATAGAGTGCTTATGTATCATACACAAAGCCCTGGATTCAGTCTCCTGCACCTCATAAACAAGGCATGATTGACACTCACTTAAAATCAAAACTGAGAAGATGGAGGCAGGAAGATTGGGAGTTCAAGGTCATCCTCAGGTACAAAGCAAGTTACAGGCCAACCTAAGGATAAACAGACTCCTCAAAAAAATAAAATAAAAAAATATTAGTAAATCAAATTCATAGCATACTAAAGAACTATACACTGTGGTCAAGTGGAGACAAGACTGGCCCACCATAACAACACAACCAATATAATATACCATGCTAAATTAACAAAGTGAAGGACAGGTGCATGATCATCACAACTGATGCTGAGGCGAATCTGACAAAATCTGCATCCCTTCATGATGCAGTCACTCAACAAACTGGGAGCAGAGGGAGACAAGCCCAATACAATGAAGACCACATGAGAGAGGCCCACAAGGCATGAGACTGATGACCTGAAACCTTTCCCTCTGGGATCAGAGTAAGAAGGTAAGGATGTCCTCACACCACTTATATGAACGTGGCTATCAGCTATCAAAGCTTGATCATTTAGACAGGGAGGGAGGAGGGAGAAAGGAAAGAAGAGGGAAAAGGGGGGAAAAAAGGAAAACTCTGCAGACGACTTGATCACGTTCATAAGAATTTAAAAAAAGCAGATCTCTGAGTTTAAGGCCAAACTGATCATGGTAGCATGGGCACACTTGTAATCTCAGTGGTATAGGAGATGGAGACAGGGACCCTTGTGGCTCAATGGCCAGCCAGCCTAGCCAAGACTGTGAGCCCCAGGTGCCACTCAGTCTCAAAAACTAAAGTGGCAGCTCTCGCAGCATAACACCTAAAATTGCTCTCGGATTTCCATATGGGTGCAGACAGACAGACACAGAGACACAGATACAGACACACACTCATACAGTACATTTTTAAATGTAGGATATAAATATCAACGAACATAAAAACCCTATACATAATATACATATAACTATAAAAAAATAATTGCTACAACACATTCAGTTAACACATCCAAAAACAAAATTAAGAAAAGAGGCCCCACCAACCAGGCATGATGGTGGGCACCTACCATCACAGCACCAGGGAAGGTGAGTAGATCTAGCCTGGGCTACAGAGAGACTGAGTGAGTGAGGGATATATGCTTTAGAAATAATCCTAACCTAGGACATGAAAGACTTGTATACAAAAAGACACAAAACACCATTAAAAGAAATGGGGGCCAAGGAACCACATAAAATACCAGAAATTGCCTGTAACCCCAGCACTGGGAGGAGGGAACAGGAATAACTAGGGTCTTGCTGGCCCACCATTCTAGCCAAAACAGTGTGCTCCGAGTCAATGTTCTCATCACACACGTGGCACTGCGTACACCAAAATTAAGACAGGAGCTGGATGTGGGACCTCGGCATCTGGAACCAGAGGCAGGAGGAGCTCGGAGATCTGAGACCAGCATGATCTACATTGCAAGTTCCAAGCCAGCCTGCCTCTAAGATAGATAGATGGATGGATGGATGGATGGATGGATGGATGGATGGATGGATGGATAGATAAGATGATGAACAATATTCAGACCCTGCCAATCAATCAATCAGTCAATCAATCAGAAAGAGGAAGATAGTCAACATCGGTATCTGGCCTCCAAACATGCAAACATAGTAGCACACACAAAAAACAAAGCAATAATATAAAGGGAAAGACATCCTGTGTTTATGGCTTAGAACTTAATATTAAAATAATCATACTACCCAAGGGAATCTACAAATTCAGTGCAATCAAAATATTATGTTTTTTGCAGAAATAGAAACAAAAATCTTAAGATTCATACCAAAATTCAAAAGCCCCTAAATAGCCAAAAATAATATGAAGAAAATAACATGAACCTGATACTTCATGACTTCAGATGCTTCAGCCTGACAACTGAACCTTAGTCCCCAGGACCCATGATGGAGAGGAAAATCTCCTGAAAGTCGTTCTAACCTACACACACGGCACTGCATACACCAACCTGCCTGTACACACACAATAATAAAAACTGAAATGTAACCAGTTGTTGGTGGTACATGCCTCTAATCTAAACACTCAAGAGGCAGAGGTAGGCTGAACTCTGAATTCAAGGCCAGCCTGGTCTAGAGGGTAAGTTCCAAGACACACAGGAAAACTCAGTCTTGAACAACCAAATAAATAATAAAGTGTGAATTTAAAAATCCCAAGAAACTGTACAGCATTAAAAAAACTGAACAGAAAAAAAAAAAAAACTGCTCGGATTTTAATAAACAAATTATGCCTGTTTACAATAAAGGGGGGGAGGGGGAGGCATGGGATGTTCTATGCCCTGATTGTGACGATTTACACTCGGAATTGCATTGCATGCAGGAATTTCAGCTAATTTAAAATAACATCAGGAAAAGCCAGTTATTTGTATAAAGTAACAATAACTTGTTTTTAGTAAAATGATTTCTCACAGTTCTGTTTTTGCAACAAGGTCATTAGCCTAGTGTCTCTGAACTCATACTCGTGTTAATCCAATGTTTTCGTGTAAGTTGGATGTTGACAATGAAAATGAAAACCACCTGGCAATGAAGAGACATTATGATAGTCCCACTCAAACAAACAAACAAAAGACAAGTCATCTGGAGACATTTCTCCAAAGATAAACATAAAATCTTACTGCATCCCAGGCCATCCTCCTGCCTCCACCCAACAGTGCTGAGGGCACATGAGTATCTGCCTCGCTCTTCTTAAACGTTTGCTGGAATTTGAACTCAGATCCTCATGCTTATGCAATCCTATGGCCTCTCTCTTACATTTGTCCTTTTGGGATCTGTCCACTATTAGCTCACTAACTGACTGGAAGGTTGTCTGTGGGCTTTCTGCTTTCATCTTTTGTGTACAATTTTTATGGTTATTTAGTTTTTATATTCTAGACATAAACCCTGCCTGGCAGAGTTTTCTCTCTTGCAGGCATTTTTAATTTCAAGTAATCACATCTGTCAATTCTCAGAGCTGAGGCAGGTGCTTTATAGCCACTATCTAGAGAGCTTCAGGTCTGTGGTTTATTCCAGCACAGCCTTTAATCCCAGCACTCAGGAGACAGATGCAGGCAGATCTCTATGAATTTAAGGCCAGCCTGGTCTACATATACAGTTCCAAGCCACCCAGGGCTAGATAAAATTATCAACAGATAGACAGAATGAAAATAAGACATGACCTCACTTCCATGTAGAATTTAAAAGGAAAAGCAAAGAACCATTAACAAAGGCTGGTAGTAGAGGGCAGGGGAGACGCTCATGAAAGACTGCAAACTTTCAGAGAGCAAGAAGATTCAGGAGATCTATTCTAGAACAAGAGTTAATAATAGGTTTTATTTTTAATTTTGTAAAGACTTATTTTTACTTGTATAATGTGTCAGTATAAGAGTATTCTATGTGTGTGCAGTGAGTACATTAAAGGCCAGCTGGAGTTACAGGCAGTTGTGAGTTGCCTGAGAGCCACCAATAGGAGTGGAACTCCAGGTCATCACACTTGCCCAACAAATGTTTCCCCCTCGAACCATCTCACCAGCCCAACAACAAGTCTTTAAAAATCAGAGTAGATTTTAAATGTACTCATTCGAGAACAAAAAGGAAAAGGAGGGCTGGAGAGATGGCTCAGCAGTTAAGAGATAAGACTGCTCTTCCAGAGGTCCTGAGTTCAATTCCCAGCAACCACATGGTGGCTCACAACCATCTGTAATGGGGTCTGATGCCCTCTTCTGGTGTGTCTGAAGACAGCAACCGTGTACTCATATAAATAAAATAAATAAATCTTTTTAAAAATAGGGAACGGAATGTGAGGTAATGGATGCTAAACAGATCAGTTTAGCCATTCTCTAATATATGCATATTTCAAAACATGCTGTATACATCATACATATTTTTAATTTGTTAGTAAGTTAAATAAGAGCTCTGGGCATGGTGGCACACACCTTTAATCTCAGCGCTCAGGAGGCACAGACAGAGGATGTCAGTGAGTTCAAGGCTATCTTGGTCTACACAGGAAACTCCAGAAGAACTAGTGAGACCCTGTCTCAAATCAAAAACAAAAGAAACTGATAAACTAAAACATAGTATCTAAAAAATAAAAGGAATGGGCAAAAGCTATGAGAAAGGAAACAAATATGCTTAAAAAGCAGCCTCTGAAACCTGACACTGACAAAGCCACACCACAGAACTTCAAAACCGATGAAACAATGTCTGGAGAGAAACATGGAGTGTGGGATAAAGTTCCATAAAGTAGTGGGTTCAAGAAGAGGCGACCAGAAACAAGAGGCAG
Organism: Arvicanthis niloticus; assembly: GCF_011762505.2. NCBI lineage: Eukaryota > Metazoa > Chordata > Mammalia > Rodentia > Muridae > Arvicanthis > Arvicanthis niloticus. The sequence continues at coordinate 92,733,384 of NC_047659.1, read as the reverse complement.
AAAGGTTCGGAGGTGCCAGGCGGTGGTGGCGCACGCCTTTAGTCCCAGCACTTGAGAGGCAGAGGCAGGCAGATTTCTGAGTTCGAGGCCAGCCTGGTCTACAGAGTGAGTTCCAGGACAGCCAGGGCTACACAGAGAAACCCTGTCTCGAAAAACCAAAAAAAAAAAAAAAAAAAAAAAAAAAGAAAGGTTCGGAGGCCACAGAAGCCCAGAATAAACAGGCACATGAAGAAGCTGCAGTCTTCTTTAATAAGGAACACAGTGTAAGTCAAGTACAGTAAGTCCTTAGCTTTGACTGAACCTCAGAGAGCACATGCCGACCAAGAGTCAATCAGCCCACTGAGACCTAAAAGCAAGAGCTCCTCTGGACAGGACTGGAAATCAGCTCCCAGCACAACACAAGTCCACGACTATAGGTTCCCCTTGGCTACCATGCGCCTTCTATGTACTGCTGCTGCTCACAGAAATCCAGTACCTTGGGCATTCTGTGCACGGAGACCTACCTGATGGTACTGAGGAGAGGAAGCTGGGAAGATATGGAGCTGCTGTCAAAGACCCTGCAAAATAAACACTGAAAACAATTAGTCATGTTGTTTAGATTCTCGAGATTTTCTGAAATAGTGTAAGTGTGTTTAAGATACTTATGGTTCACAATAGGAAATATAGTTGTTACTTTATATGGGATCAGATTCTAACCTCAGATGCCATCTTTAACAATAAATACATGGACTCCTATAAAATTCAAACTGTATCATAAGCTTAGGGTGAAAATATCTAAACACTATCACTTAAAATCCCAGAACTTAGGAGACAAAGGCACTCAGATCTCTGAGTTCAAGGCCAGCCTGGTCTACAGAATGAATTCCAGGACTACACAAAGAAACTCTGCCCACCACGGCCCCTACCCGCAAAAGTATCTCACTATGTATGCCTAGAACTGTCAATTCCTACATGGCCTCCTGAGAGCTGTAATCACAGGTAGGTACTACCACACCAGCTTAGCATGTACAATGACAATCTTGCAATAAAACTATATTCAGATTCACAAATAAGCAACATACATGTGGAAGGAAACAGCACACTTTTATACCTGCATGCAGGTATAAAAAGCAATCTTCCTCTGACTCTCTGTGATAGCCAGCAAGTAGAGGGACCCAGAATCCTCTACTAAGTAAGTATCATGGTAGAAAGAAGCCAACTTCTGTATCACATCTCCCCCCTCACCTAGCTGACACACAGCAATCAATCTGAGCTTGCCTGGTTTGATTATTACTTAATTACTAGAGGTTAATATAGTAAGATGAACTCTGAAGTACAAATGAATAAAAAGGGATTAAAAACTATGTGAGTGGAACCGGGGTACGAGCTGCTATGCCCTCATGATAAACACCCTGACTCCATCTCCCGAGAATGCTCACACACTTTGCTAGACACTGAGTCAGCACCCGAAGACCATGTGTTTACCATTTTTAAGCCAGACCCATGGGATATATTCAATAGATACTTGTTGAAGAAAAGAATTCCAACGCTTAAGAAGTTGCAAATCTGAAACAAGATTCAGTATTCTTGAAGGGAACAGAATTGTTTTCCCTTATAGGTACATTAACTGTTTTCACATCTTTTTTTCTGAGCTGTCAAGAAACTGGGACTACAAAGCCTCTTCGTGTTTAACTTGACCTTATTTTCTGTTTCTAAGTTCAACTGATTGAAATCAGTTTTGGGGAGGTTGCTATACAAAAGTACCAGAGCTAAAGCCCTAAAACATCTGTTAGTAGCTCATGCAGAAGTGTCATTTCCTCCCATCTCTATTTAACACACTCTTAAAGGAGATCCAGAACACACCTGTAATCCCAGTACTCAGGAAGCCAAAGCAGCAGGGTCACAAGTTCAAGGCCAACCTAGAATACAGTTAGACATTTGGGGGACAGGCGGGGAGGGAGGGAGGGAGGGAGGGAGACTATAAAACTGTAACGCTAGCAGTAGCAGTAAACTTAACCTCTAGTCTACAGACCATAGCTGCAGTCTCTACACTTGAGGCTCCCCTAGACACATGTTTTGGTCTTCTCAGTTTACCTGAGCTTACAGTCAGCACATGTGGTCACCACTCTGTTACCAGTAACGGGGGAGAAATACGCAGAGGCAATGCTCTTCGAGTGCTCAGTCAAGGAGATCAAAGGCTGGCTTCCCTTGGACTTCAGGAACCTGGCATCAAAAATATGAACGTCCCTGGGACAGGAAGAGAAATTATCAACACAGCCCATGTAGCGAGCCCATAAAGCAGAGCTAAGCCCAAGTCAGATGAGCAAAAGCCTGCTACATTAAGAATATTTAAGACAAAACCCTCTAATCTATAACTTTACAGATAGTGAATGGCATAGAAAAATAAGTAAAAGGAAAATTTCTAAGATACAGAAAGAAGTCCATGTTCCTGCCAGGCACAGAGATTATAACATGAGTGAAGTTACAGATCACACACAACTTTTCTGTTTAAGTTTTCTTCTCATAGAAAACACATGCAGTGCCAAAGGGACAGGTGTGAAGGGGTCAGGTGTGAAGGGGTCAGGTGTGAAGGGGTCAGGTGTGAAGGGATAGATGTGTACTTCTCCAACAGTTTCTATTTATTAAACCAAAAGATTTCCTTTAAAAAGCCATTACACTCAAAACATTTCTATCAGTGTGAATAAGAAAATTTACTTGGGTACTGTATGGCACAAAAGTCAGATGGGGATCAAGTGATATGCTCTTAATCCCAACACTTAGAAGGGAGAAGCATATGGATCTCCAATTTCCAGGCCTGTCAGGATTACATAGTGAGATTTCGTCTCAAGAAAAAAAAAAGGAAAGAGAGAAGTGAGAGAGACAGACAGAGAAAGACAGCCAAGGTTCTATGAAACTAAACCACGTACTTTGACATGAACAAGATTAAATCCTAACATTGTCTGCAGAGCACATCTCAAGCCTGGCCTAGTCACAAAACTATAATCCTTGAGAAGATGAAGCAGGAGGATCAGCAGATTTCAAAGCAGACTGAGACAGAAAGTAGGACCCTGTCTCAAAACACACAAACAGACAAACCTGTAAGAAAACAAGCATACCTCAATCCTGCTGTGATGAAATACTGTCTGGATAATGGGTGGACATGAACAGTTCTTATTTTTTCCGAAGTTGAACTAAAAAACTTCTCATAAGAAGTTCCAGGTGTCCGTCTATCTACCAGTGACAAATGTCCATCCCAGTGTCCCACTAGCAGACTGGAGGCATTGTCCAAGAAGTCAAAGGAAGACAGGCTGTTTGTCTCGTTTCTGTACACCTACAGGAGAGGCAGTGGTCCTTAAAACACTGAGGCTAGGAAGGAGGCTTGGCATGTCAATGCTGACAATTTGAGTTCAATCCCTAGAACCCACAGAAAAAGATGAGGGGGCACACATCTGTACCCCCAGCATGGCACCCCTACTAAGGCAGTGGGTGGAGAGGAGGCTCAGGCAGGCAGCCTGGCATGTCAGCACAGTAACACAAGCAGAAAGACTCTACCTGGAAAATGGGACAGCAACCACTGAGTTCCCAAAGTTGTCTTCATACCTCTACAAGAGCCTAGGCTGGCCTTGAACTCCTGAGCCTCCTACATTCTCTTCCCAAGTGCTGGGATTACAGAAAACATTCTTTTAGAGAAAACCAATGCTCATATCCCAAGTAAGGAAGTTGTGGAACACTTTACCAAATAATGTCATTCACCTGCTATCATCCACACAGCAAATGCAAAGCAAACTGAAAACAGAGGCTTGCGTGTATCAAGTGGCAATTCATATCAGGGCCACAAGCCAAGTCTCTTCAAACTGGAAAAACCCTCAGTCCCAAATCTCCCCCATGAAACTTAGCAGAAAAAGAACTGACTGTGAATTCTATAGAACTAAAATTATATCTTAATAGAAGTAGTTTTGCAACCAAGTGAAGTCTAAGACATATGACTGGATGTTCAATTGTAACTATTGTTGATAGAAGAATAAACGGATTAAAAAAGCTTTATCAAAATGTTTCATTTTCAAAGCTGGGCATAGTGGCTCACACCTCACTTGGGAGGCAGAAGCAAATGGATCTCTGTGAGTTCCAGGACAGTATAGTTCTACATAGTGAGTTCCAGGACAGGCAGGACTACACACTAAGACCCTATCTCAAAAACACCAAAATAAATTTTTAATTAATTTTTGTTTTATTCAATTCTGATTTCACTAAGAGGCCAGTTGTTTGCTACAATAATGTTTGTGATGGCAAACAGGTCTAGAAGTATAAGCCTGTAATCTTGGTACTTCAAAGACTGAGAAAAACCACACATCCAAGCCAACCTACACAACATGACAAGGCTTTGTCCAAAAAAAAAAAAAAAAAAAAAAAAACCCTAACACAAACATAAAGAGCTTTATTCTTTCAGTTAAAAAAAAGATAACTTTATTACTTATGTGTATAGGTATTTTCCTTGGATGGACTTAGGAAAAGAACATGCATACCTGGTGCCCAAGGTTGCAATAAGATTGCACTCGAACTCTTAGAGGTGGAGGTAAGGTGTTTCTGAGCCACAATGTTGAGTACTACAACCTAAACCTGGGTACTCTGGAAGAGCAGCTAGCATCCACTGAGCCATCTCTCCAGCCCTTGCATACCAATTTGTGATGTGGGTCCTAGGGATTGAACTCGGGTTGGCATGTAACCAAGCACTTTTACACGTGAACTATCTTTTAAAAATAGTTCATGCAAGGTTTGAATCTGAGGACTCAGAAAGGGAAAGACAGCTGAATCTCTGTGAGTTCAATGCCAGTATGGTCTACACAGTAAATTCGAGGATAGTCAGGACTACATAGAAAGAACCTGCCTCAAAAGGAAGACTAAGCACCTGGATTCCTCCAACTGTTCTTCTATTTTCCTTTTCCGCCCTGTTGGAAATCAGACACAGGGCTGCCTGCATGTTAGGCAAGCATTCTATCACGGAACTAAAACCTCAAATCGTCTCAGACAGCATATATTTCATCTTACTAGCATGGGTAAAACAGCCCAAGAAAAGGCCTTATCCTTAAGAGATGGTCTAAAAAAAACAAAAACCATCTGGTGTCTGTTTCTTGCCAAAACCATAATATCACCGATGTCAGTTGTCAGTTTGTTCCTTCGCCAGGTCAAATCCACTGTGTTAATGTCTTCCACATGTGTGCTAAAGCTGTGCTGGGAGGGGAGAGGTGGGCGTGTCCTAGGCTGGCAGAGCGTTTCCTGGATGCATAGATGCAAGCACAGTATAAACCAGTCAGTCAGCATGGTGCATACCTACATAACCAGAGGATTTGGGAGATGGCAGCAACGGGATCAAAAGTCCAAGGTTACTCTGGACTATGTAAGGAGTTCAGGCCAGAGAATATACGAGACTTCTTTAAAGCTGGGTTGTGGCTCAACAGTAGATCTCTTGTCTATCTAGCACACTCTTAGCTCTGGATGCAATCTCTAGCACAGAATGAATATCCTCAGAGCTTAAGCCTGGAAACACAACATCACTCTCACGAATAAAATTATTGTATAACAAGAATATGGTGGCTTGTTCCTGTACTACAATCCCAGACATCTGGGGCAGAGGCTGGAGGATCACCAGTCAGTTCAAGGCCAGCCTGGGCTTTAGTCAGACTCTACCTCAAAGCAAAACTCAAACAAACAAACAAACAAAACCCACAAATAATTTACCTATTCACAATAATTCAATTTAATTTTCATGACAACTCTGTAAGGAAGATACTAAGACTATTCCATTTCATAGCTGAAGGAAGCTAAGGCACAAAAGTTAAGAAACTCATGAAGGTCACACAACTAATAACAGAGACTTGATCTTAGTCCCTAAGCTGAACCACGTTTCTCTCAACAAGACTGACACAGCAATCACTCGGTAGCATGTAATAAATAACCCAGAATGTCCTCTGATGCCAGGTTGCAAATACATTAGCATTTACCTCTTCAAAAACAGCACTGGAAAAATCGCCACATCGCAGTGTGCCATCATAGCTCAGGGACAGTAGGTGGGCTGGGTTGGTGGGTGAGAAGGAAAGGCAGCTAACATGCCGACTGTGAGGATGGAAAACATATATCCCATCTTCACCCTGCTGGGTCTGGAAGAAAGTTGGGGGTGAGGGAGAGACACAACTAGAAAAAGTAGTGATGGTTGCTCTCTTGCTATCATTAAAGGATTCACATTGGAATTACACTGAGTCGGTACTCACTCTCACTGTGTTCACTCTCCCAGACAGGCAGCACCAGTAACCTTTTAGAAACGTGTGTGTGTGTGAATGTGTATGCAACAACATGCCCACATAGATGCCAGGATGTCTATCGCGCCCCCCTGGCGCTTTTGCGTCCGCGGAGAAATCACGAGACGCAGAGAACAGGTAGTTACTGTAAACGAGGCTTTTAATCTTTATCACCCACGTGGAGAAACGTGGAGAGACGCGGAAGGAAGGAAGGGAGAGAGAGAGAGAGAGAGAGAGAGAGAGAGAGAGAGAGAGAGAGAGAGAGAGACGGAGGCAGGCTGAGCTGAGGAAGGGGTCCCCGCTTAAGTGCAATCTAGAGTGACGTATTCACTTTTGATTGGCTGTTCGCTCACCACCCAATATGCCTCGGGATTGGCAGTGGCTAAGGCACGCCTATCTGCCTAGCAACTGCGCAGCTAAATGTTTACATCTGGCGAAACATGCGGCCAGGGCCAATCTTGGAAATGCAAACGTGTAGCCACTGAAACAGCAGCTCTCTACAAGGATGCACATGTATGAGTCAGAGGACACCCTGAGGAGTCGGTTCTCTCCTTCCACCATGTGAGTTCACTAGACAAGCATCTTTATCTTGGAGCATCTCACAGGACTGCAGCCAACAACTCTGTACTCTGTACTCAAATTCTTTGTTTCCAATATTCAGCTTAAAAATGCCCAGTCACATTAATTCCACATGTCCAGCTAGAGCCAAAAAACAGAACCAAAAAAAAAACAAAAAAAAAACAAAAAAAACAAAAACAAAAACAAAAAACCTTCTGCCAGCAGAGGGCTGGGAGAAGAGGATCACTTGAGCTGATTGGTGGTGGCAAGGGGAAGGTTAAAGCTGGTCCAGGCAACATGGCAACATACCGCCTCAAGGCCAGACTGATCTGGTCAACACTCATGAGTTTCCATTTAAAGTTACTTGGCATAAATAAAATAAGTGACTGTGGCTCAGTTGGTAGAGTAATTGCCCAGCATGCTGGAAGCTCTGGGAAGAGAAAGACTCTCAAGAGCCTGCCTGCATGTGCATGTTGATGTGAGTATCTGGAACAAATGGAAGCCAGAAGGTATTGGATCCCCTGGAACTGGAGTTACAGATGTTGTGAGCTGCCATGTGGATGCTGGGGATAGAACCTGAGTCCTCTGGAAGAACAGTAAGAGCTCTTAACAGCTGAGGCAATATCCAGGCCATGATCATCAATTCTGTTGCCAAGATTTTCATACATGCACACACATACACGTACACATACACACGTGAATGCATGCACACACACATACACATACTACACAGGCAAACACACACATACACATAAAAAATAAAACAAGCTAGAGAGATGACTCAGTAGCAAGAGCTCTTCCAGAGGGTCGTCTCACAATGTGTCTAGAGTGTCTGACACTCTAGTTCCAGGACATCCAACACCCTCTTCCCATTTCTGTGGGCACCAGGTATGGAATACAGTACACAGACATACATGCAAGGAAAAAATACCCACATATAAAATGTTATTAATTGAGAAATAAAAAAATGTTAAAAAAATTTTTTTTAACTGGGCTTGGCACACACCTTTAAACCCAACACTTGGGAAGCAGAGGCAGGCAGAGCTCTGTGATTTCAAAGCCAGCCTGCTCTATAGAACTGTCTTAAAAAAACAAAACAAACAAACAAAAAAAAAACTTAAAAGAATTTACCACAAATACGGAGAAAGACAACATTCAGATCCTATCAGACCCTATTTTGAACACTCAGACTTTTCATGTGGTTGTCACATATACACTTAATGTCTCCTGCCAGATAACCTATGTCCAGATGGCTAAAGATATTCAAGCTAAAAATGCTAAAGCTCTATACAACCATTTTAAATTCTACCAGATTTCTCAAATTTAAAATCATAAAGCACAAAACTACAAATCTCAAGTAACATTTATAAATAAATGTTCTAGGCTATTTCTTTTACACATTTCAGTCAGGCAGACTTTAAAACATTTCCAAAAGGTAGTACACTGACTTACCAAATCCCAAAGTCCAATTTGTCCAAACTTGGACCCAGCTGCTACCAAGGTTCTCACTTCTGATGGATGGAGGGCCACAGAGGAGATTGCTCCTTTGGTCACCTTACGAACAGTAGCTTCACTGATGACCATACCACTTAAATTGGCTTTGTAGCTACAAAAATTGGTAAGTTAAAAAGAAAAATAACCTCAATTGTCCGAGTAAGTAAAAAGTAACTCAAAAAAGAAGACATACAATCAGTAAATTCTGGCAAATGGCCAACTCCCAGATGAAAAATAAAACAAATTACTCAAGCTAATTATTTTTCAATCATAAAATTAATTGTGATCATTTTAATGATGACCTCAAACCTTTGGAGGCTACAGTTAAATCCGACATGCTTAGCCTGGAGACACAGCTCAGCAGAGGCATCCACAGAGCCTATGTACTCTCTGTACTTGCACAGCTAGTAACATGTACTACAAGTCCATACAAGAGTTTCAGAGAAAGATTTTACTGCAATGATTCAATAGTGGGTAGTAAAAACCAAAAGGATGTCCCCAATGTTTGGCTCATTAGTCCCATGCCTGGAAATCTAACAAATAGCCTATTATTATATATGCACTTACACACACATGCACAGACTAAACAGAAACTAACTGCAAACACCAAATAGGTAAGAGAAAGTGTGCTCCAGTAAATGTATACACACCCACGACAAAAGGGCACAGCATGAACTATATATGCATTAGAATTACATAGAACATACAGAAAGTATTTAAATAAAATGTGAATTCATTTATTCAGCACTGAGTATATACCATATGCCAAGCAATGTTAGGGTTGAGATGAACTCTGCCTTCATAAAGCTTCCATCCAGTGTCAGGCCTGGCCTATTGCTGAAGGTTATAATCTTAGCACCTTCAGAAGTGAAGACTACAAAGCCAAGGCCTGACTGCATGCAGGTTTTAATATTGATTTTCAACCTGACACAATTCAGAATCATTTGTGAAGAAGGCCATCTAAGATCCAATTGGCCTGGGGCATATCTGTGGAGAATGATCTTGACTGTGGTGGGAAAATCCGCCCACTGTGATTTGAACTATTCCCTGAGCAGGGAAGCCTGAATTGTGTAAGAGGAGAGAAAAGGCAGGGTATGATGATGTTCAATGTGGCCTGGACAACTTCATGGTATTTCACCTCAAAAATGTAAAACAGAGGGCAGGGGAGATGGCTTAGAGGTTAAGGGCAGTTGCTACTCTGCACCCACAAAGCAGCTTACAATCAGTTCTACGGGATTCAGTGTACTCTTCCGGCCTCTGTAGGCACCAGACACATGCGGTGTGTCCTTGTGTACAGGTGGGCAAAACATTCATACACAGAAGTATTCAAATACATAGAGCTGGGTGTGGTGACGAATACATTTAAACCCAGCAGGTAGAGCAGAGGGGAGGGAGGCAGATAGAACTCTTGAGTTTGAGGCCAGCCAGAATACACAATAAGTAAATAAGTAAAATAGGGGTAGAGACATAGTTCAGTGGCAGAGCACTTGCCTAGCACACTCAAGACTTTTTAATTCAATCCCTAACACTACAAAAAAAAAGGAAGCAAGCAAATCCTTGTCAGCATACAAATAGTAGGGATGATGTTTTCACTTCTTCCAAGGCTTCCTATAATAGTATTCATTACAGAGTTTATACGACAAGCATCTCAAAAAGTATAAAACAAAGGTCAAAAGTAAAACAAAGCCAAGGACTTTTCACTTACCTTTTAATACTAGATAGCCCCTTCTTGGTCTTTCCATTACTTGTCTGCAACATTAGAAGAGATCAAAGAACTGAGTTAATATAATACATGAACGTTCCTTAGTAGACGACCCTAAAAGCTGAAGCCCATCCCAAGTGATACCTGGCTCATCTCTGCCCAGGTCTTCAAAGAAGCTTTGAACAGTTTACTGCTGTCATCTTGATTTTCAGGAATCATTTCTAAGGGTCCAGGAGGTAACAAAGGCTATCAAAAAGAAAAGGCAAAACATGGTTTGTCCTAGAATGTAAACTGAGAAGGGCTAGGGGTTCAGTCCTCATTTTCACTACTTTTCTTTCAGCACCAAAAACTGTGGCACGCCATAGGCATTCAAAATGGTTGGGTGTCAAACAGTGAGTGCATCGTGGTACTCACCTGTAATCCCAGCACTCAGGAGGCTGAAGCAGGGGTCATGAGTTTCAGCCCAGGCCCAGTTACACAGTGATACCCTAGAAAAAAGTCTTTCTTCATGCCAAGGAAGGCCTGAGATGACTCTCATGTGGCAGAATGCTTGCCTTGTAAACCTGACACAAACCAGCTACTGTGGAGTTCACCTCCAACCCCAGCACCGGGAAGGTGAGAGCAAGATCAGAAACTCAGTCACCTTGAACTATTTGGACCGCAAGAGTTCGAGTTTTAAAAAAAACAAATGCTATGTCAAGGGATCCTCTTCTTTCATTTTGCATATGTGTGGTGTATGTCATGTGTGTTCACATGGGTGTGGATGGACAGGCACATAACGCATGTAAAAATATGTAGAAATCAGACAGTCTCTAGTGCTGGTGGTCCCACCTTCTATTTTGGTTTGAAACAGGTTCTCTCTACTGTTTGCTGCCCACCTCACAATGGAATGAAATCCACGGTGCCATACCCAGCTTCCTGTGGGTTCTGGGTACTCACATTTGTAAAGCAAGCACTTTACCCACGGAGCCAGCTCCTCAGCCCAACCCTTAGTTACTTACTAAATCCTTCATATGAAGAACTTTATAAATTCTATTTAATTTTGTCTTCTATAACATTGATACTTCCTTTTCTTTTTATTCTAGGGATGTTCTTACTCTCTATTCAGGCTAACCTGGAACTATGAAACTCAGCTCTCCTCAAACTTGTGACCATCCTCCTACATTAGCCTCCCAAACACTAGGATTACAAATCTGACCCACCATACCATTTTTTAAATGTGAAAACTGAAGCTCACAAAGAGCAAGTCATTTTTTTGCCCCAAACTCCAGAATTCCTGCAGAAAAACAGACTATTACCCAGAATTAACAACTCTAAAGTCTTGTTAAACCATATAATATCCAAGTATTAAATCAATATAATTGAAACAAAACAAAGATCCACTAGTGTAATTCCAAATACTTTACATCATTCTTCAGAATTTAATTAAGCTAAATGTACTTTACTTGTATTTCTTACATTTTCTTCTTCTACTAATGCTGGCTGTGTTGGAGATGCTGGTAATGAAACTCCCAAAGGGTCTACTTTCAACAACCGCATGGACCTTCGACATCCGATTTCAGTTTCTTTCTTCTTAGGCCTCTTTCTAAAAGAGTGGAGGAAATATTCATGTTTTTCCTCACTGAATAATAAAATGTATTTAGTAACTTTAATGAAATTTATTTTTATGTCTATATTTGTACCCTTCCCCCAGCAGGCCTGAGAGACCTTGCTTACCACACACAACAGACCAAGTGATAGGATCTCGGTGGAGTTACCTACCTTAGCTGCACAGAATACAGGAGCAGGCTTGCCTTGAGACATCTCAAGGCTGTGACCCAGAACGGATTATGGATTATCCCACCCATCTCCGGCTGAAACCAGGAGGGGTTTTGGGTTGGGCCTTCCCCTTTAAATTGAGAGCTGAACATTAAAACTTTGAGCCTTGATCAGAGAACTTTGTCTTGGCTTCATCTCTTCTCGCCCTCCGTCCCCTTTCATTCCCAGCCCCCCTTTCAGGTGAACCCAGTTGATTCATGGCCGCAGGCGGCTACATATATTGTGTGTGCCTGTGTCCAACAAAGCCAAGGCATCCAGTCATCTGGAACTGGAGCAACAGGTGCTAGTGAGTCACTGTTGTGAGCGCCAGGGACCAAGTCCAGGACACCAGAGAGGAACAATGTGTGCTCTTTTTTTTTTTTTTTTTTTTTTGGTTTTTCAAGACAGGGTTTCTCTGTGTAGCCCTGGCTGTCCTGGAACTCACTCTGTAGACCAGGCTGGCCTCGAACTCAGAAATCCGCCTGCCTCTGCCTCCCAAGTGCTGGGATTAAAGGCGTGTGCCACCACCGCCCTGCAAGAGATGCCTCTTAAGCTACTTCCATATACATTCCAAACTAATACATAGGATTGGAAATGTAGCTCAGTGGTACAACAGTTGCCCACAATACATGCAGTTCTGGATTTGATCACCAGCAATGTTTAAAACAAACAAAAAAAGGGTACCAGCATAGGTAATATTTTACACACTGCTCATACAACCCACATAGAAATCTATTTCCAGAGACTCCACACTCATCCAGAATTACTCAGACTTCAGAATCTTCAGAATACACACAGCTAGAGTGCAGCTCAGTGGGAAAAAAAAAAACAAACAAAAACAAAAAACCACTTGCCTATCACATGGCCCAACCCCCAGCAACCTCCCACAACAGAATTCTTACAGGATATTTGATTACTGTACATAGGAAACCTAACTACTAGCAAAATATACAAGCTTAGATAGACAATTAGCTTGTCAGATGCAGTTAGGTGTGTGTGCCTCTAAAAGCCTCCATAGATAAGAATGGTAAAGTTCCTAAAAAAGTTGCTTAGAAGTCTAAGACCATAGGAAAGGAAGTTGAAAGGCCTTGAGCTATCCCACCTTAAAGGAGAAATAGTTTACTTCTACTGACTTGGCTTGGAGTAACCCCCACCATGACAGTGATGTGGTTCAGCCTACTGAGCATGTGTGGGAGGAGCAACAGACTTTTTATAAGCAACCAGACCTTTGATATATCTCTCTCTCCCTTCCCCCTTCTTTCCCTCCTTCCCCACTTTTCTACCCTCTCTTCCCTCTGCCTCCTCTTTCCTTCCTATGAAAGGAGCTCAGGGTAAGAGACAGGGATTGTCTCTTTGTGGTTGCAGTAACAGCAGAGAAGTAGGCAGGACACACTTAAAACAGTGTTCTAGGAAAGAGAGCTAAGGAGCCCTCTAAATCTGACACACACAAGAGATTTCTCAAGAGGTAACAGTAGAGCTGTAGGATCATACTTCTAAATAGGTATTCTGTGTCTAGCTAAGAAAATAAAGTTACTTCACTGAGCTAGTAGGTTTTTACCTCAGTTTATATCTCCACCTCTTTATTGGTATAAAAGATAATTAAAACAGGCACAAAGAAGAGCTCTTCATCATGATGAAACACTGGCCATTAACGGTAGAATAAACCAAGACAACAGGTGCTGCAATTCCAGCACTAACACAGACCCAAGAGAATCACAAATCTGAGGCCAGTCTGGCCTTCACAGTGATATCCAGGCAAACCTGGGCTACACTGTGCGATTCCATCTCAGTGGGTGGTCACTTGCTGACCCACATAAAAAGCTGGATGTTAGAGCTGTAGACCTTTAAGGCCAGCATTAGACAGTGGAAACAGGAAGATGCCAAGAGCTAACTGACTAGTCTCCCTCAAAAGAGACAACTTCCAGTTCAATGAGAAGTCTCATGAAAATAAGGAAAGAGAATAACAGGAAGACTGAACAATGAAATGTGTGCAGGCATGGGTGCACACAAGCATTCATAGCCACACACTCACCTGCACACACACACCCCCCCACACAAAGCACATGCTACATACCTGTGTGTGTGTGCATGCATGCACACAAGCCTTCATGACCACACATTCATCTGCATATACCACATACACACAGAGTACACACTACACATCTATGCATGCATGCACACAAGACTTCATGCTAACACCTCCACCTGCATACATCATGTACACACATAACACACTACACACCCCACAAGGGGGAAATGAATGAATGAATCTGGGTCAGCAAAATGGTTCAGTGGCAAAGGGACCTGTAGCCAAGGCTTGGGACCCACATGGGGGAAGGAAAAAAAAAATTCCCACAAGTTGCTGTAGGATGTACACACCCATAAACACAAATGAAATATAATGAAACTTTAAAAGATGACCTCAGAAAAATATAAAAACGGCGTAAGATTATAAACATCACTCTCTGGTTGACTGAAGGCAGTCTGTGTACCATGGTATGTTTTATGCCACCTTAAGCTACAGCATGAGATGCAAGAAAAAGAAGAAAAGGCTGCTGGCACACACCTGTAATCCCAGTGCTCAGGAGGCAGAGAAGGAGGATCTGAGTTCAAGGCTACTCTAGCATACAGAGTGAGTTCCAGGACAGTCAAGGCGACACAGACAAACCCTGTCTTGAAAATACAAAAATAATTCTTTTACAAATTTAAACCTGGCTTTGGTCTAAGAGCAGGTGCCAGGACAGCCAGGACTATGTTGAAAAATATTTTAGATTTTATTTATTAGGCAGAGGCAGGAGGATTTCTGAGTTCGAGGCCAGCCTGGTCTACAGAGTGAGTTCCAGGACAGCCAGGGCTACACAGAGAAACCCTATCTCGGAAAAGCCAAAAAAAAAAAAAAAAAAAAGATTTTATTTATTATTATTTAATGTATATTTCTGAGTGCATGAATGAGTTTATAGTCACTACATTGTGCAGAAGTGCCCAGAGCCAGAGGAGCCAGAGGAGGGGATTGAATACCCTAAAACTAAGTTTAAGCTGCCATGAGGGTGCAAGGAACTAAACCTAGGTCCTCTGGAATAGCTGGAAACCACTGAATGATTGCTCCGGCCCAAGATTTGTTCACTTCCAAAGTCTCTGTTCTCTTTACTATACAAGTACAACTCTGACGCTACCAACCTGATACCTCTGCCTCAACAAACACTGAGTACAGAACCTTCATTCAGACTCAAATGACTTCAGAAGGAATCAAAAGGCTTGCCTAACAATAGAATGTACAAGCTAGGCATGGTGGCGTATGCCCATAATCCTAACCCTTGAGAAGAAAATACGAAGCTTGAGGCTTGAGGCCTCTCTCAAAATTTCATGGTCTAGCCCATGTTAAGCATGTCCTATTTTCTGTTTTACCTCTTTAATTCAGGTGGCACGCTCTTCTTGATCATTCCACGGAGCCTTGCAGCTGACTGAGAAGCACACAAAATACACGTATACATAAATATGCTACCATATAGCTACATTGTTTATCACTTAAAATATTAAGTATCTGCTACTATATCTAGCTTTATTTAGGAAATATAGAGGCTTAAGATGTGATACTTATTCTAAACAGATAAACACATCATCAATAATAAAAGCAC
Organism: Arvicanthis niloticus; assembly: GCF_011762505.2. Classification (NCBI taxonomy): domain Eukaryota; kingdom Metazoa; phylum Chordata; class Mammalia; order Rodentia; family Muridae; genus Arvicanthis; species Arvicanthis niloticus. Next base: position 92,717,926 of record NC_047659.1, on the reverse strand, counting down.
GTATATGTCATCATCTGACATACTGGCACTCTGGTACCTGAGCCAAGCTGCTTATGAGTTTACAGGAGTAAATACAGTATTTAATAAACACACTATCACAGGGCTAGCAGTGTGGCTCTGAGCACAGCACCCGCTTAGCATGCATAGGAGTGCCTATATTCACAACACTGCCAAAAAGAAACTTAAAAACCTAGTAAGTGAGGCTGGAGAAATGGCTCAGCGGTTAAGAGCACCAACTGCTCTTCCAGAGGTTATGAGTTCAATTTCCAGCAACCACATGGTAGCTCACAACCATCAGCAAGGGGTCTGATGCCCTCTTCTGGTGTGTCTGAAGAGAGCAAAGGTGTACTCATACACATAAATAAATAAATAAATAAATAAATAAATAAATCTTTATTTAAAAAAAAAAAAAAACACAAACCTAGAAAGTGAAGTAAGGTGGCTCATACTTATCTATAATCCCAACTTTAAGGAGGCTGAAGACAAATGGACAAGTTCAATTGCTGCCAAGCCTGACTATGACCTGGATTCAGGCTTCACGACCCATGTGGAGCAGAGACAAAGTTGACCTCTGACCTTCACACATGTACCATAGCATGCACTTGTCTTTCTCAAAACTAAACATAGTCAGAAAATTAAGAGTCAGGCATGGTGATGGACGCCATTAATCCTAGCACTCAGGAAGCAGAGGCAGGCTGATTTCTGAGTTGCAGACCAGTTTGGTCTACTGAGCAACTTCCAGGGCAGCCAGGCTTACACAGAGAAATCCCCCAGTTGCAGTAAACCTCCGACCCAAATAAGTCCAGGCAAGGAAAACACAACTCAATATTTATGATTATAAACTGCACGCCTAGATTGGGCAGATTTACAATTGCACTACTCTATTCCCCAGCTATGAAATCCCTTATAACTTGTGTTTTTTCCAGGCCACGATCTTCTCCTCCTCTGTTCTCCTTCCACCTCCTCTCTTCAGCCGTCTCCCTCCTTAGCTCCTCCTACACCCCCTTCTCAAAAAACAAAAACAATAAAACAAACAAACAAACAAAAAAACCCAACCAAACCTAAGTGGAAGACTCCTCAGGAAAATACCTGAGATTAACCTTGTCTTTGATTGATCTTTGGCATCAAAATGAACACACACCAAAAAAAAAAAAAAAAAAAAAAAAAAAAAGAATAAGAAAATAGAAAAAGAAAAAAAAAAGAAGAAAAGAGGAAAGAAAGGAAAAGAAAAAATATGCCTAAACACAATTAAACATGGTAATTAAAATCATGGATCTGGCTGTACAGGGACATTGCTTGCAAGGAGTTCGCCTAGCATGTACAAGGACCCTGGACCTGATCCAGCACAGCCAAAGGGAAAAAGTGCATAAATCAGAACAGGATTCCTTAGATTCATCCTACACAATCTCCTTTTCTGATAAGTAAATGTAAAATCCCACTGGGAACTTATTGGCTAATAAACTTTCAAACTGGTTTGAAATCTTCTGTTGTTGTTCATGATTTTCCTGACAGGGTTTCATGTAACCCAGGCGGCTGCAAACTTACTATGTAGCTCCGACATGACGCTGAAATACTACTGTCCAGCCTCACTTGAGTTCAGGGAGGACAGCATGCAGTACCCACCAACAGACTCACAAAAATCTAAAACAGGACATACAAAGAAACCAAGCAGCTGAGCATGCTGGCTCACGCTTTAATCCCAGTAGTGAGGGAGGGAGAGGCAGAAACCCCACTCCTCACTGAAACCCAACCTAGTGTCTGCAGGGAGTTCCAAAGAAGGAGGAGGACAATGACCACAAAGCACCATAGGTCACACATGGCTTGGGTTTTGCCTTCCTTCCTTCATGACACTATGGAAGATTATCATCTAATTATTTCACCTTCACTGTCATCACAAACTTCATACATACCTCAGCTAGCTGAAGGGAAGCAAAAAACTTTGCATTTTCTCTGATGTTCCTCATTCTCTTCCTCTCATAAGGTGACAATCCTGAAAAATCATCCTAGAAAATACACACCCCATCAAAAAAAAAATGTCACTTCACTCATTAACAGCAGAACAACATACAGAACCAGATATTCATTCTCCACCCAGATACTTCCTGTCAACCTTCACACAGACTCTAATTGTTTCATATTATCTCAACCAACAGCCCACATTCCTTGCTGGACTGGATAGTAAGAGAATCCTATCTTGGAATAACTGTATGGTTTTCCATTTAAAAAGGAAGTACTCGGCCTGACCTGATTGCATGGACCTTCAATCCCAGCACCGAAGAGGCAGAAATGGACTCTCAACCTAGAACTGACCTTAATGCATGCATGTAATTAAGATGGTATAAAAGCAAAAGGAAGAGAGGGTAGAGGATAGGGGGTTCTAAGGAGGGGAAATGGGGAAAGGGGATGACATCTGTATTATAAATAATTTTTTTTTAAAAAAAGAGGCAGAAGTGGACAGATATTTTAATGTGATCTACATTGTGAGTTCCAGGACAGCCAAGGTCCTGTGTCTCAAGAAAAAAAAGTAATAAAATATTGGGAGCAAATGCCATGCATTATAGCAAACTATATCCTAGCAGACAAATCTTATTTTAATAATAATAACAATTATAATGATGATGATAATAATAATCTTCAATTAAACATAAGCAATCAATGAATACATGCATGGGTGGTTCACACCTGCAAATCCCAGCACTGGGTGACAAAGGCAGGATTCCTGGGGCTCAATCTTTAAATCTCACATCTGTATATTTACTTACTGTGTATGCCCATGTGTCTATACACGTCAGAGGTCAGGACAGCTTTGAAGAATTGGCTCTCTCACCATGTGGATCCTGGAGATTCAACTCAGTCATAAGCCTTAGCAATATGGCATCTTTACTGACTGGACCACACTTTAAAAACCATGGGAGAGGGAATTACAAGGAGCAAAATGCTGGGTGCCTTGTTTTTACAAACATGTGCTCAAAAATAGAATTATGTGTATATGTACACACACACACATATGTAGGCTTATCTTACTTAACACATGTGCATTATTACTTTGGCCAACATAAATAATCTCCAAGTAAAAATGGAATGTTAGCATTTGTTACTGCTTTGTTTGGTTTTGTTGTGGCAGGGTTTCTTAACGTATAATTTATTCTTATGTTAGGTTCATTGGTGTTTTGCCTGCAAGTGTATATGTGTGAGGGCATCAGAAGTCTTGGAACTGCAGCTACAGACATGAGCTGCCGCTCTGGTGCTGGGAATTAAACCCAGGACCTCTAGAAGAGCAGCAAGTGTTCTTAACCCCTGTGTCATCTCTCCAGCCCAAGACAGGGTTTCAGGTATCCCAGGCTGGACTTGAACCTGGTATATGGCCAAGAATGACCTTTAACTTTGGATCCACCTGTCTCCCAAGTGCTAGCACCATTACAAGTGTATACACTACCACAGCTGCTGATGGGTGCTGGTAATGAATCCAAGAGCTTCTGCAGGTTAGGGGAAACTGGCCCAACTCTGCTTGATCCCTACTCCCCCTCCACCATCCCCTTTCATTCCCCCCACAAAGTCAGGGTCTTGCTACTTAGGCTGCCTGGAACTCACTAAGTCCAGGCTGATCACAAACTCACAGTGCTCCTCTTTCAGCCTCAGCACATGCCAACATGCCCAGCTTTGTCACCATTGCCTATAAAACTCTGGCTCACTAACTTCATGACCTAACTTTGATCCCCAAAATCCACAAGTTGGGCAGGAAAGAACCAACTCTCAAAAGTTGTCCTTTGATTTCCAACTACATGAACACACATGAATCAATCAAATCAATAAATGTGAGAATAATTTTTTTGATATTGTTTGTCAGGAGTGTCACCAGCACTATCCTTGAGCCCACAGTTTCAATTATAGTCAACCAGGATCCACAAAGATCCACTGGAACTTTCAGAAATAAACAATCCATAAGTTTTAAGCTGTGTGCTATTCTCAGAAACTTGTAAAAAAAAACAAAAAACAAAAAACAAAAAAAACCTCACAGCTCTGCAATTTTATACATAGAACAAAACACACAATAGTCCCCCTATCCCCAAGAGACACATTCTAAGACTCCTAAATGGCTGCCTGAAAACATGAACACCATAAACCTTACATATAATTTTCCTTATACATATATTATGCCTATACTATGCTCTAACATAACCTAGGTATAGTAAGACACTGGTAACGGGAGGCTGGTGGTGTGGTATAACACCTGCCAACCACAGTAAAGACCATGTGTTCAATTTCTGATAACACACACATCAAATAAGTGAGTAATAACATCTGAGGTCTGAAGAGATGGTTTAACAGTTAAGAAGAGTACTTACTGCTTTTCTAGAGGATCAGAATTCAAATCTTAATTCCTACAACAGGCAGCTTATAATCCAGCATCCGCACACAAGCCACATATACTCCCACCAACACACACACAATCTAAAATCATAAAAAAGATCCTCAAAATAAATAAGATAGCCCAAGCATGATGGCACATGTCTTTATGCCCAGAACACAAGAGGCAGGGGCAGGTAGAGTTGAGTTTCAGGTTACCCTGGTCTACACAGAAAGCTCCAGGGCATCCAGGGCTACAGATTAAGATTGCATCTTAAGAGAAAAATAAAGTGCAGAGATAACTCAGGAGGCAAAGGCACTTGTGTACCAAACCTAAGAGCAGATTTCCACAGGTAGAAAGAAAACCAGCTCCTGTACACTGTCCTCTGACCTCAATGCTCTTGCAGCGAAGACCTGAGTTGGGTTCTCAGTACCCATAACAGGCTGCTCACAAGGGTCTTGACCTCTACTTGCAGGAAATCAGAAGTCCTCTAGCCTCCTAGGGCACTCAGGCCACCCCCCCACCCGCCCCACCCACCCCACCCACCCCACCCCCCCCAATGCACCCATTCACACAAAGAGTATAAAATGGAGCTGGAGAGGTGGCTCACTGCCTAAGGGCACTCACTGCTAATGCAGAGGACCTGGGTTCAGCTCTCAGCACCTACGTGGTGGTGGCTCACAGCCATGTGTAAAATGACTCAGTAGGACCTGAAAATCCCCTTCTGACCTCCACAAGCACCAAGCATGCATGTGGTACCCATCCGCACATGCAGGCAAAACACTTACACCCGTAAAAGCAAAGTCAATCTAAAAGAAAAAAACTTGGTATGTAGTAACATAAAAACCTTTTAAGAATTTCAGGAGGACCAACGGCTACATAGTGAGACCCTGTCTCAAATTTAAAAAAATAACTAAATATTGTTTACATACCATGGTTGCTAAAAATCTTTGCCTATGGGAAGCATAAGCAACATCTACCCACAGTTCACTCTGGAGAACTTCCTTCCAGAGCACAGGTGAAGAGTTACTTATAGGAGTGTGGGTGTTTGCCTGCTAAATGCCATACAGGAAAGCCTTTGACCTAGCTGTTGTGATGACCCATGAACATTGTATTTTCTAGCTCTGTAAAAGCATGTCCTTGCTGCATGTGTTGGTACACACCTTTAATTCCAGCACTTGGGGCTTCAAGGCCAGCCTTACCTACACAGCAAGTCTGGGACAGCCTTGGAATCTGCAGGGATTCTAGTAGGATATGTAAATGTCACTTCCTCACCTGCTTTTAAAAGAAGGGCAAGCTGCCCTGGGGAAGGTGACCTTCCCCAAGCAGCTGACAAATCCAACAGGTTAAGTAAGGAATGTGTCTTTTGAATAATAAAGATCTGGTGACCAGAGCTAGGGCAAGAAGAACCTTGTGGAGGCAGACAGATGTAGGCAGGACACACCTGGGAAGCAGGCAGTAAAAACCACATGGAGAACCACAATGGCAGAAGTTGTGTTAATTGAGAGGCTAGCTGGTAGACCCCCCCAGCAAGAGGCCAACAGCCTTAAACAATATAGATGTCTCTGTGTCTTTATTAAACCTCAAGAAGGATCCCTGACAGCCCTGCAATAACCAGCAGAAATGATGACTTCCCAAGCTCATAGATGGATCCTTTTCCAAAGTTCTCACTAGTCTACATAGACTCTAGCCTGTCCAGGCAGCCTCATGCACTTAAGACAAGGTACATACTACAAGTGGCAAGGAGTGGCTGCAGAGGGGCTGTGACTATCTAAATAGCTGACAAAGCCAGCTGGGACTATCTTTTCTAAGTGGGCAAAGCTCACTATGCTCCAAAATGGGAGCTGTTTAGCTCTAAGGATAGTCTTGTACAACTCAAATAAAAGGTATCTGAGGACCAGAGAGAGGACTCGGTGAATAAAGTGATTGCTAGGGAGGCATGAGAACATGTGTTCAGATCATCAGCACTACATATATATCATCAAATAAAATCAAACACTCCCAGGTCCACGACCACATGCTTCCACCCTTCCTAGGTTTTAGAAGGAAGCACTCAGTTTGAAAGTGATGTCTAATTGAGTGACAGGCAAAGTGACAAATAATAGAAAGTGTTGATAAAACAAGCCATGCCCAACTCTAATATCCGAAAGGAAAGTGAAACTACTCAAGGGACAATACAGAAAGAGAACAGCACTTTTACCACCAGTTATAAAGAAACAGGTTACAGGAAAGAACACGCTCGACACAGGTGAAGACAGAATGAGAAGAAGCCAGAAGATTGGCACATACTGCCAAAATTATGATTAGGCCCAGGAAGGCAATTCAGTCAGAGGCTGAGAGAGATGCCAGATTGAATCAGTTTGCTTGGATAGGAGTATGAGACAGAACAGCTGAGTTGACCAACCTTCAAAAGAACTAGAAAGGGTGAGCTTATTCAGCAGTAAGTCTCAGAGGCTGAAAACACTCTAGGCCTAGATTAGATTGAATGGAGGCCAGAAACTTCCAGGTCCAGGCCTAGGTTAGCAGATCGAAGCAGTAAGTCTCTGAGAGGGCATTCACATCAAGTGAATTGATGCGATTTTTAACCTAAAGGTGCCTGCTATCATACCTGAGAACCTGATTCTGATTCTTACAACCTCCACACTTGTGTCAAGGCATATACATGCAGTCGCACCGCTGTTTGGACACACAAACACGTGTATGCACTAAACTTTTAAAATTTATATTAGAATATAAAACAGATTTTGCTGGAGATCCTTGACATTAGCTTTCAGAACTTCTAGTTTCAAAATGAGAAGATAATTAGAACAACTAATTAACTCTTACCAGGCCTGCTGCACTGTCTTCATCGCTGCTCTCCATGTCCACACTGGGAGTCACTGAATCCGAGGTGCTCTTGTGGTCCAGCTTGGTACTTTCAGTATAAGTTTCCAAGGATGGTTTCAGCAGAAGAGATTCCGCCTTGGAAGATAAAGCCTTCATTTTTGAAGTTAAAACCTTTCTCCAAGTTTTCTTCCGATCTGTCTTCTTATGAACCACTGATTTGCTAGAATTATTTTCAACCAGAGATTTGGAGAACTTAAATAGGTCTAGCCTGGAATTGCTGAGTGAAAACGGGTAGAGATAAACTTTGGCTTTTTTCCTTAAAGTTGTAATCTGTATCGGTCTCAGAGAAGTATAAGCAATATTTTCATTTTCTTTATATTCATTCACCTATTCAGGAAATAAAGGAAAAGAGGATTAGGAATGCCAGATCCTATGCTCTTGCATACCATGGCATGAAACAAATCTGCATAAATAAGTCTAACTCCCATTCCATAGTCACATGATTCAAATTGATGACCTGTTGGGAATTTTTTTTCTTCTCCAAAATCTGGATAGTTAACTCTCTAACCTGAATGGAATTTCTGAAGGCAAATTTCAGTCTGAGGTGACTACAACAAAAGTCAGATACAGGTTAGCTGGAATCACTTCAAGCTGACAGAAACTTTTGCAAAACAATGGAAGGGAACCAGGGCAAAGGGCCCCAAGTCCTGCTATCCTACAGTTTGGGCATCATTTTGCGGTTGGCCTCTAACTCATACTTCCACCTGCTTCTGCCTAGAGAGTGATGGGATCAAAGGCAAACCTACTGTAATTTCTGGAGTTGGTAGAAAAATTTCCTGAAAGTTTAAGGACCTAATTTTCTCTAAAAAAAAAAAAGAAAAGCCGGGCAGTGGTGGCGCACGCCTTTAATCCCAGCATTTGGGAGGCAGAGGCAGGTGGATTTCTGAGTTCGAGGCCAGCCTGGTCTACAGAGTGAGTTCCAGGACAGCCAGGGCTACACAGAGAAACCCTGTCTAAAAAAAAAAAAAAAAAAAAAAAAAAAAAAAAAAAAAAAAAAAAAAAAAAAAAGCAGAAATCACAGCTTTTCCTTGAAGCCATGTGCCAGTGACTGGCAAATCCCTCCCGGGCCGAATCAGGTCTCACCTGTACCTGGGGACACCCTTTGGAGCCCGCCTTTTCCTCAGCCTCAGCAATCAACCCAGACATCTCAGACATCTTTCTGCCACTGAGCTGGGGCGCTCTTCCCGTTGAAACCCAGGCGGGATTAGGCGGGGCCCTGCGGGGATGTGGGCGGGCACGAAGGAGGAGCCTCCTCAGCCAGCACGAGCTGTGTGGAACCCCTGGGGCGTAAAGTCTTTAGGCGCCTTTTTTTGTTTCCTGTCCTAGATAGCTCACCCCTCTGCACATTCTAGATCTGAACCTTCAGCTAACCTTTCAAGTAGGACTGGCTCACTAGCCAGCTCTAAGGATCCGCCTGTGTCCCCTCAATGCTGGGACTTTTACCGGGTGCTGCGAATTCAATCTCAACCTTCGAATTTGGGCGACTACCGCTCTTACCTAGTGAGCCATCTACCCGGCATTTTTGTTTTGTTTTGTTTTGCTTTTTATACAGCTACATCCCTCTCTGTCACTCAGCCTAGCCTCGAAATCTAAATCAACACTTACATTGGATCCTGTAATATTGAGCCTAGTACTCCTCAAGATCTTGCTTTACAAACTACTGCCACTTTGCAGCATGACCCCTGGAAAAAAATCCATAGGTTCATAAATGCCATAAGGAATGGAAGACAAATAAGCATAAAAATCAATAGGCTGAGCTTGGAAGGAATGACAGTCGGTGCCTGCATTAGACCTGCGTCTGATTCCCAGCATCCAAATTAAAAAGCGAGGGTTATAATCCCAGCACAGGCGATGCCAAGACAAGTGGGGTTCGAAGCTCCATGGCTAAACTGACAAACCCAAACAAGAAAGCCCCAGGGCCAAGAGACACTGTGTTAAAACCAAGGGAGATGATACAACAGGTAAGGCTGTTCAACACCCAAACCCACTATCTTATTTCACTCCCAGAGCTACATAAGGGCTACTTCTCACTGTTGTCTTCTGAACTTCAAACTTGCACCAAGGAACACCCACCCCAATAATAGTAGTAGTAAGAATTTTGAAAAGGTAGACACCTCCTGAAGAAGTAAACCCAACATTCTCCTCTGATGTTCATGTACATGTATGTACACAAATGCACAACACTTTCTCCACCACCACAGAGGTGTGCACTCACCCCGAGTGCACACAAACAGTAAATGTTCAGCCTTTACTTCTGCCTACTTTATATGACTAAGAGAAAATTACACCTCACCATTACTGTGCATGTTTAAATCATACTAAGGGGAGCAGCTAAGCAAGATGACCCACACCTGTCACCCCAGACTTGGGAGGTGGAGGCAGGTGGATCACAAATTCAAAGTCCTCATCATCAGCTACATAGGCAGGTCAAGGGAAGCCTGTATTTCATGAACCCTGTCACAAAGAGTGGGGGCACACTTAAAGAAAACAGAGTAAGCATTTCGTGTTGCTTGGTTTCTAAGAGCTGACAACGCTGGTTTAGGTTGCACATGACTATATGTCCACCTGTTTTTAAGTAAAGAAAACCTATGGATGCCCAGTGTTGGTGCAACAGAGATGATAGCAAGTAGCAATCCAGTCAGTCTGGGCTACAACAGCAGAACTTTGTCTGGGGGCAATGGCAGAAGACTTCAGAAGCTAAACCACACACTGGGAATGTAACTCAGAAGACTATTTACCTAAAATCCACAAAGACCCTGGATTCTATTCCCAGCACCACATAAAACCAAGCATGGTAACCAACACCTGTAATCTCAGCTCTAGGCAATCAAACACAGCAGGATCAGAACTTCCAGATCATCCTCTATCACTTTGAGAGTTAGAGGCCAGATTGGGATACATATACCTGTGTCTCAAGTTAAAAAAAATGTGTCTCAGAATATGGGCATTACCATTTGGGATTTTCCCACACTGTTTTTCATAAAGTCATGACCTTAAGCCTTTTCCTAGCACTGTCTTGAGTAGCCATAAATCAAAACAATTATTTTCCCAACACATTTTCAATTCCCTACTCCAAACAAAGCCAGGCTCAGAACTGGCAAGTGATCTAATTCGGCACTGCACCTGCAGCTCAGCCAAGTAACTTTTTAGGCTGATAAGTTTGTAATATAACATTTCTATGTCCAGTGAAGAGGCACATATATAGAGAATCCTAGCTACTCAGGAAAAAAATTAACAAAAACCAGCGTAGAGGCAAACACAAACAAACCTGTCTGGGCAACACAGCTTCAAAATAAACATAACATAAAAAAAAAAAAAGATGTCTGTCTATTCTACCTTTTAAGGCTTTCCTGGTTGTGAGCGTCATCTTTGTTTCGTTAATTGAAAAACCTCAATACTTAAAGTTTGTCAGTTTCCTGTCTTCACCCAGCAAGGACACATGTGAAATAATTTGATAACTATATTAATAGCCCTTCAAAGTCATATATAAAATTGCACATCCAGAATTACATTATGTAGGCCGACTAGACTCAATTTCAGAGATCCACCTGCCGCCGTCTTCCCAGTGCTAAAATTAAAGGCTTCTGTGTCCAACCAATAGATGGCTGTTAAGGAAATTTCTCTTTTTTTTTTTTTTTTTTTTTTTTTTTTTTTGGCAGTATGTTTTTCTTATCTTGTTGGCCAGGCTGGCCTCCAAAACGCAGCAATCCTGATTCACCCTCCCAAATGCTGGGATAACAAGCTTGACCCACGTATCCAGAACAAACTCTTCACACTTCTGAGCTTTCATCAATATACACAAACAGTCTCATTATCTGCTGCGATTCTTCAAAACATAATAACTAAAACCCTTAATCTGAAACTTCCTGGACCTTACCAAAACCCAAAAGAAGCAACTGTCAGCCAGAAGGATCTTCTAAATTGTCAAGGATTGGGGGCGGGAAAATTGCGAGGAAGACGCGCGAATTTCAGTCAAGCCGTTTAAGCGGTCCGCGCTCAGCATTTCTCCATTTCCCACAATCCTCTGTTATATACTTCCGGTTCCTCTACCTTTGCCGGAAGTTGTTTCTGTCAGTTGCGTAGCAGTGTTGGGAAAAGCTCCGTGGGAAGGTGTGTTCTGGTCCTTCCTCTTCGTTGTTGGGATTCAGTCCATTTTGGAGAGTCTCCGAGGCAGCCGTCACCATGTCGGTCCCAAGCGCACTCATGAAGCAGCCGCCCATTCAATCTACGGCTGGGGCCGTCCCAGTTCGCAACGAGAAAGGTACTGGCTCCCCCGCGGTGGGATCTTACCTCTTTCATCCTGATTATCTCTCAAACCTGACTGACGCCGACCATACCAGCTCGAATGGCCCTTAAAACCTAGCTTCACTTTCTTCCTGCGTCCCACCAAAATTCTTAGGTGGCATAGAGGTTGTGAGAACCGAGATCAAATTGCATCTATCTGATCGATATACTGACATCCTCTCTCGAAATAAAAAGTAATGGAAGATCTGGAGAGGTGGCACAGTAGTTAAGAGGACATACTGCTCTACCAGAGGACCCAAGATCGATTGCCAGCACCCACATCAGGCGACTCAGCAGCCACCTGTAATCCCAAGTATAGGGAGACCGGACACCTTTAGAATCTGCCAGTACCTGTACTAGCTCACATATCCATACACAGCATCATTACAAATAATAGTAATAAAAAAAGGTTACAGATGTAGCTCGGCCTTAAAGGCTAGGCTCACAACCAGATCAGTAACAAAAACGAAAATAAGAAGACAGTGAGCTAGAGGTCTGTGTTGTGTGTGTGTTATCGCCAAAGCTAACTTTGATTTGCCCAGTTAGATTAAAAGGATTTTCCTCGTCTTATGAAATAATTTGATTCGTTTGTATAATCTTTCTGTCCACTGGAGTTGTTTGTTTTGTTTATTTTTAAGTGTATGAATGTTTTGCATGCATGTAGGAGGTGCACCATGTGGGTGCAGTACCCATAGAGGCCAGAAGAGAGCATGGAATCCTCTGGAGCTGGAGTATCACACTGTTAGGGACTGCCAAGTAGATGCTGGGGAATGAATCCAGGTCCTCTGCATGAGCAGCAGGTCGTCTGGGCTGCTGAGCCACCTCTTGAGCTCCAACTCATGGGTGTTTCAGAAGAGATCATCTGATTGAGCACAAGAGCTAGAGGAAAAGAAGAAAGAAACTGTCAAAGTTGGAACATTAGGTTATGTTGTAAAGGCTGTTATCTCAGGCTCCCTCTGCTATCACAGAGGGAAAGGGTAGGAGATAGCTACCCTTACTGTGCCTGAGTTCAGACCCCTAGCATCATATACAACCCCATGTGGGGGAAAAGAGATGAGAGGATCTTTGAGGCTTCATGGCTGGCCAATATAGCTGAGACAGCAAGCAAGAGGTTCAGGGAAAGAACCTGTCTCAAAAAAGAAATAACACTAAGTGTGATGACATATGCATTTAAGCACTCCGTAGGCAGAGGAAGACAGAGCTCTGTGAGTTTGAGACCAGCTTGGTCCTCACCAGTCAGGTCTACATAAAGAGACCCTGCCTCTACAAAAAAGGTATTTGGGCTGGAGTTTGGCTGGCTCAGTGTTTAAGGGCAGTTGTTGCTCTTACAGAGGACTGTGTGGCCCAGTCATGCATGACTCTGATTCCAGGGGATCTGAAGCCCTTTTTTGACTTTCTCAAGCACCAAGCATTCATGTGGGGGGGCGGGGCAGGGGGCATGCATAGGTGCAGGCAAAACAGTAGTACACATGAGTAAATCTTCTTAAAATTTAATTTTAAACTAAGGTGGAAAATGATAAATGCATCTGAGTCAACCTGTAGTCGCTCTGCATCTGAATAAAGGTGGATGTGGCTCTTTAAAAATGATTACAATGTGAGTGAGCCTGGCAGTGGTGGGCATACCTGTGGAGCACTGTGGAGGCAGAGGCAGGCAAATCTGAGTTGAATTAAGGGAGTAGTGACCTAGGGAGAAGTTTCCACCCACATAATGTTAGATCCAGGCTTGGTAGTACAAGCCTTTAATACCAGGATGCAAAGACAAGCAGATCTATGAGTTCAAGGCCAGACTAGAACTCAGCAAGTTCTAGGTGAAGAAAGACTTAAATCCGGGCTTGGTGGACCATACCTTTGTTCCCAGTGCTTAGGAGACAGACATGCACATCTCTGAGTTCAAGGTCAATTTATGGAGCAAGATTCAGGACAGGCAAGCTAAGACAGTGAATGAGTTGGAAAAGGGGAAGCCAGTGTGATGGTAGAACAAGGGGGCTGCAAGCAACACCTGCAAGCAACAGAATTCAGCAGCTTTCAACATTTTTCTCTAGCTTTATACTCAAGAGAGAAGGTGACTACAGGGACTAAGTTATGATGCTGTTGATGCTGGTTAGCTGGGGCTAAAAAATTAGTGGTGATTAAGAAGAGACCAGCATCACTGAGGTGAAATCTTCTGGGAAGTGTTTTCTGAGAGCACAAAGAAGCTGTGTTCCAGAAATAGCCAAGGTTGTACCTCCTGCAGCAGCTGTATTTGGTAATGTGTAAGAGTCACCCAGGTGGCACTGGTTTTGAAGGTATGAAGAGGTCATGAAGAGACTTGGCACTGTGAGAGGCCATGGAAGGCCATTGGTGAAAGTACAGCTTCAGCTGCAGTTGATGGCCCAGGACAGATGTGATCATGCAAAGGCTTTGAATCTTGACACCATGAAGAGAGTCTATGAGAGGCTATTGGTGAAGCCTAGTTGCAGAGTGGAAGACCCCAATGTACTGGAGATGCCAGTACCTCGGGATGATCACCAAGAACAGTAGCAGCAGTGGAATAGAGCAACCTGAACTTGGAGTGCTTCAGATGACAGAGCTGTAAAAGTGACACTAGCCCTTTGGAGGACCCATAAGGTCATGTGTGGATCCTAGACATTGGAACAAGAAGCTGTAATGTTGAAGTTGCCTTGGAGGCCCCAAGATATTTGAGAAGGCAGAGCTGTGAGATAGGTGCTGAGGAAAACTGCTAACAGAGTGAAACCAGCCGAAGGGAAAGAAGTTGGTTGCAGTCAACAAAGATGTAAAAGGATTTGGAGATCTGAAGACAACTTTGACATCAGACATAAAGATGCAGTTTGGAGTTTGCCCATCTGGTTTTTTTGTCTTGCTGTTGGAATTAAGGTTAAGTAATTGGATAAATCTCATAAGAGACTTTGAACTTTGGGCTTCTAACATTGTTGAGACTGCTATAGACTATGAAGACTTTAGAAATTGGACTAAATGTATTTTTTATTATGCTATGTTTAGGTATGGCCCCCATGGACTCATATGTTTGGACAAGCCTATGGGGACCAGGGAGTGGAATTCGATGGTTTATATATGCTTGACCCAAGAAGAGACACTATTTGAAAGTGTGGGCTTGTTGGAGTAGGTGTATCACTGTGGACATTAAGTGGTGATTAAGTGGGAGCAAGAGACTAAGATTGATTAAGTGGGCCTTAAGACCCTACACCTAGCTCTTAGGTGTCTGGAATCGAGTCTTCCACTAGCAGTCTTTAGATGAAGATGTTGAACTCTCAGATCTGCCTGCATCATGCCTGCCTGGATGCTGCCATGCTCTTGCCTTGATGATAATGGCCTGAATCTCTGAACCTGTAAGCCAGCCAGCCACAATTAAATGTTGTCCTTATAAGGCTTGCCTTGGTTATGGTATCTGTTCACAGAAGTAGAACACTGTCCCGGGGGGTGGGGGAATTGTGAGCAATAATTTAGTTTTATGTTCCCACTCAAATTACTCTTGTTAATGTGCTGGGCACAGGGAATTTGTTTAATAAGGGTGTGTTTGTTATTCGTCAATTGCTGTGATAAAACACCATGACCAAGGCAATTTATAAAAGAGAGAGTTTTATTTGGGCATATGATTCCAGAGGACTAGAGTCCATGAAGGTAGAGCAAGGCGTGGCAGCAGAAACAGGAAGCTGAGGCCTCATATCTTGAAGTTCAACCATGAAGTAGACAGACAGACAGACAGACACACCCCTCAGGCACTGCAGTAGGAATCAGTAGGGATAGTATGTGGCTTTGAAACCTCAAACCTCACCACTAATGACATGCTTTTTCTAGCAAGGCTGTATCTCTTAAACCTACCCAAACAGCTGGGAACAAGTCTTCAAAGATCTGAGCCTATGGGGGACATTCTTATTAAATCCCCACTATGTGTTAGGATGATATAACATGGATGTATGGGGGGAGGTGTCTGCACTAGGACTCTTCACATTCCTCTACCTGATTGTTCCCAAGTACCTCTTGTTGTCCTGGTGTTGGTATTCATAAAATGCCTTCTCACACCATAGACTTTATAAGAAAGCATTGAGAGGTGACTGTGTGGTTGGATAATGGCTATCATATGCTCCTTAGTCTCTTGTACATCAGAAACTCAGGGTTCTATCTGCAAAGGCCAAGAAAGAGCTGAAGGGGATTAGGGAAGAGGATACTGAACCATACATTGTCTTTCTTGACCAGGTGAGATTTCAATGGAAAAGGTGAAGGTAAAACGCTATGTGTCCGGAAAGAGACCAGATTATGCCCCTATGGAGTCCTCAGATGAAGAGGATGAAGAATTTCAGTTCATTAAGAAAGCTAAGGAACAAGAAGCAGAGCCTGAGGAACAGGAGGAGGATTCATCCAGTGACCCCCGACTTCGGCGTTTACAGAACCGCATTAGTGAAGATGTGGAAGAGAGGTAATGACTAGAATTCTGTCTTCCTGAACTGACACCTCTCATGGAGATGATAGTAGCTAAGACTGTGCTTACTGTGTCCCTTATATACTGTCCCAAATACGGCACATTGCTAACTCAGCCTGTAGAAGGTGGTACACGGTTGGTACTACTGAACCTGTATTACAGGTGAGGAGCTAAAGCAGCAAGGAGTGAGGGGAGTGGTGTGGCCAGTGACATAGCCAGGGAGTGGCAGCTTCAGAAAACAGCATGGGCTGCTCTGTTGCCCAGAGTCTTTTTATTACACAAATGTGTCATACATTTTTCTGTCTATCTCTTTCTGTATCTCTATCGCTGAGACATCAGTGATACCCACAATAATAAAAGTAAATTTTAAAAAGTTTTGAAGGGAGTGGGACTAGAAAGATGGCTCAGTGGTTAAGAGCACTATCTGTTCTTCCAGAGGTCCTGAGTTCAGCCCTCAGCAACCAAAATGGTGGCTCACAACCATCTGTAATGGGATCTGATACCCTCTTCTGATAGGTGTACATGCAGATAGAACAGTCATGTATATAAATTAAATAAATAAATCTAATAAAAGTTTTAAAAATTCTTTTCACAGACTGCATGAGTTGAAACAGTTCTAATTATTTATTGGTTTCTGTATTTCCTTTTGGGTTTTTGAGAGTCGTATGTAACCCAGGCTGGCACTGAACTCAATGTAGTCAGCTCCTTAGCTTTCCACCTTCACTAAGGAAGTGCTGAACATATAGCAGTACCACGCCAGTCATTGATTTTATTAAAGATGTAGCTCCAAATAACTTAGGTGCTTTTATGCCCTAAAACAATTTTTTTTTCCTGAAACAATTTTTAAATGGTTTAAAATATAAACCTGCAAAAGAAAAAAAAAAGTGTTTCTATTTCATTCTTTCATTCTAACCAAACCATTACATGGGGCTGGAGACATGGCTTAGTGGTTAAGAATACTGGCTGCTCTTTTAGAGGTCCTGAGTTCAATTCCTAACAACCAGGTGGTGGCTCACAACTATCTGTAATGGGATCTGATTCCCTCTTCTGGTGTGTCTGAAGACACATCAGTCATATACATGAAAATAAAAAGAAGAAAGAAAAAAGAAAAGAGAACAGTTGCTTACAGAGCAGCTATGGTGCAGACTTTTAATCACAGTGCTTGAGATGAACTCTGTGCATTCAGGGACAGTGCAGACAACACAGGGAGTTCCAGGACAGCCAGGACTACACAGAGAAACCCTGTCTCAACAGCCAAAAACAGGGGGGAGGGGTGTTGGAGAGATGGCTCAGAGGTTAAGAGCACTAGAGGTCCTGAGTTCAAACCCCAGCAACCATATGGTGGCTCACAACCATCTGTAATAAGATCTAGTGCCCACTTTTGGCCTGCAGTCAGAATACTCTATCAACAATAAATAAGTAAGAGTTTTTAAAAACTTAAAAGTTACTTACTAGTACGAATAGAAACTATTGGACACTGCCAGTGTCTCAGAGCTTTGAGTCAACTTGATCCACTCAACTTTCATGTTTAATTGCCTTTGGTCAGAGCAACCACCAAATCCCAATCCCAGTGTCACAAAAACTGATAGGATCCAATGAAACTGAGCTACTTGAGCCATTAAATCCCTAATGTGCCCACCGAGATCATGCCTGAAGTAATGCTTTGGGCCCAACTTACATATGTGCTCTGATATTCTGTCCTATTTGTTGTGTCCTGTATGGAATTTTTTTGCAGGGGGCAGGGGGTTCGAGACAGGGTTTCTCTGTGTAGCCCTGGCTGTCCTGGAACTCACTCTGTAGACCAGGCTGGCCTCAAACTCAGAAATCCACCTGCCTCTGCCTCCCAAGTGCTGGGATTAAAGGCATGTGCCACCACTGCCCGGCAATTTTTAATGTTTTTAATTTAAAATATAATTACATAATTTCCCACTTTCCTCTCTCCAGCCACCCCACTCCCCTTACTATCTCAAATTCATGGCCTCTCTCAAATTGTTGATTCACACACATAGCTACCTACATATATATAAATTCAACCTGTGCAGTCTCTATGTGGTTATTCGGGTGTGTATGGTCTCCAGGTTAACTATTTGGTATTGGATAACCAATCAGAGGCAGGGGCTCTTTCCTGGGGAAACCTGTTTTTTCCACTCTCAGCATTCTTGAGCCACCTGAAGTTCTTTGAATGGTGCTGGAGCCCTGTGAGACTTTCCCTTTCTAAGTTAGTATGTCTATTGGTATAGTTCTTGTTTGGGCAGCCATGTGGCTAAGAATTTATGGGACTGCAGTGTCCCTGACATTTCTAGGACATACATACATTTTCACAGCAGACTTTCTGTTCGTCTAGCTCTTAAAATCTTTCTGCCCCTTCTTCTACAATATTCCCCAAGCCTTAGGAGTAGTAGTTATGTTATATGTTATAATAGAAATTATTAATTGAGACTGGATACCACATGACCACTTGTATTTTGAATTTTGATTGGTTCTGGTTTGCTGTAATGGTCTCCTTCTGTTCAAAAGAAAAAATTGAGGTGATTGATGAGAGGTAAGAGCTACACTTATCTGTGGATATAAATATAAATATTTAGGATGCACTTAGGGATTAGGATGGACTAGTAAAGTAGTAGCTATAGGTAATCCTCAAAATTCCTGACATCAGTTTGTGTGTGAGCAGGGTGGTACTTGGCTAGGTTTCTGTTTTCAGGCATGATTTTCCTGAGCATTTAGAGAGCTGTTGGTTACCACCAGAATAGATGTGTCATTATTGTACCCCTAAAGTTATCATGCCACGCTGGTAGTTGTAATTCATAGGCATCATAGCTGGGTGGGAATTTTGGTTGCTTCCCTCCCTGCAAACTTGTATGGTGCCTTCTGGTACCATGAAAACTAGTCCTTGGGGAGACTTTCAGTTCAGATACAACGTGCATTCTCCAGATCCTTGGTCCAAATGCATGGTGTCATCAGCCATGGTGACTTGGCCTTTAACCTTTGGGAGGCAACTAAAAGCGTCAGTGGTAGCCTATAATGTTTTGGTTGTCTGCTGTATTCCCCTGACCAACAGACTTGAAAGGGGGCTTCTCATGCCTGGTACTGGGGTTTCTGATTAGGTAGTCTGCGTCTCTTGAGAAGGGACATGTTGTCAAATAATGTAGGGAATTTTCACTAAAACTATATACCTATGTATATACAGAGAGACATACATGTGTTAAACGTGATTTTAGATAGACAGCAGTGTGATTTCTTAAGACTTTCTCAGACATTCTTACTAGTAACTGTTGTAGTTTCTTGAATCTGAACTTTAGTTTTTCCATCTTAAGACTCAGTGTGAGCCAGGCATTGGTGGCACATGCCTTTAATCTCAGCACTTGGGATGCAGAGGCAGGCAGATCTCTGTGAGTTTGAGGCCACCCTGGTCTACAGATTGAGTTCCAGGAGAGCTGGGTGTACACACCTATCTCAAAAAGGGGTCAGGGGTCAGTGTGGTGACTCATACCTGTTATGCCAGCTCTAGAGATGCCGAAGCAGGAGGATAGGATCGATCGCCCAGTTTCGACTACATAGCAAGTTGCAGGCCAGCCTGGGCTAAAGAGTACAACTCTGTTGAGAGACAAAGGCAGAAGAGTGGGTGGGAAAGAGAGCAAAATATTTTTTATTATTATGTTTTTGGCATTCATTGCACACTTGGAAATTCTGCTTTTCAGATTGGCTCGACACAGAAAAATAGTGGAACCAGAAGTAGTAGGAGAAAGTGACTCCGAAGTAGAAGGAGATGCCTGGCGAGTGGAACGAGAAGATAGCAGTGAGGAAGAGGAGGAAGAAATTGACGATGAAGTAAGAGGGAAAACATGGGATTTGGCCCCGCCCCACCCGCAGGGTATGAGAAAAATTGGGACCAGTACTCACTTGTTGAAGTTATAAAGGCACAGATTTGCTAAGTGTTGGGACCAGGGCTCCCTTGTTGAAGTTATAAAGGCACAAGATCTGTCCCCTTTAGCCACACTCTGATTACGTTTCCTATTTGTTGGGGATGGGACTGAAGATGAAATCATGCTGAATTACACGTATTCATGTCAGAGTTTCTTGAACCTGCTGAAGACAAAATCAGAGCTATGCTCGGGGCTCAGTAGTAGGACTTGGATTTAGACATATATGGGCCATTTGAATGCCGTATACGCCTTACATATATGCATGCCTTGATAGGAAATAGAGCGGCGCCGTGGCATGATGCGTCAGCGAGCACAGGAGAGAAAAAATGAAGAGATGGAAGTCATGGAGGTGGAAGATGAAGGACGCTCTGGGGAAGAGTCTGAGTCAGAGTCTGAGTATGAGGAGTACACAGACAGTGAAGATGAAATGGAGCCTCGACTTAAGCCTGTCTTCATTCGAAAGTAAGGATGCGCCAGACCTGCTAAGCCAGGCTTAAATTCCCAGCTACTCAGTAGGTTGAGCCAGGGGAGATTGCTAATTCAAGGCCCTCTTGAGCTAGAGGATTAGTTCAAGGCAAGCCTGGACACCTTAAGAAAACCCTCTGATTCTCAAAAGGGAAAGTAGAGATTTAATAGTCAAACCAAGACAGGTCTAGAGGCACACAGTCCCCCTCGAAGGACCTCGGGTAATTAACAGGACCTCTGTTATGCAGGAAGGATCGTGTGACAGTTCAAGAGAGAGAAGCTGAAGCATTGAAACAGAAGGAGCTGGAACAAGAAGCAAAGCGCATGGCTGAGGAGCGGCGGAAGTACACACTCAAGGTTTGGGGAGGGGCCGTGGGTTGAGTGCAAGGGTCTGTGTACTGAGGTTATAGGAGAGAGAGAGAGAGTCCAATAGATGAATTGTCTTCCTCATCCAGATTGTAGAAGAAGAGACCAAGAAAGAGCTGGAGGAGAACAAGCGGTCCCTTGCCGCCCTGGATGCACTCAATACTGATGATGAGAATGATGAGGAGGAGTATGAGGCCTGGAAAGTCCGTGAGCTCAAAAGAATCAAGCGGGAGAGAGAAGACCGAGAAGCGTGAGTGATGGGTGGGCATAGGCTCCATGCCTCAAATGGCACTGGTTCATCTGTGAACAGCTAAGACTCCTATAGTTTCCTGTTAAACACAAAAATTACTGTTTTTCTCATGCTGTGACTCAATGGAGTCGCTTGAAACAGCAGTTTTGTGTTCTTCTCTGTTGTGGGTGTTGACCAAGGAGTTCCTTCCTCTTGTAGTCTCAGTGGCTCATTTGTGTGACCTCCAGCTGGAGGACTGAGTGGGCCAGCGTGTCCAGAAGTGCTTCTCTGGTGTGTTGACAGTTGATGCTGACTTTCACACTAGGCACCTCATTTCTCTTTAGCTTCTGGTCTCTTCATACTGTGCCTCTAGGCAGAGGTGGAACCTGCCAAGGAAGGACTCCTGAGTTCTGGGTTCCAGAGCTCAGATGTCACCTTTGTGATATGTTTATTAGTCAGATGGAGCCACAGGACAGCCCAGGAACAAAGTATGAAGATGCAGATTCTATGTGTGGGAGAGCAGAGCTGGGAACACCTTGAAAAGCAAGTTCATTTCTGAACTGCTACCCCACAAAGCGAAGCCATCACTACATAACTGTCTTTATTTTGTTGTTTCTGGTTTTCCTATTGTGTTTTTGTTTATTGGTTTTCCTTCTTTTGAGCCAGGGTTCTTGGTTGCCGTAGACCTCAATGTGTAGTCCAGGCTGCCCTCAAACTCAAGAGATCCATGTGCCTCTGCCAGTCTGCTGCCCCTCTGCCCCTCTACCTCTGCCTCCTGAGTGTTGGACTCAAAAGTATTATTGCCACCATTCCAGGCTTGAGATTTTCTAATTATGTGTATATGAGTGTGCACCTGTGTGAGTGTAGGTACCTGTGGGATCCAGAGCAAGGCATCACAACCCTGACAGATGGACTTGTTCTTTGACGTTAATTTTGTTTTGGTTTTTGGGGTGTGTGTGTGTGTGTGTGTTTCCCCCCACCCCCACCCCCGTGGTAGTTTTGTTTTGATTCTTTTTTTTTTTTCCGAGACAGGGTTTCTCTGTGTAGCCCTGGCTGTCCTAGAACTCTGTAGACCAGGCTAGCTTGGAACTCAGAAATCTGCCTGCCTCTGCCTCCCAAATGCTGGAAGTAAAGGCGTACCATCACTGCCTGGCTTTGTTATTCACTTTTTTAAGCCAGTAGTGTTCTATATACTCCAGGCTTAATTCAAACTATGTAGCCAGGGTGATCTTTAGCCTCTGCTCCTCTGACTGTGCCTGCTGAGTGCTGGCTATAAGCATGTCTGGCCCCAATTGTCAATAGGGCAGCCCACAGAGGAGCTAGGGAATCAGTGAGGGAAGACGGAGAGTCTCACAGCTCTAGACTGACTAGCAATCAAGTGCTTCTTTATTTATACAGGTTTCACCAAACAGAGACAGACTAATGTTATCCAAGAAGTACAGATTAAATGTTTGATGTTTCATTACATGTCCATGGTTACAAGTTCAGTCACAATTAGAAAGTACAAATAGAACAGATTTTATTTTTATTATCAGCTCTATAACTCCAACTTAAACAATCTAAAGGATGTCTCCTCCAAAGCAAACACACTAATTATATGACAGCCTGCTTGTAGACTGGCAGTGTTTTAAAGCATTCCAGACAAACAGAAAATATCTGAACCAGTCTTTTGATGAATTAGCAAATACTAATACCTAACTTCTTTTATTATACTGTTTCATCATCTATGCTATAAAGTAAGAAAAGTTTATTTTATTTACTGAGTTGCATGCCTCCAGTGGTATATGCTGTATAGCCCCCTGTCTTTAAACTGCATTTTTAGAGAGCCCTAAAATATTGTAAAAAGAGGCCTTGAATCTCTTACCGATCGTCCTGGCCAGTCAGAGTTTCTCAGTTGTCTCTCTTTACCCTGTACCAATTATGCTGTTTGAGTGGCTTAGTGATGGATACCCCAAGAAGATGCCTGGAGTTACGGCCTCATTTAGGAGGTCTTATTGGTGCTTGTCTGTGTTTCATGATCTCCAGGGCATAAGGAATACTTCTAAATACAACCAGATACAGTTAAAAATCTAAGTAAATTTTTAAGACTTTTTCTAGAAAAAAATCATCCATAATTTTCTCAGGAAATGACATATAATAAATCATAATGAAGAAAGTCTCCAAGAATGCAAAGTGCAGAGACCATACCCACAAGTGAGAGACAGAATGACAGCAAATGCAGCATTTGGCTCAGCTGTGCTGGAACTGTGTCAGACAGCTGTGCTAGATTCCTGACACTTGCCCTCTACAGTGCCTATGACTGTGCCCCCAGGTCTCTGTGATGCTAGGGGGAGGAACCAAGGCTTCAAGCGCCCTATGGAAGCACCACAGCACTGAGCCATGTCCCCAACCCTTGGGTTAAACAGCAATGTTAAATTACATATACACATTTTTTTCCTGAGAAAGAGGATGTGACTTCCCTTTCTCCCCAGCATAAGGTTTAAAACCCACTATAGTTAATATTGATAATCCTTCATTTGTGGCATGATAGTTTGCTCATGAAGGATTATAAGTAGAGTCTCACAGTTATTTTGAATTCATTCTCATTTTGTTTTAAAAGCTAAGATATTGGGAGGAAGACAGAATTAATATTGTAGAATCAAGCAGTAGCAGTATGTGTGAAACCCAGAAAGGCTAGAATCAGCTTGGGACACTTGGAGTCCTGCTCTGGCAAACAGAATAATGCAGAGCAACTCCTGTTTTCTTTGACTGGACTCCTGATCTTGACTTCCAGCAGCAGTGACAAGGAGTAGAGATGCAGCTGGGGGCAGTGGCATGACTCTGTCTATAACACTACAGCTGGAGATGAGGCATGAGGTTGAGAATTACAGGCCAGCTACTTATCAGATCTGCTGTGAATGATTGAGAGAGGGAAGGAGAGAATGAATGAATGAATGAATGAATGAATGAATGAAAGAAATGTGAAAAAGTGAGTAATGGCTGAAAGAAGATGGGACCATTATATAATCTTGAGATATTTGGACTGTCTGAATTTGGAAAATACCATCCTTTTGCTCTCTGGACAGGCTTGAAAAGGAGAAAGCAGAAATTGAACGCATGAGAAACCTGACTGAGGAAGAAAGGCGGGCTGAACTTCGGGCAAATGGCAAAGTCATTACCAACAAAGCTGTTAAAGGCAAATACAAGTTTCTACAGAAGTATTATCACCGAGGTGCCTTCTTCATGGTAAGTGCAAGGAGGGTCAGAAAACTGGGCGGTGGGAATAACTTACAGGCATGTCCAACCTTTCCTCATTGTCATGTGCATACTAAGAACCATGCAGTTAAGTTACCAAAACAGAAGTCTCGGTAAGATACTTAAAATAGTAGGCTTACAGCTTGGTGTTGGGCCACATTTGTAGCTGTCCTGAGGCACAGTCAGTCCAAGACACTTTCAGTCCTTTTCCTAGAATGAGAATTCCCTTACCTAGAATAAATACTGTTGGCATTGGTTTTTGCTTTTTGCCTGAGGAGAACTCAAACATAGCAACAGCATTACCAAGGTAGCAGCGACAACCAACCACTGCTCTGCTTTCAAGTCAGCTCTCAAACAGAGATGGTGAATGACACTGAGGTTGTGAGGCTGTGACCTGTATACTCACTCCACTAGCTAGGTCCTCCAAACCTTGTAGAAATCATGTCATAGCCAAACAAACTTTACTTATATGAAAACCAAGCTCTCCTCATACGGAAAAAGAATAAAATTAAGGCCTGGCAGTGGTGGCGCACGTTTTTAATCCCAGCACTTGGGGGGCAGAGGCAGGTGGATTTCTGAGTTCGAGGCCAGCCTGGTCTACACAGTGAGTTCCAGGACAGCCAGAGCTACACAGAGAAACCCAGTCTCAAAAAACAAAAAAAGAAAAAAAAAAATAGCTTTTGAGATCAAATTATTTTCAGAAAGGAGAAAAGTCATAATTCACAAACCTGTTAAGCTAGGCCAAGCATGGTGGTACATGCTTTTCATATCAGCAGAGGCAGAAACAGGTGGATCTCTGTGAGTCTCAGGCCAGCCTGGTGTACCTAGTGAGTTGTAGAATGGCCAGGGCTACATAGTACGACCCTGTATCAAAACCAAACAACAACAACAACAAAAACAAAACCCTGTTAAATTGTGCTGCATTCCCATGGGAAGGGAAAACACTGTCCAGAGCTGGGTTGCAGTCCTGGCTCTTAGCAATTCAAGAGTTTAAGGTTGCCCAAGTCTGCTGGCAAGTTCTAAAAGAGTGTCCAAGTAAAGGCACACATACAAATGGATTAGAGAGTCACAAGTTGAAGGTGCATCAACTGAGCACGGGAACAGGGAACAGAACAGGCTTTCAGGAAGCCACCAGAATACAAGCTCCTGAAGAAAGGCTCCCTACCCTCTGATTCTCTTTGTGGTCTTTGGTGTTGCATTCCATAAATTTGTGTTTTGCATAAATGAGAAGTAAAGCCAGAGACTGATAAGATTCTCTTCTACAGGATGAGGATGAAGAAGTCTACAAGAGAGATTTTAGTGCACCTACTCTGGAGGACCATTTCAACAAAACCATTCTTCCAAAAGTCATGCAGGTATGGAGATTCTCAGTAACAGAAAACAGCCTGGGGGTGGGCATGGGATGTTTGGTGTTGTAATCATCCATCTTCCTTTCAGGTCAAGAATTTTGGACGGTCTGGTCGCACCAAGTACACCCACCTTGTGGATCAAGATACCACTTCCTTTGACTCTGCGTGGGGCCAAGAGAGTGCCCAGAACACAAAATTCTTTAAGCAGAAGGCAGCAGGGGTACGAGATGTATTTGAGCGACCATCTGCCAAGAAGAGGAAAACCACCTAGGCTTCAGCTGCTTATTCCAACTGTGGGACCCTAGAGGATCTGGTCCTCAATCTTCTTGAACCATTATTTACATAGTTCTTGTATAGAGCTTTCCAGACTTGCAGCCATAACTTGTGTTGGAAGGTGCTTTGTAAGAGGTTTGGACTCACACTGAGAAACCCACAGAAAAGCACACAGGTAGGGTTAGAGGCTTCCCACCTAAAACTATTCCTGAGAAATCTTAGGTTTCTCTACCTTGGCTTCCCATATTGACTTGGGACTTATTCGGAGTTTGTTTTCCAGCCTGGATCAGATACCTGGACATGTGAATGCATGGGGCATTACTTCTTCCTTAGGGTAGCAGTCGGCTATCAGGAAATCCAAGCTCAGTTCAACCTGTTTTTGCATTTGGGGTGTTGAATCTACAGTTCTAAGTAAATATACTTTTTGATTGTGTGTGTGTGTGTGTGTGTGTGTGTGTGTGTGTGTGTGTGTGTGTGTGAGAAATTACATACCAGAAATATTTTTACTGTAATGTTAGAAACAGATTGTACGCAGAGTGGTGGTGGCGCACGCCTTTAGTCCCAGCACTTGGGAGGCAGAGGCAGGCGGATTTCTGAGTTCGAGGCTAGCCTGGTCTACAGAGTGAGTTCCAGGATAGCCAGGGCTATACAGAGAAACCCTGTCTCAAAAAACCAAAAAAAAAAAAAAAAAAGAAAGAAAGAAAAGAAAAAAAAGAAACAGATTGTACAACTGAACTGGGGCTGAGTACAGTGGCTTACACCTTCAGTCCCAGCACTAAAAGTTAAGGACCCATGCAGATCTCTTATTCAAGGACAGCCATAACTGCACAGTTGACCCTGTCTCAAAAAGCAAAATGAATTCTAGTAATTAAAAGTCTAGCTAGGTAGGTTATACACACCTGTAATCCTGACACTTGGGATGTAGAAGCAGGAAAATCAACAGTTCAGTCATCCAAACTGGACATGGTGGCACACACCTTTAATCCCAGCACCAGGGAGGCAGAGACAGGCAGATCTGAGTTTAAGGCCAGCCTGTTCTACAGAGCAAGATCTGGGACAGCCAGGGCTACACAGAGAAACCTAGACTCAAAAAAATAAAAGAGTTCAGTCATCTTAAACTACATAGTTCAGGGCCTTCCTTGACTATAAGACTTTGTTCCAAGGGAAAACAAAAGAAACTAACAAAAACAATAAATAAAATATAGCAGGGAAATAGACCCTGTAAACACTTGCCAGGTGTTCTATTCTTGAGCTCTATCCCTGGTTTTTATTTTCGTGTCTGTGTCTTTTTGTGTATCTGTATTTTCAAGAAAAGTCTCACTAAGCTACTGGTGCAGGCCTTGAAGCAGAGAACCCCTGCCAACAATTCTTAACAACCTGAGTTTGATCCCACAGATCGACATTGTGGTAGAAAACAGTCCAGCCACCAGCAAACTGTCATGTGACTTCCACTTGTATTCCATGGAATGTATGTATTAGATTCACTTGAAATGTGATTTTAAAAGAAAGAAAAAAAAAAAAAAAAAAAAAAAAAAAAAAGCTGGGTGTGGTAGTGCACACCTCCAATCCCAGCACTCAGGAGGCCCAGGCAGGTAGATCTGAGTTTGAGACCATCCTGGTCTACAGAGTGAGTTCCTGGATGGCCAGGGCTAGAACAGAAATCCTGTTTCAAAAAGCCAAAAATAATGACAGTTATAATAAAACTTGTGTACATCTCACCGAATGGGAACTAAAGTCTATGGCCTTGTACATACCATGCAAGTACTCAACCAGATTATCTTGCCAATTTATATTTTGATCATCCTTTTGATGTCTGATACAAACTTAGATACTAGACAGTAATTAAGTAGTACTCAGATCTATTCTATGTGCAAATTCAAATCTTTTTAAATCTTAGTTTTTAACTTTCCACTTGAGTGCTAGGAATCAAACTTTGGTCATCTGGAAGAGTAGCCAGTGCTCTTCACCGCTGAGACCCTAGCAAATTTAGATGGACTTGTGGTCTTTGTTTCTACATTGTAGCCTTGTGTAAAACAATGACTTACACACTGAGTTCTAGTTCTACTAATCTTTCTCATTTAGTTCATGTGTAAGATGGAGAACTAATGCTCTGAGGAGCACCCCTCAGCTGTCAGCACTAACGTTCGTTTGCCCATGTAATATTTACGGTGTAACTACCATGTACAGAATGAAATTTCAGCAGAGAAGAGGGATGAAGAGGTGGTTCAGTGATTAAGGGCACTTTCTTACTGTTCCAGAAAACCTGAGTTCTGTTCCTAGTTCCACATTGGGCAACTCACAATCTACCTGTAAATAATGTAGCTCCAGGGAAATCTGAAGCCTCTGGCTGCCAGGACACCTGCACTCAATGAGCAGATAAACACAGTTTAAAATCATAAAATCTTAAAAAAGAAGCCTGGCCAGTGGTATGATCTGTTAGTCCCAACTGCTTATGAGGCTGAAGGGGTCCCTTTCCCCAAAGTTCAGCACAAGCCTGCACAATAACAGTGAAAGTTGTCTTGAAACTGTCCTATATAGTTAATTCTAGGACTGCCTGGGCTACAGAGAAACCCTGTCTCAAAAAGATTAAAGATAAATAAGACCCATTTATAGGCTATAGACAAACTCTCCATAACTACATAACATTAAAGGTGTAAGTAATTACTAAGAAATAATAAAAGTGAGCACTGAACCAGATGGAGGGAAACAATACACAGAAACCGGGGCAAAAAAAATACTTGAATCCTTAATTCGAGTATGCATTCCTACCCAGGTATGGGCTTGTGGAACTCAGAGATTGGTGTTGTTAGTCCCTTATCACTCTCTACTTCTGTGTTTGATGCCATGGTCTCACAAAGCCTCAAGTTCCTGATTAGACTAAACTGCCTGTCTCAGCACAGCCCCCAATGCAGAGTTCCAGAAACATCCCACCACTCCTGGGTTTTTAGGGAGTGACTGGGAATCCAAACTACTTTTGCTTTTGGGGCAGGTACTTACTGAGTCATCTCTCCCGTTCTGCTCCAACATTTTGATAAGCTAAAACCTAGATGTTTATTTAGAACCTAAATGTTTATCCAGTTGCTTACAAATGAGGCTGGTAACTTAAAAACCCCCAAATAAGAGCTAGTCTTTTGATATTTATAAGCAAGCCTTAAGAGTTGGTAAGGGTAGCTGAAGCAGCTCTCAAGTCAGGGAGGGGCTCTGAGTTTGGAAACAGCCTGGCTTATACAGGAAGAACAGATCTGAGAAAAAAAAATACATAAGCTATCCTATAAACACATGCATTTGGATCTTTTGCAGAGGATCCAAATGTACTCTGCATTGCCAAGAAATAGCTAGTCAGATGAGTGAGACTAACATACCACCTATTATCTGCTGCTTAGAACTGGTGAGATAACTTGTTGGAAAAGGGCACTTGAATTCAATTCCCATATGGTAATTACAAACACTATGGCAGTAGAGTGCCCAGACACACACACACATGAAATAAGAGCCTGTATTTGAATATTAGAGCCTGTATTTATACTGGTTGTTCATAGTTTCATCAAGGTCCAACATAAAAACTGACAATAAAATAGAGTATATAATGCATTTGATCTGAGATAAAACTGAAAAAAAAAAAAAAAAAAAACCCAGCAAAACAGAACACTTTATTTCAGTCAATCAGTCCAAAATGTCTAAAAAAAGCACATTATCAGTTGGTTAGGGCAATAAGAGCCTCCACTACATTGCCCATGTGTTCCCTCAAGCTTCTTTCTGCTGCTGCTCGAGAGATCTCCATTTCTGTCATCTGCAAAAGGGAAAATCATGTCACCAAAGCCTCTTCTCAGACAAAATTTTCCAACAAACTTTGGCTCCACTTGTTTCAGGAACCCAAATTAGGTAGAACTTCTCTTGTGAACCCAGTAGAGCATTACTACTCACTATCAACTCCAGATCTTCCTTCTTGATAGTGACCTTTGCCAGTTCCTTCTCCCTGTAAAAAAAAAAAAAATTATCTATATATACACACACACACATTCGTTTTCATTCTCTGCCTCTGCTATAAACTCCCAGAAGGAACACTTCCAGTTACACATTGAAAATGGGTGGAACAACGTTTACTTATAATAGCAAATAAATGCGCCAACTCTTTCCCCTGAAAGTGCCCAGACACACACACACATGAAATAAGAGCCTGTATTTGAATATTAGAGCCTGTATTTATACTGGTTGTTCATAGTTTCATCAAGGTCCAACATAAAAACTGACAATAAAATAGAGTATATAATGTTTTTACAGTAAGGTATCCAGGAAACTTTCCTTCCACTAACAAAAAAGTTGTGACCCTTAGATCTGTGGGACTTTGTTAAAGACTTAAAACTTTTTTCCCCTGGAGAACGAGGACCTACCCGTAGTGCTGGCGGTGTGCTTTCAACTTACCGTTCCTGTTTGGCCTTTTGCTCCCTGGACCGTCTGTCTCCAATGACGGACATAGCCTGTAGAAAACACGAGTCTAGTTACCAACCACCGCGACCCAAACTTTCTGATCTTAAATGCAATACCAAATGCAATACCAAAAATAAAAACCAGGACCAAATGACTACTTTTAATTTCGTGCACTTGAGATACATTTAGGCCCAATATCTATCAAATTCTTAAGCAATCCGCAGACTGAGTGAGTGCTGTGGCTTAGCCCCACCCTACTGCCAAATCCCACCATCGCTATCAGCGGCCCGGGAGCTCCGGTGAGCAGCAAACCGGTCAGTCTCACCTCACTCCCGCCCCATTCTCAACCCCTCTCATACAAGCGCCCAGTCAACCTCACCGTCTCAAGATTCGAACTCTGGATCTCCTTCTCCTCCGCATAGTCAGTAACTCGCTCTAGGTCAGCAGCACCACTGTCATGTTTCCTTGGCTTCTCGGGAGGCCGCTCCGGGCCACTGGTCTCGGTCTCTAACTCCAGCTCCACGTCTCCCTCGGTGGCCATTTCGATCTCACCGCGCCGCCGCATAGGCTGCCGCTTCACAACTTCCGGCAACCCTCAGCTTCCGCCCAGATAAGGGGCGGGGTAGGCGCTGGACCACACCTTTGTGCCTATCTTGAGAAGCTTGGGCTAGGAAAGAGGTTCGCTTTTGACTTCCTCTACAGCTTGTTTTCTCCAGTCTCCTTCGACTATCTGTTCACTACCCACACCACCCAAATGCACATTGTTCCTAAGAACAATCCCTTCACACACACAGACACACACACACAGGAATTCTGTCCAATCAAGCCGGCTAACCCTAAACCAATTAAGAAACTTAATCCCCAGACCAGATAGACCAACTGCTCCTAATCTCAGAAAACAGTCCGAATGATCCCGAATACAAAGCCCGGTGAAGGTATCTCCACATGAGTATTTGCATCTACCACTTCCCAGTGATCTGTATTCATTTTATGGCATATCCATACTGCTGCCTTAAGACGAATGATTGGGCCAGCAAAGCAAGTGTCCAATGGGCGAAAATTCTGAGAAGCTGCTGTTCCTCATCAGTTTTTCTAATACTGGATCTACTTCTAGCCTCTGGTCCAAAAATGATGGGTGCAAAAGTCGTCACAGGCCGGAGCACCACCCATGGCCTTGCACAGCAGCACGGTGGAGTCAGCGATGTCGTAGTGAAAACCCCCTTCAATCAGGTGAGACATTTGGGAAGAGACTTGAAGCAAGAGATAGCAAGAATAAGCTTATCCCTTAAGCAAGAGATAGCTTTAAAAAAAAAAAAAAAAAAAACTACGAGTTGGAGGAGAAAAACCTGGTTCTTTGTCTGGATAATCAATAAACCTCTCACCCCACATTCCTAGCTATAGATCATTAGGAAAAAGTGGTTCAAGAATACACTAAGGTGTTCTTGCAATGAAAATCTTACTAGTGTTTTGTTGAAGGTAATCCTAAGTGGCTCAGAACCAGACAGTAGGATGGAAGGTTTGGAAATTTGACCTTTGGTCATTGCTTCCTACAACTGCTCTCTCCCCAGGTGTCCTGCTGTGGGCCTGTTTTTTGGCCCAGTGGCTGCCACTCTCTAACAGAGTCTACTTGTAGCCGCCTGCTCTACATCCTTCTCCATGTGGGGGCCTCAGCGATCTGTTGCCTCCTGCTGTCGAAGACAGTAGTGGAACGGGTCTGGGGCAAAGCACATGGGGTAAGTGGGCAGGAGTTGCAACTAGAGGGAAAAAAACTGTAAGATTTGGATTGGGGTCGGACAGTGGTATCACAAGCCTTTAATCCCAGCACTTGGGAGGCAGAGGCAGGCAGATTTCTGAGTTGGAGGCCAGCCTGGTCTACAGGGTGAGTGCCAGGACAGCCAAGGCTATATACAGAGAAACCCTGTCTCAAAAAACAAAACAAAAAGATTTGAATTGGGAACAGGGAGCGAAGGAGTCAATCTCAGTGAGTGAAAAGCTAGGACCTGTCCATATATAGTGACTTGCCCTGACTTTTCTCACAACCAAACTCCCTGTAGATCCAGATGCCCTCAGTGCTATGTGCCCACCTGTTTGGCAATTCTGACTGTCCAGTGCTCAGTGGCTCTGGGGCTGTGTATCGTGTATGTGCAGGAACTGCCACCTTCCACCTGCTGCAGGCAGTGCTGCTAGTCGGCCTCCACTCTCCCACCAGCCCTCGGGCACAGCTGCATAACAGGTTTGTGTGGAATTTTTTTGGATATGGATGGGACAGAGGGAAGTAGACACAAGCTGGCTAAAAGAAAATCCAGGATGAAGAAAAAGCACTGTAAAAAGACAGAAAATAGGTTTATAAACTCCTAGGCTCTAAATTGTAATACTTACATGCAAACCTTCTGTAACTGTAGTGTTGTTGCTCAGATGTGACTGTGGCATCTGAAGGATTACAATGGGACTTGGGGCTGGTTCCACCTGCTATACTTTTTCTTTCCCCCCTTTGCCTTTTCTACTCAGTCTGGTTTTCTCTCTCCCCTGACTAGCTTCTGGAGCCTTAAGCTGTTGTTCCTGTTAGGGCTCTGCACCGTTGCCTTCTGCATCCCTGATGAACACCTTCTCCCAGGTACTCTTCATCTTACACCTTGATCAGCAAGAGTGGGCTACAACTTCCTCCTAATAGCAGGAAGCTGAACTTCTAGTACACACCTGTAATCCCAGTATTCAGAATGGAGCAGGATTGAGTTTGAGACCTGCCTAGGCTACCAAGGTTTTTAATCAAAAGGGGTGTGGGGGTTTAAGAGATATACTGATATATCTTGACCAGACAGAGCTAAAAGTTCCCAATGGTGCCTGTCTTGCAGCCTGGCATTATATTGGCATCTGTGGAGGCTTCACATTCATCCTATTACAGCTGGTGCTTATCACAGCCTTTGCCCAGTCCTGGAACAAGAATTGGTAAGGATGGGCTGGAGAGATGGCTCAGAAGTTTAGAACACTGTCTGCTCTTCCAGAGGTCCTGAGTTCAATTCCTAACCAACCACATGGTGGCTCAGAAACATGTATGTGTGACACACACACACATTGGTAAGAAGTACCTAACCCTAAAGGCTCCAAGGAGGTTGACAGACATTAATACAGATAGGCTGGGCAAAGGCCACAGCAAGTATTGCTCCCATGGCCTCCCAAAGAACAATTCCAAAATGCTCAGGAAATCATATGTTAATGACATTTGCTTGTGATCCCAGCATTGAGGATGTAGAAACAGGAGGGCCAATAATTCCAGACCACACAAAAAAAAAAAAAAAAAAAAAAAAAACCACACAAGATAAGGAGTTCCAAGTCAGGTAATCAAGAATGGTGATAAATACCCATAATCTCAACACTTAGGATGCTGAGGCAACAGTTCAAGGACAGTCTAAAGTGTATGGTGAAATCCTGTCAAAAAACAAACAACAAAAAGCTCAAGAATGCACTGTGTGGACCAGTGGGCTAATCAGTAATGGGTAGTAAAGTTCTAATCCTTTAATCATTTCTCTTTAGGCAGACTGGTGCAGCTCAAGACTGTAGCTGGTTTCTAGGTATATTACTGGCCACACTGGGATTCTACAGTATGACAGGTGTGGGAGCGGTGCTACTGTTCCACTACTACACACACCCTGATGGTTGCCTGCTCAACAAGATGTTAGTCAGTCTGCACCTTTGCTTCTGTGGCCTCCTGTCTCTCCTCTCCATTGCACCTTGCATCCGCCTCAGTGGGTATATGTAATTTAACATTCCAGATTTGGGGGTGGGGTGTGTCCTTTTGAGAATTATAACAAACTTTATTAGCCTTCTCAATCTGTTATCTAAAGTACCTCTGCTGCTTTTGTCACACTCTCCCCCAAATGATGGGGAGGACAGAGGTACAGGTGGAGGTAGTACTAAGTCCCTGTTTGCTGTCAACTAATACCTGTTCTCCCTAGAGCAAACAAACTCTGGCCTTCTACAAGCCTCCATCATCAGCTGCTATGTCATGTATCTGACCTTCTCTGCACTGTCCAGCCGTCCCCCAGAGACAAGTGAGAACCAGACTGCCAGTACTAGTGCTGAAGACCTTTTCTGCTCCTTCTAAATACCCAACTTTGTTTATAACCCCGTTTTCTTGTTGCCTCTCGGCAGTAACCTTTCAAGGACAGAATCATACCCTGTGCCTGCCTGGCTGGAATAAAATGGAACCACAGATACCAGATACCTCAGTAGCAGTGTTTAGTGCTGGCATCATGTATGCTTGTGTGCTCTTTGCTTGGTACGTAAAGATGCCAATGGGAAGTGTGAGCGGAATGCCCAGGACTCACTAAAGAATGTCCAGGGCTGTGGTTTATTTAAACTGTAGAACAAGTCTAGAACTAGAAAAGCTCCCCACGAACAGGGACAATTTCTAAGAATAGCACTTTGTCAGATGATCTATATGAGATGACGGGGGCAGGGGAGAATGTGAGTTTAAAATGCACAGACTTTAGGGGCCTCTGGGAACACAATGCCCTCCGGAAGGGTACGAAACTGGACTAGTTGAAGTAAATGCCACCAATCTTTCATATTTGGCCCAAAGTTTAAAAACTTTCTTTTACAGCAACGAGGCTTCCTACCTGGCAGAGTTATTTGGACCCTTGTGGATCATCAAGGTTTACAAGTATGAGTTCCAGGTGAGCGTCCAGAGCTCAAACCCCCAACACCCCTCCCCCAAACACAGAGACACACATCCTACCAACTTCTACCCAGAATGCTCAGATTCTAGCTGCTGTTTCCTTTTATTGAGTACCCACAATGTGCTAGGCACTGTGCTAGATACTTTACATACATAGTCTCATTTAATTTAATCCTCACAACAACCCTGTGAGGTAGGTATTTGCTCCACTTCACAAATGGAGGAATTGAGGCACAAAAGATTAAACATCTTACCAAAGTTTGCATAGCCAGTTATATGCTGGAGCAAGAATTTGAACCCAGGTGTGCCTCCATTTCTTACACCAGGCCAATCTTTTCAAAGGGGAGATTTTCTGATTAGCACCCTTGCACTGTCTTGAAGCCATTTCAAAACACATTGCCTTGTTTACAGAAGCCCTCGGTCTGTTTCTGCTGCCCCCAAACAGTGGAACCAGAGGACGGTGAGTCATGTGAGCAATCTAGCCAGCTGAATCCTGTAAAGGGCCAGAGCCCTCAAGAGCCTTCACAAGAACTTGGGGGAAGGGAGTGTCAGCACCACTGCTTCCTACCAGCACTTCTTTCTCTAGGGCAAAGGGGCAGGGCCAGGCCAGCTGACCAGGAGACCCCTCCAGCTGCCCAGCTGCAGAGCCAGCATCTTTCCTACAGCTACTCTGGCTTCCACTTCGCCTTCTTCCTCGCTTCACTCTACGTCATGGTTACCCTTACCAACTGGTTCAGGTAGGATGAAAGCCGAATAAAGATACTTGCCTGAAAACCTAGCTATTTTAAGGAAACACTTTAAGGCCATTCCAAAAGTTCTTGAGAGAGACACACAAGGGTCTGCCCTGGTTATGACGAAGCAGGGAAGTTCAAAAGCTAAGGCCCTGCATCATCTCTAATCAGCTTTTGGTTTCACAGCTATGAGGAAGCAGAACTGGAGAAGACCTTCACTAAGGGTAGCTGGGCTACCTTCTGGGTCAAGGTTGCCTCATGCTGGGCCTGTGTACTCCTCTACCTGGGGCTGCTCCTGGCACCACTGTTGGCTCCCCACTCAGAATCACCACCCCGCCACCTAATATCTTTAGGCAACACTGCCATGGCATCAGTACTACCACATAAAAACTAGCTCCTAATCTATAGTAACAAACTCCAAGACTCTTTAGATTATGCTCTTAACCTTAGCTCCAGGAGCGGTCCAGCTGAGCTTACTGCCCCAAGGACAAGTAAGCAGTTATCACCACTTAGGCTCAGTAAGTATCTAAATTGGAAGAAGTAGACGAACTAGTGGCTTCATTAAAACTCAAGAGTCTAACTCCCGAGGAAGTAAACCCAAGAGCCTTACCTGATCCTAGCAGTGTGGCACAAGCCCCTTCCTGGCTTCTGAGCTGGAGATAGGGTCAGGGAAAGACCTACAGAGACTGAAGATGTGGGTCTGCTCTTAGCAATCAAAAGGAGACAAGTAGCTCAGCCCTGAGCACAAAGGTGGAAGAAGCCCAGACCACAGAACAAACCAGGGAAGGGAAAGAAAGAAGCAGAG
Organism: Arvicanthis niloticus; assembly: GCF_011762505.2. NCBI lineage: Eukaryota > Metazoa > Chordata > Mammalia > Rodentia > Muridae > Arvicanthis > Arvicanthis niloticus. Next base: position 92,681,492 of record NC_047659.1, on the reverse strand, counting down.
ACTACCACAGGTTTTAATCCTGATCTCAAGGTCAAAGGAAATGGAAGACAAAAAGCACCTTCATTCCATGAGGACTGACAGAACAGAAGAGAATGTGACCATCGAGAGCAGCTGACCACCGGACGTCGGGGAGCAGCACGATTTTTTTTCTCGGCAAACTTTCAAGCAAAGAATGAGGAAGAGACATAAACTTGGGTCTTAGAGCCTTCCCCTCTTGTGGTCCTCAATACCATCCTGGGGATGGTGTTCAAGGCCACTGTAGGGGATAAAAATCACAGAAAAGAAGTCTCTATAGTTCTTAGAGGATTCCTCTGCCATATAACTGGAGTGTTTTTCTGGTTGCAACAGTTAAAATAAAGGCTTCTTTTGTGATGTTTTCCTTATGAAGTCTACAAATCCATAATCTCTTAGGTGCCTAAAAGAACTCCCCCATTTTAGTGGGAAAGGGCAGTCACTCCTCCATCCCCATTCCCCCAATCCCCAGTCAAACCAGGCGCTCAAGGAATTACAAAGCTACTTTTAATACTTTGGGGTGTGCCCCACAGGAATAAAAAACACTGGGAAGGGGTAACCCCCTCACCCCCAGGAGTGGCCCAGAGGGAGAGAGGCTACCTGAGGGGAAGGAAGCACAAAAGGAACCCGCTGCAGACTCAGGGCAAAGGGAATGCCATCGGTGCTGGGACCTGTGAGCACTACAGGAAGAAACTCGAGCATGGTGGGACTGGCTCCAGGCACACAGGCGTAGGGCAAGAGGGTTGGACACGAAGCCACAAAGCTACTTGGGTTCCTCCTTCTTCTCGTTTGCCTTTTTCTGCTTCTGCTGCATGATCTCCGAGTCCCTGGGGGTAGAGATGATGGGGCACTGGGAGGTACCAGAGGGCAAAAAGGACAAGATGCAGGGGGGATGAAGGGTACAGAGGATAAGATGGAAGTGGATGGGACAAAGTTCAGCATATGGCTGCTATATTCCCACCCTAGGAGAACAAGAGGAATAGAGCTATGGGTCAAAAGGCAATCAATCTCCATCTGGCTGTTGCCCAAGGGGTCAGAAGTCTGGCCACTCAGGCCCAAGGCTCTCTATTCTGTACTAAGCACCACACCCCAACGACACTAGTGAGAAAGTTGGGAGAAGGGAGGAGATACAAGCAGCAAGGAGGGTCAAAACAACTACACTTGATAAGTGAAGCCCCTGCCCTTGCCCTTAAGGTCAGAACCAGGGCCCGCAGAAGTCGGCCTGCGGACAGGGACCCGCCCCAGTCCCTTCCTGTATGACTGTGACCTAACAATTTAGAGTGGGGAGGAAATAAAACTCTAGAGGAAGCAATGCACTCTGCCCCTCACATCTAACCTCGACTCGAACCCTACAATAGTTCTCTTTCCTGGTACACCCCTCGCTCTAACCCAGGTCTCCCCTTCCAGTCCCGGCCCGACCCTTCCTTTCCCCTCCCTGGGGCTACCTCTGCTTGCGGGCGGCAGCAGAAAGCCCATCATCTCGGCGCTTTCCCTTAACCGAGTCGCTCTGCTTCTTCATGTTCTTCTGGCGGGCGAGCTCTCGCTGGTTACCGCCTAAGAAGAGAAGGTAGAAAGTGAGACGCCGGGGCCCCTCCACGTACACACCAGCGCCCCTCCTCCCACAGCTGGGACCCCACTGTCCCCCGTCGCGGCGCCGACCCTATCGTGGGGCTTCGGCTGCCGGGGTGTGGCAGCCGCCCCGGGGCAGGTTAACTTGGGGGTGCGGGAGGACGGTGCGGTCGAGACTGCTGGCGGCGCGCGTCAAGTTTGGGGCGGCGCGGGGGCCCAGACAGCTGCTGCGGCGAGGGGGAAGTCCCGGGGCCTCACGGGCACGCGCTGGGGCCCACCACCCAGGGCACCCGGCTTCCTCATCGCGGAAAGCCGGCGGCGGCCCGCGCCCAACACAGGGGTCTCGGCAAGTGGCGGCGTGCAGAGGGCTGCGCTTCCGGCTGGGCGGGAGGCAGCTGGAGAGCACTCCCCGAAGAACCTTCCGCCGGGGAAGCTGAGGGGACGCACACGCCGGCGCCCGGCCGCGCGGGTAGCGAGAGCGGAAAGAAAAGGGAGAGAGGGAAAGGTCCCAGCACTCACGGGTCATGGCGACGGCAGCGGCTCCAACCTGCCTCCGTTGCGTCCCCTCGTTCGGGCCGACGTTGCAGGCCCCGCCCCCCTCGCGCGACGCCACCAAGTCGTCTTCTTCCTCCCGCCCCTTCACGCCCGGGCGCCCGCTCTCATTGGGCAGAGGGAAACACGTGGAGTGCGGTGCCACGCGCCAGTCCCGGAGGGCGAAGGGCCGAGCTTCGCGGGCGGAGCGCCTGGCACGGGGCGGGGCGTTCCCGGAGCGCTGGGTCCAGCCTGTAGAAACTAGGCCGGGTCACGTGGGCGGTGGGGTGGAGGGGTGCGGCTGGCGATGTGGCGCTCCGACGAGGCTGAGCACGTGACCGGGCAAAGTGACCTCATGTGGGACAGTTTAGGGTACTGACTGACAAAGTCGCCCCGAAGGAACGCAGTGGCGGGGCGGGGACGGGGTGAGGGCGGGATTTCCTAGGTCGTTCATCCGGTTATGTCCTATCAGTTCTCTGGAGCTAAACTTAGTGCTGTTACCCGATCTCCGAGCCTCTTGCCGGAACACTTGCCACGGTTGTCTGAAATCAAACACAGACAATCAAGAAACCCCTTTCCACTGTCCTCGCCCCTAATCGAAGCCACTTTTAGTGTGTCATAAAGTGATCCTGCAATCATTTCCCAAGAGCTTGAGTCCAGAGCTCCTGCATGCATACCTCCACTACTGAACTGTACTTCCAGACTGCCAACAGAAACTTTGAATATGCCTTGTGTGTGAGGAAGCATAACCGAATCTGACTGTGGAGTTACTTCAGGAACCGAGATTAGGGAACGCTCTTATTAATCTACCCCGTTCTCTCCCTCCCTCCTTCCCTCCCTCCTTCCCTCCCCCCTCCTCCTCTCTCCTCTCTCTCCCGTGTATACATTGTATCCCATGTATACATTGTATCATTTCCCCTAAACCTTACATTTGGTTTGTAAGACAAATCAGACTGGTAACTAAATCTTTCTCATTTTCGGTTGCTGTCTCACAGATGCGCCCCCTGTAGAAGAAATTAGTTTAGCCTTCTCTCCCATCCCATCTCCAAGACAATATGAATTCTGCTAAATTATCATGAAACAACCCCAACGTAAATCAGAACAGTAGAATTAGTTTCCTGCTGGCCAGGCACAAGAAAACCTGAGTTGAGGGGTTTTATCCTGTCTAGTATCCATCACTAAGCAGCGGGATTCAGAGACTTCACTCTTTCACAGGAGTCGCCTAAGATCGTTGGAAAACACATTTACACTACGATTCATAACAGTAGAAAAATTACAGTTATGAAATAGCAATAAAAATAATTCTATGGTTGAGGGTCACCACAACATAAGGAACTGTATTAAAGGGTCGCAGAACTGGGCCCATAGACCCTCAGAAAACAGCAGGTGTGGTGGTGTATATCTGTAATCCTACCACTTCTACAGGAGAATTTTCTGGAAGTTCATGGACCAGTTAGCCTGGAATACAAAGCAATCCAAAGAAACAATGACAGACCCTGCCTCAGAAAGATAAAAGACAAAGTTGTCCTCTAAAGACACACACACACACACACACACACACACACACACACACACACACATACACTAAGGAAATGAATTAAAATGTAAACTAATGCCTATCCCAGAATCAAGGTGAGGCTAAGACTTCAAACTGGCTTTGTGTAGAGCAGTTAGGAAACAAAACACAAAACAAAACATCATTACCATCCTCAATTTTTCCTATGTCCAGTCCCATTTAAACTATTAATATTTTTAAAGATTTTTTTTCAAAAATATATGTGTACGTGTGTCTGTGGGTTTTTGTAATACCCATAAAGGCCAGAAAAGTGTGTCAGATAGCTTCAAGCCAGAGTAGTTACAGGTGGATATGAACCACCCAGTGTGAGTGCTGAGAACCCTCTGCTGGATTTTTATATCCTCTTAACCACACTGAGTCATCTCTACAGCTCCTACTATTAATTATTAATGTTAATGTTTCTATCAGTTTTTTCTCTCCCCATCCTCCTCCTCACCTAACTGCCCACTGGAGATTAAACCAAAGGTTTGTTGTTGTTGTTGTTGTTTTGTGGGGTTGAGTTTCTTTTTTTCTTTTGTTTGGGTTTGTTTTTGCTTTGTTTTGTGGTCTTTTGTTTTATTGAGACCAGGTTTCTCTGTGTAACAGCCTGGCTGTCTTGGAACTCACTTTGTAGACCAGGCTGGGCTCAAACTCACAGAGATCCACCTGCCTCAGCCTCCTAAATGCTGGGATTAAAAGCATATGCCACCATGCTTGGCTAGATTAATGGGTTTATTTTATTTTATTTTATTTTATTTTTTGATTTTTCGAGACAGGGTTTCTCTGTGTAGCCCTGGCTGTCCTGGAACTCACTCTGTAGACCAGGCTGGCCTCAACTCAGAAATCCGCCTGCCTCTGCCTCCCAAGTGCTGGGACTAAAGGTGTGCGCCACCACTGCCCAGCGATTAATGGGTTTAATCATGGAATCTTCACACATCTTAAGTTACTTTATTTACTTTTGAGACAAGGTTCATATATAGTCCAGAGTGACATGGAACTAGCTCTGTACTAAAGAATGATTTGGAACTTCTGACCTCATTTTTATGACCAGTTTTATTCCTTGGTGGGGATCAACACGAGTGTTTCATGCATACTGCAAAATCACTCTACGGAACTACATTTCTACCCCCCTAATATTTGTTTCTAAGTGATAAATAAAAGCAAAAATCAAAAAAACTCAAAAGAAGATAAAACAATAAACACAACAGAAGTCAGCCAAGCCTGTATCACCAGATGTCTACGAGGCAGAGGTAGGAATATTGCAAGCTCAAAGTCTACCAATAGTAAAGAATGAGGTCAAGTCGTCCAACTTAGTGAGACCTGTCTTAAAGGGATGGAAAGAAGGTTTGAGATGTAGTTCTGGTACAGTACTCATCAAGCATGCATGAGGCCAAAGGTTCAGGCCCCACCATTTAAAAGAGAAAGAAAAAAGAAAAAATAGAGGCAGTACTGGAGACACCTTTGATTCCAGCACTGAGGAGGCAGAGGCAGTAGGATCTCTGTGAGTTTGAGGCTAGCTTGGTCTACAGAGAGAGTTCCAGGACAACCAGGGTTATACAGACCAACCCTGTCTGGAAAAAAAATCTAAACAAACAAAAACCCCAAACCAAACCAAACCAAAACCTAACACAACAAAACTGCCTATGAGCCTTGTGTGATGGGACACACCCAGCCTATGGAGGAGGCAAAGGCAGGCAGATCAATGTGTTTGAGGCCAGCCTTGTCTGCATAGTAACTTCCACAGCTACATAAGACCCTGTATCAGTGAAAAGGTTTTGGACTACCACGAGATATTCCCACATGTGTATATTGGGTTTATTTCATTTTGGCGTTTGAAAGTTTTATTTATATTTTTTATTTAAAATTAATATGAAAGGCTGGACACAGTGGCACACACCTTTAATTCCTGAAAACTGACCTCTGACCTCCACACACATCATGCTGCAAGTTAATGCACACAATAAATGTAATCTTAAATATGCTACAGAAAAAGGGCTATTTTCTTCTCTTTCACGTCATATGTGTACGCATATAGATACATGTCAATTGATTGTGACAATTGCTTTAAAGAAAAAAAACATTCTATAAAAGGGTGACATTCAAAGTATTTCTCAGGGTGCAGAGCATAAATACTGACCCATCCAAACAGATGCCAGTGTAATTTGAATGAAGATGGAACAATGTTTCTTGTGTCAGTGTGAAGTAACTGAACTGAACTGCTGCTTCTATGCAGGGAACAAATTTATGGGCTCCATAGCCCTTGATCTGGGTCAGTGAAGCCACTCATGTTGTAATGGAGGCAGAAAGAAGAATGGAGAGTTGGTACAGCCAAGGGTCAGAAGAACTCCTCAGGAGAGGAAACAGCCTGTAAGAGCCATCAGATCCTGCTCCCTCAGGCCGGCAGGCCTATCCAGAGTCATGGTTAGTAAGTAATGTTGCCTCTGAAACTAGGTCAGAGAGACAGAAGGACAATACTGACACAATGTCAGCAACGTATACCAAGGCACTATGTAAGCAGAGACACAGAGTAACGGGTTCATAAAAGCAAGGGAGTATGTTCCCATAAAGAAAAAAAGTGTCATAAAGCCGGTGGTGGTGGCCCATGCCTTTAATCCCAGCACTTGGGAGGCAGAGGCAGGCAGATTTCTGAGTTCAAGGCCAGCCTGTTCTACAGAGTGAGTTCCAGGACAGCCAGGGCTACACAGAGAAACCCTGTCTCGAAAAACCACCAAAAAAAAAAAAAAAAAAAGTCATAAAAATAAAACTGTTGCTGGGCAGTGGTGGCACACTTTAATCCCAGCACTTGGGAGGCAGAGGTGGGTGGATTTCTGAGTTTGAGGCCAGCCTGGTCTACAGAGTTCCAGGACAGCCAGGGCTACACAGAGAAACCCTGTCTCAAAAAACCAAAATAATAATAATAATAATAATAATAATAATAATAATAATAATAATAATAATAACAACAACTGCCATTACAGCAGGGAAGACAAGATGGCACCCTGACAGCTGTGGTGGGAATACTACAGGGAAATGAGCAGCTTCACAGTGGATTCAAGGAGCCAGGCATGATTGTTCACACCTGTAACCTCAGCACTCTGGAGGCTGAGGCAAGAAAGCCTGGGGTTCAAGGGTAGCCTGGGTTACATAGTAAGACCCTGTTTCAAAAGAAAGAAAGAAAGAAAGAAAGAAAGAAAGAAAGAAAGAAAGAAAGAAAGAGAAAAGAAAAGAAAAAGAAAAAGAAACGAAACCAGGAATGGTGGTATACACCTTTGATCCCAACACTAGGGTGGCAGAGGCAGACAGATTTCTAAGCGTTTGGAGGTAGCCTGGTTTACATAGCAGTTCCAGGCCAGCTGGGGCTACGAGACTCTGTCTCAAAAACAAAGAGAGAGCAAGACAGAGAGAGACAGAGAATAGGAAAGAAAAGAAAAGGAAGAAAGAAAAAACAGTTTAGTGATTGGGTAAAAGGACCATAAAATCTTTTTTTTTTTTTTTTGACTGATACTAATGCAAACACTCAAGTTTTCACAAAAATATCATTAGAAAGTGATGGGGGAAACTACATACATATTTGTGAGGCAGATGCATTACATTTGGAAAGACTAGATTCTTTAATTTTCTTCTCTGTTTTCCAGCACTTAGGACTGAGCCCAAAGCCTCTCAAAGCACTGGACCACTGAGCTATAGCACCAGGAATTTTACCTTTGTTTTGAGTAATGGTCTCTCCAAGTTGCTCAGAGAGAACTGTGAATCTCTTGTCTCAGTCTTCTAAGCAGTAAGATTACAGGGGTGAGCCACTATGACCGGCTTGACATCTCCATTCTTATTTTATTTTATTAACATTTTAAAACTCATTTTATGTATTTGAGTGTTTTATCTGCATGTATGAGTACTGAGTGTCTGATGCCTGGAACTAGAAGTACAGGTAGTTGTACAATGTAAGACCTCCCATGTGTATGTTGGAATTTAAACCTGGCTCCTCTGCAAAGAGAAACCTATAGTCACAACACTGGAGGTGTGTGTGTGTGTGTGGGGGGGTGGCCCACACCTATAATGTAAGTACTCAGGAGGCAGAGATGGGCGGATCTCTGAATTCCAGGGCTACAGATGGAGTTCCAGGACAGCCAGGGTTACACAGAGAAACCATGTCTTGAAAAACCAAAACCAACCAACCAAACAAACAAACAAAACACTACCATACCAGTTTAAAAATCTCTGAGTATTGAACCCGGGCCTTCCTGCATGCTTGACAGGCACTGTGCCAGCTGAGCTACATCCCCAGGCTCCAATCAGGTTTTCATCCCTCCCCTTCGTTTCTCCAAAAGTAGTTATTTAGTAGTTTTGTTTGATACAGGGTTTCTCAGTGAAGCCCTGACTGTCCTTGAACTTACTCTATAGATGAGGCTGGCCTCTAATTCAAAGATCTGCCTGACTTTGCCTCCTGAGTGCTGGGACTAAAGGTGTGCCCCACCACACCCAGATCCACAAAGTTTTTTTTTTGTTGTTGTTGTTTGTTTTGTTTTTCAGATTTGTTTATTTTTTTAGTACCCTGTAGCTGTCTTCATGCATACCAGAAGAGGGCATCAGATTCTATTACAGGTGGTTGTGAGCCACCATGTAGTTGCTGGAAATTGAACTCAGGACCTCTGGAAGAGCAACCAGTGCTCTTAACTACTGAGACATCTCTCCAGCCCAACGCTTCATTTCTTTATTGTTGTTTTGTTTTAAAGATTTATTTATTTATTTTATGTATATGAGTAATCCTGTAGCTGTATTCAGACACACCAGAAGAGGGTTACAGATCCCATTACAGATGCTGTGAGCCACCATGTGGTTGCTGGGAATTGAACTCAGGACCTGAAGAGCAGTCAGTGCTCTTAACTGCTGAACCAATCTCTCCAGTCCTCCAAAAGTATTCATATTAGGCTTACTAGTGAACCCACATTTATTTTTCTGTTCTCTTTTGTTTTGGAGATAAGTTGCCCAGCTTGCTGCAGGTTGCCCAGGCCTTCCTCAGTTTCCTAAGTAAGTTGGATGGTCAGTGTACCCCATCATAACTGAATGCGAACTTGCCTTTCTACAGTCCAGGATCTTTTCTTTTTGAGAAGGGTGTGATGGGAATTGGATGTGTGGTCTGTGCATGCTCAGTACCTGCTCTGCTCCGGCTCACTTTGTGATTACACAGCCACCCTTTCCCACTCCCAAGCCCTCCCACCCTGCCTTCTTTTCCATACAATCTATGGCATTATCACTTTTAACATATATGTATATTATTGTTAAATTTTCTTTATTTCTCATATTCATTTTAGTGTTTCCTTCCCTTCTAGAACTTAAGCTTTTCCAAAGCAAGAATCTGTTATTTGATCTATCTCTGAGGTTCAGTAAGAGCCTGCTGCTCAAGAAAATTTTGTTGAATGAATGAATGAATGAATGAATGCGTTCGTGAAAATGTGCATAATAGCTATTGTGAAAGCTGAATAAAAGCTTTCAACCAGTGGCCACCATACAAATGTTAGGCCCTGATCTCTGTCCTCCAAATGTCTTCCTCGGTTACCTGCTATTCTATTCACTCTTGAATTATTTATTGGCTTAATTGTTTTTGAAATGAGGTTAGGTTATCACAGTGTTGCCCAGCCTATCTTGAACTACTGGGCAAAAGCCATCCTACTAATATACACCACAGAGGTTTTCCCTGAATTCACACACACACACACACACACACACATGCTCACTCGTGCCTGCGTTCTGGGAAAGCAAACCAGGGGCTTCATGCATGCCAGGCAAGCATTCTGCCCACAAGCTTGATCCCCCAGGCCCTGGTCTCTCCTCTGAGTTTAAATTTAGAAAATTCTACAAAAAGTCCCAGCTATCATCTAAGAAAAGAAAGCCAGACCATCGGCTTTATAAATTAGAACCACTAAAGCAGGTATGGTAACCCAAGCCTGTAATTCTAGCTTTTGGGAGGCAGAGACAGGCAGATCCTTGAGTTTGAGACCAGCCTGTTCTACAGAGTGAGTTTCAGGGCAGCCAGGACTACATAGAGAATCCCTAACTCTAAAATGAAGGAGAAGAAAAGAAAAGGAAGAAGAAAGAAACTAACTACTTATAAAATTAAAATATCGTCCTTCACAGAAATAGATTGGCTCAATGGGTAGGTAAATGTATCTGTGGTTGCTGTTGGCAACTTGTTGCAAAGATTTTAAAAACATTACTGCAAATGTAGTACATGTTATGAGTGTATTGTTCAATGAGTTTTGGCAAATTACTTGTTTTAAGATGAACGGTACTGCCGGGCGGTGGTGGCGCACGCCTTTAATCCCAGCACTTGGGAGGCAGAGGCAGGCGGATTTCTGAGTTCGAGGCCAGCCTGGTCTACAGAGTGAGTTCCAGGATAGCCAGGGCTACACAGAGAAACCCTGTCTCGAAAAAAAAAAAAAAAAAAAAACCAAAAAAAAAAAAAAAAAAAAAGATGAACGGTATTAAAATCACTTGGAATTATACACAGACAGACAGACACACACACATATACACACATATATAGAGATCCCAGTTAGGAAAAAGGAAATAAGGAATTCTGAGAAACAACTAAATATGAAAAGAGACAGGAAACACTGGTCTGAGATTTGTCCCGCGGTCTCAAAGCAGTAGGATCTGTAGCCCTGCACAGCAACGTCCAGGCATCGTTTAGTAGTCCTAAGAGTAGAGGCTAACACGTGTAATCTCAGCACTTGGAAAAATGTTGGCAGGAGAACTGCTGGTGAGTTCAGCAAGAGTGATGTACAAAATGAATGAAAATCTGTCTAAAAGAAACAACAAAAAAATCAAAGAAGAGGGGAGAGTCCCTTCTGAAGGAGCCAGTTGTGGGTTTTAACACTTTCCCTTATGTTTATTAGGCCATGAAGTGACACCTGGGAGTGAAATGTGGCTTTCTGCCCTGAGATTTTTATTTATTTATTTATTTATTATTTTATTTTTATCTTTTTGCCACCAACTATGCCTCACACCCCCATCCACCTATAGGCTTGACTCCAGTCCCTGACAGCCAGGCTTCCAAGTCTGCTGAGGCACCCACCCACCTGGCCTTACAGCCTCACCAAGTCCTTTTTAGAAACTAGATGGGGATCCGCCTCAGCAGACACAGCACCTCGGGCGGAAAAAGAAAAAGCATTGCACTGGTCCCTCTTGGGGACTGACATCCTCTGGTCCCCTAGGAACTTCAGGGCCTCGGAGGCATGCATGACTCAATCCGCCTATCAACCAGTCTCGATCCCCTCCCATGTGAGACTGAAACCCTCAAATGGTTTCAGGTTTAGCTTTTACTTAGAGACTGCGATTTTGAATCCAGAGTAGGGAAACTGTAGAAACTGAGGCAGAACAAGGGATTCTGGGTGACGGGTCAGACCCTGGAAGCAGATCCTTTCTCCCTAAACCTGGATTAGCTCCTCGTAATGCCCAATACTGCCCAGGCCAAACCAAGAAGAAACGGCTTGGTTCCTGGCCAGCAGGTGAGGTGAGCGAGGTACCGCCCACTAGCCCAGGGAAACTTTGGGGCGGTGCCGGGGGTGGGGTCATGGCGGTGGGCGGGGCAGACCCGGAGGGCGGGAGTGCCAGCCTAGGCTTGCAACGCAGAGGTGGCCCTCGCCTTTGGTCCCGGTTCTGCATGTGCGAGACTTTGGCACCATGGAGGGGACCCAGGAAACTCTCAGTGGGAAAATGCGGCTTCTCTTCACCCCTGCTGCTCGGACCAGCCTCCTAATGTTAAGGCTCAACGAGGCGGCGCTGCGGGCACTGCAAGAGTGTCAGCAGCAACAGGTGCGGCTGGCCCCCGGCCCCTTCTTCCCTTCCCAACCAACCGGACCTTGACCTCCATAGGCTATGCTGGAGAAGGGACTTGGGGAGGTGCGGCTTTCTCAGTTTCCAGTCCCCCACCCCCACCCCCCACCATCCTAGCCTCCAAAGTGAAGCCAACCAGGCAGGTGTCCCAGCCTCCCCGATCCTGGGGACTTTGCTTCCTTTGTGTTCAGATGGTGTTTGGGCTCTTCCTGCAGGTACGGCCAGTGATCGCTTTCCAAGGCCACCGAGGGGTAAGTTCCGGCCGGATGTGTGAGGGAGGTTGGCGGTGAAGGAGCATACGCGTGGGCTCCAGGAAGGTGCTATCTGGGCCGGAGCTTGCCAGTGGTCACAATCTAAGCAAGTGATGAGAACTAAACCTTATGAGGATGTGGGGCTGTGGTCCCAGGAGACTGTGCAGTCTTAGCCTCTTGGGGGAACTCTGACCCAGCTGCACCTGGTGTGCTAACGAGCCCCTTGGGGATTTGTCTTCAGTCTTAGACTTGTTTGGGGGAAGGAGTGGCATGGGCAGGAGGAAAAGGGGCCGACATAACAGGACTTACCATCTCCTACCCCAGTACCTAAGGCTCCCAGGTCCTGGATGGTCTTGCCTCTTCTCCTTCATAATATCCCAGTGTGGCCAAGAGGGCACTAGTGGTGGCTTGGACCTTGTGTACCAACGCTTAGGCAGGTAAGGAAAACCAGACAACAGGTAAGAGTTTGGAGGAAATAGGAAGAAGTGTTCAGAAGATCTCCAACTCATTTTTCTATTGTTTTTCCCACTTGTTTTTCAAGATCTGGGCCTAACTGTCTCCACTGCCTGGGCTCACTTAGAGAGCGACTCACTATTTGGGCAGCCATGGATACTATCCCAGCTCCACTATTAGCTCAGGAACACCTGACTGAAGGTACCAGAGAGTCTGAGAGCTGGCAGGACACTGGAGATGAACCTGAAGGCCATCCCCAGATGGCACTAGAAGAGGTGAGACCAGAAACAGCAGGTAGTCAGCATAAGGTAGGGTACCCAGGTCCAGGGAGCCAAGTTTTCCTACAACTTCCCCTGACAGGTATCTGACCCACTGGCAAGCAACCATGAACAGTCACTCCCAGGATCCTCCAGTGAGCCCATGGCACAGTGGGAAGTGAGGTACTGGGACAGGCTGGGTCTGCTCTGTACCTTTACATTTCTGTGATAAAATATATAGGCCCAGCTCTCACCCTGGCCTCTCCCATTCCTTCCAAAAATCCTAGGAATCACACTTATCTTCCAAACAGGGAGCCTGATCAGTCACTGCCTTCCCCTGCTAGCCAGAAACGCCTGGACAAGGTAAGCAAGGACTTTAGTCTTTTTTTTTTTTTTTTTTTTTTTTTTTTTTTGAGTCTGGTTCTCACTATGTAATCCTGGCATGCCTGGAACTCCTTATGTAGAATAGGCTGGCCTCAAACTCAAAAGATTCACCTGTCCCTCCCTGCTTTCTGAGTGCTGAGATGTCCAGAGAGGCAAGAGCTTTTCAAAGAATAGTTTAAAAGGCAGGGTGAGTCTTGGATTGATACAGTACTGATACAGCATAAAATCTGGCACATGCCTATAATTTCAGGTCTCCAGAGGTAAGATAAGGCATGCTCTTCTGCACAGCATAGTGAATCCAGGCTAGCCTAGACTACCTACCTAAGGACTGGTCTTAAACAAAACAAAAGGCTGGGGAGATGGCTTATCCAGTAGGTTCAAGCATAGGGTTTAGACTGAAATCTGAGTCCCCAGCCCCTATGGAAGGGCCAAGCAATGTTTCCTGTGTCTCTAACTCCATTACTGGGAACAGAAACAAGTAGATCCTAGGACCTTGCTGGCTAGCCAGCCTAGGAAAAACAGCTTTAGGTTTAGTGAGAGACCTTAAGAGAGTAAGGCATAGAGCAATGGAGGACACCCCATGTGTTCCACATGTGTGTACACCAGCACACACAATAATACTTTTTCAAAATTAGGCTAAGTCTTAAACCTAGGAGCTGATGGGATAGCAGTTTTTGACCAAAGAACCTCCTGGCTTGCTGTTTGTTACGTTTTTTTTTTTTTTTTTTTTTTTTTTTTTCCAACAGAAACGGTCAGCACCTATAACCACTGAAGAACCAGAGGAAAAGAGGCTCAGAGATCTGCCTCTAACCTCAAGTCCACTACAAGGGCTATCAAATCAGGACTCAAAAGAGGGAGAAGACTGGGGACAAGATGAAGATGGAGATTCCAGGCTGGAGCAGAGTCTCTCAGTCCCATCAGGTGAATTGATGAGAGGAGGGTAAATACTCATGGAAGAAGGACCAAGAGTTACTTGTTTTCTTGTTTCCTTCCTAGCCTCTGAATCCCCAAGCCCTGAGGACATACCAGATTATCTCCTGTGAGTTCCCTACACTTCCAATTTCATAGTCTGTACATGTAAGCAGCCAAGTGCTTTTAGGGACAATGAAATTGAAGGTGTCACACCCCTGGCAGGCAATACAGAGCCATCCACAGCGCAGAGCAGCAACAGGCTTACGAGCAGGACTTTGAAGCTGACTATGCTGAATACCGCATTCTGCATGCCCGAGTTGGGGCTGCAAGCCAGAGGTTCACAGAGCTGGGGGCAGAGATCAAGAGACTTCAGCGAGGAACTCCAGAACATAAGGTACAGGGAGGACTGGCCATCATCATCCTGCTAATTACCCGCTAAACATGTATGTTTAGTGACTAAGCAAAGGAACCAACAAACCTGTTATAGAATGAAACCAGAAGTGCCTCCCATTCCTTACTTTATCCTCTTTTCCCTTCCCCCGTTTTGAAATCAGCATTATTGTGTTTCAGGTGCTAGAAGATAAGATAGTCCAGGAGTATAAAAAGTTCAGAAAGGTAAGACAGGCTGTGAACACAGAAGTTGTAAGGTAGAAGTCGTTTTACTTTTTGACAAGGGTGCCTTTTCTCTGCAGCGGTATCCAAGTTACAGGGAAGAGAAGCATCGCTGTGAGTACCTGCATCAGAAACTGTCCCACATTAAAGGTCTCATTCTGGAATTTGAGGAAAAGAACAGGGGCAGTTGAAACTGTCCCAAGGGCTCGAACCTTCCCCAGTGATGAACAAAACAGCTGAAAGATGGAGCCAATCTGCTTTTCTGATTTTGTTCCTTACATCCACAGCGGCAAGTAGAGAGCCAGCCTAGGTTCTTGCAGTTTGATTTTTGATGTTGCTGTAATTGTTTTAGGGTGTGGGCATGGTATCATCTCAGCTGTGCCCAGGAGACTAGGAAAGTAAGAGATGCTTGGCTTCTTCAACTTTACTTTAGCTAAGTCATTTTCAGATCCTGTAAAGTGACATTTCCAGGTTAACCTTGAGAATAGTAGACAAATAAGCAAGTTTAGTGGAGTTGCCTTGCAGGAATAAAATGAGAACTTCTCTTGATGGAACTCATTAGAGTTATTGTGTACCTAGATGTAAGATCACTGAAACATTAAAACTGGTTCCTTCTGTGTCTTCTGTGTGATCATTAGCCTTAATTATCCAAGGCAGTGCTGTCTATGAACTAGTCATGCTTATGATGCTCACACAGGCTAGGCACGTGCACTCTCACTAACAACAGCAACACTACCTCCCCCACCCACAGCATATTTCTAAAGTACTGAATATGATCCAGATCTCTGTTTTGTTATCAGGTTTTACCAAAAACATACCTAAAAAAACCAATGGATTATAGTAAGATGTTTTACTTTGTGTGTTTAGAGACACCTAAAATTAGTTATGTATCTAGAATTATCCAGAGTTGAAAGCCACAACTATGGACAAGAGTCTGATTCAACTATAAAAAAGAGGGCAATACTATAATCCACTCAAAAGAAAATAGATCTCTGTGGGCTCTTGTTTTTGCCAGCAATGATACTGTTTCCCTGGAGGGAAGTGAATGGTTACACCCAGCAGTGTCAATAATTCCTAAAATTGGATGGAATTCTGAAAATTGGAATGTCTCTCACTCACAGGGTATTTCTGGGCAGAGAACCACCTTCAGGAGGCATGAACATGCAGAAAGCTTGGCTGTGTGGCAATAAGCAGCATCCATCTTTAGACCATGAATGAGGCCAGAAACAACTGTAATCTCAGTACCTCAGGACCAGGGAGGGAGGACTGTCACAAGTTCAAGGACAGCTTGGGCTACAGAAGGAAACTAATAAATGAGAGATTTACAGATAGTAACTGGATCTAGGGGTCAGTCTGAAATGACGGGAACCGCTGGTTGTTTTTGTTTTTTAAAGATCAAAACAGTTTAAGATGCTAGCCTCAAACCTGCTTTGTAGCCAAGGATGACCTTGAACTTTAGATCTCTTGCCTGCACCTCCCAAGTGTTGAGATTACAGGTGTGTTAACATATCTGGCTTAGTTACAGGTATTAAACAACATAGATCAAACACCTCTATCTACAGTTAACAGCTTAGAGACCCCACACTCCATTCCATGAAGGGAAAAAAAAACGACAGTATAAAGGGGGCACATTTATTGTCACTGTTCCAAATGTACAAAAAAAATTAGAAAATAATCCCCCAACTCAATTCCCCCCACCCCCACAACATTCTTCCCAACACAAATAATTTTCTCCCCAAACCACAAACATAAACTGGTCCTGGTATTTTCAAACAGTGCAGCTAAGAAACAGTTTAGAGAAAATTTAACAGGATTCAGAGTATATCCATTCTGTCCTCTCTGATGGTTTTGCCTTCTCTGGTATAAGAGTCCTTTTATAAAGTGGTGCATTTGGCTGTTGCTTTAGAGGTCCTCTTGTGCCTTCTTCTTCTTCTTAGGTTTTTCTTCTTGAATTATAGGGGGATTTGTAGCTTCTCGTTGTAAATAGCTAATAAAATCATTTAATTCACGGCCACCCTAAAAAAAGAAAAGTTATTTTAACTTTCTAAAGAACACTAGTTAGGGGCCAGTAAGATGGCTCAGTAGAATTTGATCCCGAGATCCCAAATGGAAAGAGAAAACTGACTCCCCAAAGCTGTCATCTGACTTTCACACACATATCCACTGTAACAAATAAGATGTAAATAAATAAATAGGCCAAAAGAAGTAGGTATCCACGCAGGAGAGCACTGGCTGCCTTCCACAGGACCCAGGCTCAATCTTTACATGTACATGGTAGTTTACAACTGTCTGTTAACTCTAGCTCCAGGGGATCTGAACCCTCACAGAGACAAAACACCAGTGCAAAAAAAGAGAGAAAAGCCAGGCAGTGGTGGCGCACGCACGCCTTTAATCCCAGCACTTGGGAGGCAGAGGCAGGCAGATTTCTGAGTTCGAGGCCAGCCTGGTCTACAGAGTGAGTTCCAGGACAGCCAGGACTACACAGAGAAACCCTGTCTCAAAAAACCAAAAAAGAGAGAGAGAAAAGAAGAAGAAAGGAGGAGGAGGAAGAGAAGGAAGAAGAAGAAAGAGGAGGAGAAAGAGGAGAAATAAACCACCACCACGACGACGCATCTATGATGTGTGCATACATGTGTCTGTGTGTACTCTGGGGACACAGGACAATGCACTTACTTCATACTTCTTTGGAGTTAGCTTCTTGTTGGCTGGTGAGAAGTAGATGGTAGGAAAACTAGAAAAAAGGGAAAAAGTTCACTAATTGGGTCTCCGAATATTACTAACATATATCTACCTGCCCAATAGTGTTGTAGAGTTGTTTTTTTCTTTCTGGTTTCTAATCTGATCAGATGTTACTCTCTGTGAGTGTCTACATTATACTCAAATTATGAGATTCCTGGGAGTAATTTTGGGATCACTCATTACAGAAATCTAAGATATCCACTCTCCAAACTATGTTCAATAAAGAAATAGTTTCTTGGAGGCTACTCTAGTGGCTGAGGCTATGTTGGTCTGAATCCAAGAAGTTTGA
This sequence comes from Arvicanthis niloticus, assembly GCF_011762505.2. Taxonomy (NCBI): domain Eukaryota; kingdom Metazoa; phylum Chordata; class Mammalia; order Rodentia; family Muridae; genus Arvicanthis; species Arvicanthis niloticus. Next base: position 92,664,095 of record NC_047659.1, on the reverse strand, counting down.
GGCTGGCCTAGGCAACAAAATAAATTCCACTCAACCCCCCCCTCCCCCCTCCCCCCTTTTAAAACTTACCCTTTGACTTCATATGGAGAAGGCACATCATTGGCTGTGGCATCCATCTTGGCTATGACAATATTTGGGTCTTTGCTGAGCTATTAAAAAAAAAAGCCAACAACAAAACATTTATCTGTAATTCCAGAGCTGAAGAAGCTGAGGCAGAGATATTGCCACAAATTCCAGGTTGGCCTAGGCCATCGCACAAAACTCTACCTCAAATAAACATGCCTGAGTACATGCACAGACTCCTGTACTTGGAAACAGAAGCTGAACTGTCACAAGTTCCAGGCTAGCCAAAATATTTACTACAGACCCTGGCTTGGTGGCCCATCCTAACTCTTCAGAGGCAAAAGCAGACAGATTTCAGAGTTGGAAACCAGCCTGGTAAAGCTTTCACTAGCAGGTACTTGCTGATTTATGACAATTCCAGCCTTTTACCTGTGAGTTTTACCTAAATGAGAAGAACACACGACTTAGTTGCTGACCTCCTAGCTTCTCTTTTCTATATTGACTCTTATAAGACTATGTATAAGGCCAGGCCTAGTCTCCATGTGGGAGGCTGAGTACATATTCAGGCTGCTCCTGACTATACAGTGAGACACCATCTCAAAACAAAATACAAAGACTACACATAGCCACCTTTAAAATTACCTGGCTTGAATTACATTACAAGTGCAAAGTCTCAAGCATTTTAAAATGAAAGACTTTATGAATTCATAAGCCAACACCAAAATCCAGAATATCCCAGGTACTTGTAACCACGATATAGAATGAGCCTGGTGTGTTTAGCAGGCTCTGTGAATGTCTCTATATGCTATAGACACTAGGGGGCAGTCAAGAGCAAGTGTGTAAACAATAGTTGGGGAAAAAATACAAGTATTTAGTAACTAACGAAGTCTACACTTAATATGTATATAGACTTCCAGCTCAATTTTATATTCAGAAGAGGGTTCAGACTTACCTTTTCTCCCAGCTCTTTATACTTGGGTTCCAGATTCTTACAGTGACCACACCAAGGAGCATAAAATTCAATCAGTACATCTTTATCTTCATCATTCACTATGTCATCAAAATTTTCTGCTACCACAACCTAGAAAACACAGGAGATTCACTAGTCATAAGAAAGTTGAAAAATAAACCCACAAGCTGTAACTGTTCTAGACTTAATTCATCTCAATTTGCATTATAACATTCTTAAACATTCTTTGATATAATTTACTCACACCTATCCCTGTCAAACTATGTTCAGTAGTCACAGGAAATTAAAAAACAAAAACAAAAGCTACCTAGTGGGTTTCTTTCTTCTTTAAAAATTACTTGTGTGTATATATGCATAAACATGTCTCCTTCCATTGTTACATGGGATGAAGGGATGATCCAACATGTCTTTAGGCTTTTGCAACAAGGCAACAAGTGCTTTCCCCACTGAGCCATCTACTGGACCTGTCTGTAATAGTTTTTTTTTTTTTTTTTTTTTTTTTTTTTCTGGGGATGTAGATCACTGGGGTTTAATATAGGTTTGAGTCCCAGCATTAAAGACAAACAAAGGTCAATACAGTTTTTGTATAGGGTTATCAGTTATCAGTAAGGATTTAGAAAGACACGGGTGGTGAGACCTCAAGCAACACACCTTGACAGGCCCTTCGTTGGTCTCTGGGATGGGTTCAGATTTCAGGTATCTCTTCAAGTTGCCATCAAAGTATTCCTGCAGGAACCGCTCAAGAGCCTTGCCATCTCGCCTGCAAAGACAGGATCTGAGTGGAACCCACGATCCTTTTCTCCTGCTTCCACCACCCAAGTATATGCTGGGATTAAAAGAGCTTATTACTATACCTGGCCTTCACCCACTATTTCTAATAAAGTAATTATATAAGAATTCCAAGCTACAACCCTTCTGTTAGTCTGCAGAAGTCATAACCTTTCAAAGTACCTAAGCAGAGAAAAATGATGATCATGAGTCTTGACTGGAAGACTCTCCCTACCCTAATGTTCTAAGTCAAATCCTGAACCAATGCTAAGCAGTAACTTACGAGAACTCCTCCTGCATGACAAACTTCTCTCCTTTAGCAGTTCTGATAGCCACCACAGGAACCTCTCCAGTAGTGCTTTCTAAGCCAAAATCAGACAGTTCATGGCTAAAGGTTTTACGGCTAGCTACAGCAAAGTAGAGTTTGTGTCCAGCATCAAGGAATTTCTTTGCCACCATCATGACCCTGTGAGGAACAAATATGAAAAAAAATTTTTGTTGTTGTTTTTGGTTTTTCTGGTTTATACAGGGTTTCTCTGTATAGCCCTGGCTGTCCTGGAACTCACTCTGTAGACCAGGCTGGCCTCAAACTCAGAAATCTGTCTGCCTCTGCCTCCCAAGTGCTGGGATTAAAGGCATGCGACACCACTTCCCGACCCCCAACTTCTTTTAAAGACAAACTCTTATGCAGTCCAGATTAGCCACAAATTCAGTATGCAGCATGGATAACCTTAAACTTCTGGTTGTCCTTCCCAACCTCTCAATGCTTGGATCATACATAGCCCTGTGCCATCACACCCAGTTTTTGTTTTAAATGTGGTGCCATGGCTGGTGAGATGACTCAGCCTGACAACCCAGAATCTGACTCTAAGGACTCACAAGGTAGAAAAACTGACAATAAGCAAGTTGTCTTTTGGTACCTAGGCACATGTATGTGTGCACACACATGGTGCTTGGGAAACAAACCAGGGCTTTGTGCATGCAAGGCAACCATTGTACCAACCATAAGCCATATCACCTTTCCATTTCCATCCAATCTTACATCCCAGGGTAACAAGATAAGATGCTTAGAACTGTTAATATAACAGGTAAAGATGTCTACACAAAAGAAAAAACATGGATCTTATTACCTGTTTCTCCAGTAGTTAGAACCTTTAGCATTCTTTTCATAGTCCACATCATAGTAAGCCGTGAGTAAGTCCTTGCCTTGTATCAAATCCTTATTATCTTCTGTCATATGAGGACAGAGACCAAAACTGAAAGAGTAATCCAAAATGACCTTTGTCATTTTCTAGCTGTATTCTGGAATTATCAATGTGATATCATCTATCATTATCAACATTTAATACAAGTACTGCAACATACAGGACCACTGTAAGGTAATGAGCCCACACATTAAGGGTTCAACATTATGTTGTAAAATTATAATCCCTTGTATGGGTTTTATTTAAGCCAAAATATAGCCTGCCAAGTAGCTGAAGTAAACTAATCAAAAGGAAAGAAATCCCAGACCAGCAGATAGGTACTCACATGCTTTCCTGAATGAACTTCTTGATCTTGCCACTGGTCATTTTCTTTTCAGTATATGCCACAGTTTTGTCTTCAAACTTGTTAGTAAGATGTAACGGGCGAAATATAGTGATCCCCCTTAAAACAGAAGCCAAAAAAAAGTGCCTTAGCAACAAATAACAGAATTGTCTCTCATATTTCGTTTAATGTTCAGGATAAGCCGTCTTTAATCTCAGCAGTTAGAATGCAGAGGTAAGTGGAAGTCTATGAATGTGGGGTCAGCCTAGTCTACAAATCAGCTGTAGCAATATAGGAAGACCCTATATCAAAAACCAAAAAAACTCAAACAAGACAGGCATTGTGACAAACATGTAATTTCTACATTACAGCAGAATCACTACAGCAAGATCCACTTTAAAACATTCTGATATAGTTCAGAATGCTTGCCTATCTTGATTCAATTCCTGGTACCATAACAGAAATGAAACAAAATAAAAAGTTCAAACTATCCTTTAATAAACAAATAAAAGTATGGCTGGAGAGATGGCTCAGCAGCTAATAGCACTGGATTCCACCCAAATGGAGGCTAGTAACAATCTAATGCCAGTTTCAAGGGACTCTGGCTTCTTTTTTTGGTTTGTTTTTCTTTCTTTCTTTTTTTTTTTTTTTTTGGAGACAGGGTTTCTCTGTATAGCCTTGGCTGTCCTGGAACTCACTCTGTAGACCAGGCTGGCCTCAAACTCAGAAAAGAAATCCGCCTGCCTCTGCCTCCCAAGTGCTGGGATTAAAGGCGTGCGCAACCACTGCCTGGCGAGACTCTGACTTCTAAGGAACACACACACATACACACACACACTCCAAGAACACACATGTAGGCAAAACGCTATATATAAAAATTAAAAATAATAATACAACTTTTTTTTTCTTTGAAGACAAGCCTGAAGCTCACTATGTAGACAGTTGCCCGTGTCAGTCTCCCAACTATAAACAAATTTTTTTTTTTTTTTAAATTGCAGTATCTGTGTGCCACCTGTATGCCTGGTACATGCAGAGGCTAGAAAAGGGCATCATACATTATCACCTATAACTAAGGTAAGATAGAACTGGTTTCATCCTGTTTTTTAAAGTTAGACCCATCCAATCTTAGACACCTGTAATCTCAGTATTTGGGAGGCAAGATCAGCAAAGGCTGAAGCTAAATTCTAGGGTAGAGGCAGCTATGTAGCATGATTCTATCTTTTTTTTTGTTTTGTTTTGTTTTGTTTTTCGAGACAGGGTTTCTCTGTGTAGTCCTGGCTGTCCTGGAACTCACTCTGTAGACCAGGCTGGCCTCGAACTCAGAAATCCTCCTGCCTCTGCCTCCCAAGTGCTAGGATTAAAGGCGTGCACCACCACCGCCCGGCGCATGATTCTATCTTAAAAATAAGAATTAGAGCTAAGTGTGGTGACAGCACTTGGGAGGCAGAGGCAGGTGGATCTCTATGAGGTAGAGGCCAGCTTGTTCTACAAAGGGAGTCTAGTATAAGACAGCCAGGGCTCTGTTACAGTAAGAAATCCTGTCTTGTAAAACAAAACCAAACAAATAACAAAATTAAAAACAAAAACAAAAATTAGAAATATGGGGGCTGGAGACTTGGCTTGGTGGCTAAGAGTATTTGCTCTTGGCAAAGGACCAAGGATCAATTCCCAGCACCCACAGAGTCTCACCACCTTCCTGGACATACACGTGGCACACAGAGACACATACAGGCAAACACACACACACACACACACAAAACTTAAAAATCCATTACCTACTCTTAACTCCCTTTTAAATAAAACAATCTATAAAGACTGAAAGATTAGATTGCTACTTGGTCCAACAATTTTAAAATTAATAGTGAAACTAACATTAGAATCATGGGCTCTTGAATTTCAACCTAAGATTTATTAAATCCTTAATACCCAATGATTATACTCAAAACTAAGGTGGTAAACCAGCCTAGTGTTAGAGAGAAATTGCATTGCCAAAATGTTCCTGGCACAGTTGACAGTAAACATTTTTCCTATATTGTTGTTTTGTGGCTCATGCCTTTAATCCCAGCACTCAGGAAGTAGAGGCAGGCAGCTCTCTGAGTTCGAGACCAGTCTGGTCTATAGAGTGAGTTCCAGGACAACCAGGGCTACACAAGGAAACCCTACCCCCCACCCCCAAAAAAGTAAATAAATAAAAACAAAGCTCAGGCTTTTTATGTGGGTACTTAGCAAACACTTTACTGACGAGCTATTTCCTGAGCAGTGATCTAGAATAAATTCAGTTCAATTGCCATACCTACCTGGAAAAACTCATCTACTCAGAATCACCTCCACACTGGGCACAGTCCAGAGATAGGACTGCTGAAAGTTCAAGTCCAACTTGACCTAACACCTCCTTCTATGAAACCTTTTCTTGTGACATGTCCCACAGAAGCCAGAAGAATGTATGCCAGAATCCCTGGAATCATTATAAGTAGTTGTGAGCTGCCTGATATGAGTGCTTGAAACTAAAGTCTGGTCCTCTGTAAGAGCAGTAAGCACTGCACCATCTCCCAATCCCCTGTAGCTTTTTCTAATACTACTCAGTCCACAAAAAAGGAAGAACTCCCCCACTTTATGTATCTTTACAGCAAATGTACTACACAACACTTATATTTCCGTATGTATTTGTTTATGTTAGATGCTTCTACTCAGTCACTTACTCTCCATTATCATCGTATTCCTTCACCAGAGACTCAATGTTGGTGTGGGCAAATCGGTAATTATCTCTCAAGTTGCTGGCTGCTTTTAGGAATTCAGAGTGCCCATCACTGAATAAATCCCTGAAAAAACCTGCATGGAAAATATTAAACACAAGCAATAATTAATGCTGTAACTTACATTATTCAAGACATATATTCTTTTATTTTCAAAGCCTTCAGCCTATCATGGGTAAACAATGTAATTCAGGCTAAAATAAAGCTGCTTTTGAATATATGACACAATAGTTCAACCTTTAACCTCTAAATAAAGTTAAGGGAAAGGTCTGGTAGAACTGAAGTCTTTCTTCAACTTCTCCAAAATAAATCTATCTGGGCAAACTGCCTCATGTTAAATTTTAGAAAATATCTCAGTTATTAAAAGATTTAAACAACATGGCAAAGGGGGCTGGAGAGTTAGCCCAGTGCTAGTCTTGCAAAGGACCTGGGCTCAATTCCCATACTCATAATATGGAGCTCAAAACGGTCCTAGCTCTAGAGGATGAGACACATACATGCAGGAAGAATATCCATACACATAAAACAAAATAAAAATTAAGCCAGGTATGATGGTGCACAGCCTCTAGCACCTGGGAGGCATAAACAGGCAGCTCTTTCTCTCAGTATGCAGCCAGCCTGCTCTACAGAGTGAGTTCCAGGACATTCTCTGGGCTACACAGAGAAATCCTGTCCCAAAACAAACACTATAATCACTTTACCTTTCCCCCCACATGCTTTGTCTTTAAAGCTACTCTTAAGTGCCCTGGGGCAGGGGAGACCACACCCACACCCACACCCACACCCACCCACCCACACACACACAGAGGATACAAGCCTGTAATCCTAGAACTTAAAGAGACTAAAAGCCAGCTCCAGTTCCAGGGTCATGCATGCTACTTAATGAGACTGCCTCAAATCCCTCTCCTCCCAAAATGAAATGACTGGGGTAGGGGGATGAGGACTAAAGGCACAACACATGGTATGAGGTATTTAAGAAATGACTACTGGGGGTAGGGGGGCTGGAGAGATGGCTCAGTGGTTATAAGCACTGACCACTCTTCCAGAGGTCTTGAGTTCAATTCCCAGCAAACCACATGGTGGCTTGCAAACACCAATAACTTTAGTTCCAGAGGATTCTATGCCTTCTGACCTCTTTGAGCTTCAGGCACACACACATATGGAATCAAAACACTCATACAAATTAAATAGATCAATAAAAAGGCTCCTTATGGTTAATTATTAAGAAAGAAAAGAAAATATTTTTGTGAATGAATGACTTGTTTTGGCAAGTACTCAAGGAAGTCAAATGGATATCAGTATCCTACAGTTACAGGTGTCTGTTAGTCACCTAATGTGGGTACAGAGAACAAAACTCTTAGTTCTCTGGACAAGCAGCAAATACTTTTTAAGATTTATTTGTTGCCGGGCGGTGGTGGCACATGCCTTTAATCCCAGCACTTGGGAGGCAGAGGCAGGAGGATTTCTGAGTTCGAGGCCAGCCTGGTCTACAGAGTTGAGTTCCAGGACAGCCAGGGCTACACGGAGAAACTCTGTCTCGAAAAACCAAAAAAAAAAAAAAAAAAATTGTTTCTTGTAAGGGAATACACTGTCACTGTCTTCAGACACACCAGAAGAGGGCATCAGATCCCATTAAAGATGGTTATAAGCCACCATGTGGTTGCTGGGAATTGAACTCAGGACCTCTGGAAGAGCAGTCAGTGCTCTTAACCACTGAGCCATCTCTCCAGCCTCAAATATTTTTTAACCACTAAGCCATCTTTCTAGCATACATGGTAACATAAAGAATTTGTTAAACCCAGATAAATCAAATTTAAATGATAAAATATTTGCTATTACAGAGAATAACTTTTATTTTAGTGTTTAGTAGATTAACAAACTCAAACATCAGTTATAGGTTTAAGTAGGTTTTTTAAAAAGATGGTAAAAGGTCTGTTTTTACTATGTACTCCTGCCTAGAACAAGAGTCTGCCTGTCTCCTCCTGAAAGCTGGGATTAAAGATGTGTGCCACCACACCCACTCGAGGCTGAGGTTTTTGGTGAGACAGGGTTTTCTGTGTAGCCCAGGCTGTCCTTGAACTCAGAGATCCACTTGCTCTGTCTCCCAATTGATGGGAGTAAAGGTGTGCACCCCCATTACCCAGCTGAGGCCAAGGTTTTAACCTCAGTGTAACACACACACATACACACACACACACACACACACACACACACACACACACACACACACACACACACACAATTTAACTCAGTTGGGTATGGTAGTAAGCTTGGCATCTCCTCCTTCTCTGGTTCCCTGCCCACAATCAAATCTCTCCTTGTTGCATGCATCCCTTCCATGAGATGTAACCAAAGAGACGTACACCAGAACTTAAAAATTTTGGCACCACTGTCTTTTTTTTGAACATCCAATTTTAAGACAAATCTCTTTTCTTTGCATATGATCCAGTCTCGTATTTATAGCTATAAAAATTTGAGCAATATAATCACAAAGATAGCTATAAAAATTGATAATAGACAAAGGAGTTGACTACTGAATTTGTATTCTCTTGCCCTAAACCTTATTTTCAGTTAACTACATATCTTTTCTTTAGCTCTCTGAGTTAAGGAAGGGACAGAGCAAGAACACATAGCTCTGTAGTAGAGGACTTAACTGGCAGAAGTAAGGAGATAGGTTAAATTTTCAGCACTGTGGGATGGGGGTGGAGGGTAAGACAACACTTCTATCTTGTCTTTTAACTGATTTTAAACCCTTACATCTCTAAGAATATAAATCTACACAAGATACCATTCTCTTTCCCTGTCATAGTTGACTCAGCTCTGTCAGTTATCACTTAACCGCTTCAAGTTTGCCTAAGGTGCTTTAATTTTGTGATTTCCCAAAGTCCAATCAACATAAACATCTGCAACTTACCCACCACTGAGGCATCTTTATCACTAATGAACTTCTTAAATTCTTCCTCAGTCCTGAGAGGAACTGAAGCTGGTCCTGCTTGTTTCTTCAAGTGGCTGACAATTCCATCTTAGAAGATAAAAGTTACATTAACACATATACAATTTTTGAGGACTGAAATAATTCAAAATTCAATAGAAATAACAACATATGTTTTCAATTAAGTTTTCTTCCAATTCCTGTCTCTAAACTATCCAATTTCTTTCCTATACATGAAAGTTCAGCTTCAGTTTGTGTATCCTTCTACTTGATTTTAGCCAAAAAGCCCAAGTAATTGGTATATCCTAAAATACACACACACACACACACACACACACACACACACACACACACACACACACACACACACACAATATCACATTTTTTAATTTGTCTCACATAAAACCACACTTGGCTCCTTTCTTTTAACCTAGGTTGTATAGTGTGAGGCTTGCTCTCACTTCTGCCCCCCATCCCCAATCTTTCCAAGTGCCAGGGTTACAAGGATGCACTACTATGTCCAACTCAACTGGTTTTGGTTATTTTACACGATATATATTAATACAGTATATATAATACACAGTAGTAATTCATACTCCAAATAATGAACTGTGTTGTCTCTACTCTCCCACTTCCAACCCACTTTTTAAAAAGGAAGCTTTACTGTGTGAGGTATGATGTCACTCGTGTGGAAGTCAGGGGGAAATCTGGAGAATTTAGCTCTTTCCTCTTATATGGGTTCTGGGGATTATGTTGTTTGGCAGTAGGTGTCTTTACCCACTGAGCCACCCTGACAGCCTTCCAATCATTTATTACAGCTGCAGAGTGTTTTTTTTTTTTGCATTTATATACAGTGATTTATTTAACCCATGATAACCGACAGACATTTATTTCTAGTATTTTGCTTTTTTCAAATGATTGTCTGCAGGTAAATTTGTACAATACATCTTCAGGGTAACTTTCTAGAAGTAAATCCATAGTCAAAAAGTACAGGAATTTATACCTGTACTACTGCTTTCCTAAGATGTATGTAACATGTATATAATAATTGCCTTCTTCTATCAGCTAGAAAGCAAACTCCAGAAAACAGGACCAGTACTTAGTTTATGAATACCAACACCTACTATCCAGAGTATCTGACATAGAGTAGATAAAATGATAACAATTATCAAATAAAAACATGCTTGGCTGCACTTGTATTTGAAGTTCAAGTATTTTCTATATTCATAACAAGTCATTTAGACAAAAAAAGCTTTCTGTTACCTAACAAGTTGACCTCTAAAATGAGAAATTTTAATGATTTTAAGTATGCTGTATAGAACAATTTTTCTCCCACTACTAAGAATAAAGCATTTATTTAGGGGCTAACTCATGCCTGCACTTGAGGGTTCTCTACCCAGCTCTCACAACCCTCTCCTACTCCACACAAATTAGAAAAAAATTAGCACACTTATTCTAGACTATTTATTTGTTAATACACAATTGTGACCTCCCCCCAGCCATGAGCAGGCCTGAACAGTCATTTACCACAGTAGACCAAAACAATAGGACCTAGAAGGCATTGCCAGCTTGGCACCCTGCAGTCTGCTTCAGGAGCTAAGAATGGACTGCCTGCTGAGCTTGCCTGGACACCTCCAGGCTGCTATCCCCTCACCTAGGGGCTCAAAGGAGAAGAGACTCTGGGGGGGGGGGGGGCCTTCCCCTTTATATGTGAAAGCAAAATATAAACTTTGGGCCTTGATCAGAATGCGTTGTCTTGGCCCCATGTTTTCTCTCACCATTTATTCCCTTTTTATTTCCAGCCTTCCTTTCAGGTGAACCCAGTTACCCGTAGCTGCAGGTGGCTACACACAATGAACTCTTTTTTTTTTGGGGGGGGGGGTTTGTTTGGGGGGGTTGAGACAGGGTTTCTCTGTAGACCAGGCTGGCCTCGAACTCAGAAATCTGCCTGTCTTTGCCTCCCAAGTGCTGGGATTAAAGGCATGGGCCACCACTGCCCTGCACACAATGAAATCTTAACAAACAAAATGTTAATCCAATTTCCAGAATATAATTTCCAATTACAAGGAAATTTTCAATTTCCAAGGCAGGTATGGTGGCACATGCCTATAATGCCATCATCTGTAAAATGGAATCAGGGGATTAGAGATTTAAGCCTAAATTGTGTGTAAACAGTACTTTACTTTAATCTCAGCACTTGGGAGACAGAGGCAAGCTGATCTCTGCAAATTCCAGGTCATCCAGACCTACATAGTAAGTTCCAGGACAGCCAGAGCTCCATAATGAGACCCTGTCTCAAAAACACAAAAAGAAAGTTAAATCTAGCCTGGTCAAATGCAATCCAGGATCCTTACCGGCAGTCCTAGGCCCATCATAAGCGCCAGCTTCTTCACCATCTCTAAATATCTTAAGAGTTGGGTAGCCACTGACTCCATACTTATTACAGGTGTTTGTGTTGGCAGTGCAATCCACCTAAAGATTAGGAAAAGAGTTATTTTATTATCTTAAGTACATGCTGTATAAGATCTAATAGTCCCAAATATTAAGATTGGCTATCCCCACAGAGGATCAATACTTCTTGGCATATGTATCACAGGTCATTAGACCTTACAGACGTATGGGCGCTATTTAACTAGACCATAAATGTCCAAGAGGTGCTTTAGATTTTACATTCCTTAGCTTCATATAAAAATTGTAAAACTAGTATTTATTTACATTATTTCAATAATGCCCCCCCCCTCCATTTCATGGTGCACATCAAACCCACTGCTCTACCACTAGGCTATACTCTCAGTTCTGACAATGACTTACTTGGTAACAATCATTACTGAAGGTATGTGCTTATGAAGGTATGTGCTTAGTAAACCTACCCTTTAGCTGGGATTGGATATAATTTGATTTTGCAAATTAATTAGTTTATTGGTAAATGCATCAATACTTGTTGCATAAAAGCAAACAATTGGTTTAAAACCACAGGAAATACATTAACCTTGTAAGATTCTGAGGTTTGAGCCTTATGTCTAAGGTAGGTAGAGAAAATTAATGTACAGCCTTACAACCTTCTGAGTAGCTTTATGCTATATTCATGTCCAGTCACATGAAATAAAAATTACAACATGACTTTTTTTTGCTATGGGAAGTTACTTAATTACATTAGGATAAAATTTTAAAAACTTCTAAGATACAAACTACTTATCAGAAGTTAGCAGAGACATGACCTTTAAACTGAACAGCTATGGGCTCATTATTTTAGAATGCTACAGAATGGCAAAATTTATTACACATTACTTTCTTTGCCTGTTTGTGTGTGAGACAAGGTCTCAGGTAGCTCAGGCTGGCCTTGAACTTCTAATCTTGCCTTTACCTCCCAAATGCTGGCATTATGGGCCACCACCACAGCTGGCTCTTAAAACACACTATGAAAACAAATACCAGCCTTACAATTAACCACTCGGTAATACTCCACCTCTTTTTCCCAGATCTCATCACTGACCATTATCAGGGTAGATTACAGAACTCAGTAATTATTTTCTTTCTCATCCTTACAGCTGTACCTTTATTGTCTTTGTTTGCCCCTTGGTTCTTATTCACCATGTTCTTTTTTATTGTGTTTTATTTTATATGTAAATGTTTTGTCTGCATGTATTTGTACCAGGTGCATTCAGTGCCTGCAGAAGTCAGAAGAGGGCGTCTGTCCCCTGGAACTGGAATTAAGAATGCTTGGGAGACACCAAGTGAGTACTGGGAAATGAACTCACGTCCTCTGTGAGAGCAGCCAGTGCTTTTAACCACTGAACCATCTCTCAAGCACCCCTCACTCCCATACTGGTTTTATATACTATTAAAGTACTTGGGCCAGTAAGATGTAAAGGGGCTTATTGCCAAGCCCAAGGACTCACATGGGTCCACGCACACCCACCCACACATGCATGTAATGAAATATGTTCCATTCTAGTGAACACACTGATGCTCACCTTTGCTAATGGGACTATTCCTTTTAATCTGGTTGCTGCAGCTTCATACTCAGGGGCAAGCCTCTTGCAATGTCCACACCTATTTAAAAAAAAAAAAAAAAAAAAGCCAGATTCTTAGTTTAACACACACTTACTTACGTTTTGAATCTCTTATCATACTACCATACTACCCTTTTTTTGGGGGGTGGGGGGGAGAAGGGGGGAAGACAGAGTCTTGTTACATAGTCCAGGCACCGCCCCAAAGTTTCCCTGGGCTAGTGGGCGGTACCTCGCTCACCTCACCTGCTGGCCAGGAACCAAGCCGTTTCTTCTTGGTTTGGCCTGGGCAGTATTGGGCATTACGAGGAGCTAATCCAGGTTTAGGGAGAAAGGATCTGCTTCCAGGGTCTGACCCGTCACCCAGAATCCCTTGTTCTGCCTCAGTTTCTACAGTTTCCCTACTCTGGATTCAAAATCGCAGTCTCTAAGTAAAAGCTAAACCTGAAACCATTTGAGGGTTTCAGTCTCACATGGGAGGGGATCGAGACTGGTTGATAGGCGGATTGAGTCATGCATGCCTCCGAGGCCCTGAAGTTCCTAGGGGACCAGAGGATGTCAGTCCCCAAGAGGGACCAGTGCAATGCTTTTTCTTTTTCCGCCCGAGGTGCTGTGTCTGCTGAGGCGGATCCCCATCTAGTTTCTAAAAAGGACTTGGTGAGGCTGTAAGGCCAGGTGGGTGGGTGCCTCAGCAGACTTGGAAGCCTGGCTGTCTGGGACTGGAGTCAAGCCTATAGGTGGATGGGGGTGTGAGGCATAGTTGGTGATCCCTCTGCAACCCATTGGGCCTTTGAAGAGAAAATATACAGCTGGTGCTAGCTGTATACTGACAAGAACATGTCATACACCCAAATGCATGGGAAGTACACCTGTGGGACCATTAGGACTTTCTGGGTAGAAGAGCAGGTGTTTCTGGTAGCCCTCTGGGAAAAATATACCACTGTTTTAATCAGTTCTCATGGTCAAGTGAACCATCTAACTATAAAATCAGGCTTTCTGGGGTTGGAGAGATGGCTCAGCGGTTAAGAGCACTGACTGCTCTTCCAGAAGTCCTGAGTTTAATTCCCAGCAACCACATGGTGGCTCACAACTATCTGTAATGCACTCTTCTAGTGTGTGTCTGAAGACAGCTGCAGTGTAAAAACCCAGGCTTTCTTTCTACCACCTGTTTTCTAACATGGTGCTGAACCTTAGGTAAGATTCTGTTTGTCTGTCTGTATTCTTTTCTTTCCCTTTCCTTCCTTCCTTTCTTTCTACACAGGGTCCCACTCAGTAGCTCCAGGCTATCTTGAAACTATATAGGCCAACACAGCCTCAACAGGCCATGATACTCCCCCTTCGGCTTGGTGCATCTATTATTAAATCAGCACCTTCTGCACTTCATTCTGTGTAGCCCTCCAGCTGGTTAGGCTCAGAGCTACATTGAACAAAGAGAGAAAAGGCACTTGATGCTGATTCATGGTGTTCAGCTCAATTTCTCTCAAGACATAATCTCACCAGGTGACCCCAGCTGTCCTAGAACTTACAGCAATCTTTCTGCCTCTCCCTCTGAAGTATTTTAAACCCAGTTTCCAAGCGTTTAAAAAGAATACATTTTTAAGGTTATACTGTCTAGGTTTGGGTCTTTAAGTAAGGCTTCAAAGAGGAAAAGGTAGGATGTTCAAGGTAAATAGCAGAGCTATAATGTATAAAAAGTCTGTTTTCAGACAATCATGAAAGCAAGAAACATGTATTAGGACTACAGTTAGGAATCTATAGTTGCCGGGCGGTGGTGGCATACGCCTTTAATCCCAGCACTTGGGAGGCAGAGGCAGGTGGATTTCTGAGTTCCAGGCCAGCCTGGTCTATAAAGTGAGTTCCAGGACAGCCAGGGCTACACAGAGAAACCCTGTCTCAAACAAACAAACAAACAAACAAACAAACGGAATATATAGTCGAGGAAAGCAAACAGAGAGGCAACAGTCATCTAGATTCACATAGCAGATAATACTTAAACAGCAAAAGAGGAGAGATTTTATTTCATATTTTTGTTGGGGCAGGATCTTTTTTGTAGCCCAAGCAGTTTCAAACTTAGAATCTTCCTCAGCTTCTGAAAACCTGAGCTAAGAGGCCTAACACCAAGCCTGTCTCTCTTTTTTCTTTGTTTTGTTTTTTTTTTTTTTGAGACAGGGTTTCTCTGGGTAGCCCTGGCTGTCCTGGAACTCACTCTGTAGACCAGGCTGGCCTAGAACTCAGAAATCCGCCTGCCTCTGCCTCCCAAGTGCTGGGATTAAAGGCGCGCGCCACCACTGCCCGGCCTCCAAGCCTGTCTCTTGATGTGCCAAGCCTGTCTCTTGATGTTGATTTTCTATTGTAGTAACTGTCAAAATTAAAGCAAAAGTTAGTATCTTTACTTCACCTCTCCTGAAAAATAAAAGAAAAAAAAAAATTGACAACTTTATAAATACACATAAAAATAGTCAGGGAAGGCCAGGTGTGATGGCAGGTGGATCTCTGAGTTTGAAGTCAGTCTGGTCTACACAGTGAAATCTCGTCTCAAAAAAAAACCAACCAACCAACCAACCAACCAACCAACCAAACAAACAAAAAAAACAAACCAGTAAATTATGTATGGCTGATGATAAAAATCCTCAAGAAGCCTGGCAGAAAGGCACACACCCATAATACCAGCCATCTCACTAGCCCTGTTGACAGTCTCTTAAGTCCAAGGCCAAAGAAGGCTTATAAACTCTACCCCTTTACCTGGGGGAGGGACAAGAGAGGGAGAGGGAAGAGTGAGGGAAGAGAATGCATTGAAGATGGAGCTGTAGTTCAGCTGCAGAATGTTTTCTTAAGTGGGTAAGGCCTGGGGCTCAGTTTCCAGCACCAGGATGGGAGCAGTGCAGTGGCAATGACATAAGCCAGCAGGTGACAGCACCTAGTAACCTGCTACACTTGCCTGACAACTGGAGAGTCCCAGCATCCATATAAGGTGGAAGGAGAAAACAAACACCAATCTGTCCTTGACCCCACAATACTAAGATTTTTTTTTCCCAAGAGATAGAGAGTTGGAGAGATGGCTCAGCAGTTAAGAGCACTTGTATTATAGCAGGGGACCTGAATTGTGTTCCTGGCACCTACATAGTAGCTCACAACCATTCGTAACCCCAGTTAAAAGGTACCTGATATCCTCCATTCATACACATAAGGGCCCCCATAGATTCATATTTGAACGCTTGGTCCCTCTTTGCTTTGGCAGAACCATTTGCAAAGGATTGGGAGGTAATGTCACTTTCGGGGGAGGGATGTCCAGCCTTGAGGTTTGAAAAACTCCCATCATCCCATTTAGCTCTCTGTTTCAAGGCTGTTGTCTCAGCATGTGAGCAGAGCCCTCAGGTATTGCTCCCTACCATGATGGTTGTGGACTCTAAGCCTCTGAAGCTGTAAACCTTTAACAAACTTTTAATAAACTCTTTAATAAATTGCTGTGGTCATGTTTTGTCACAGCAATAGAAAAGTGACTAAGATACAATGACTCTGGAAACAATCTCAAGTAACTCTCCCAGATGGTACTTAACAGATAACTCCAACATATATTACTCAGTAACTATCACTTCATGCTGCATTGTGTAGAAATCCAGTTTGAAGAAGAATTAATGAGTTAATTGTTCAGGGAAGGACAAAGTTGTAATGAAATCTCAAATGTTGAAAAGATGACTGGGAACAACAAAGGAGATCCAAGTTAAGATATAAAGAAGAATAGAATAAAACCAACCAACCAACAAACACTAGGCTACATGTGATGGAGAACACTATTAATCCCAGCACTCAGGATGCAAAGACAGATGAATCGCTGTGAGTTTAATACCTGCCTGGTCTACATAGTGAGTTCCGGCACAGCCAGAGTTACACAGTGAAACCCTGTCTCAAAACAGAAAAAGTTAAAAAAAAAAAAAAAAGTTAGCATTAAACATTTAATTTTAGAGGCTGGGAACATAGCTCACTGGGTAAAATGCTTGTACTGAAGACACTAAGGACCAGGGTTTCAATCCCCAGTATCCAATGTAAATCCTAGGCAGTAATGGTCATATAGCTGTAATTCTAAAACCCTGGGAAGACAAGAATTACTGGCCTTATGAACACTGCATTAAAAAATATTATTTATTGCTATTGTTGTAGAGAGTAGCATAGTACTCAGAGCCAAGCACAAGTTAACATCATACTTTTGATCCTTAGTACTAGAGGGGAAATGTTAAAAAAAAAATACCATAAAACTCTACAACACAAGTAGATGTTTAAGACTTAAAACATTTAAATACTGCTATTTCTCAGAGAAATTCAGATACTGATATTCCTACAAATACACAGGTTAGCCAAACAATGTAACTCACATCTGAAATCCAAGTACCCAGGCAGTGAAGTCAGATGGCAGCCCAAGGCCAGCCTCCAGTACATAAAATCTTGTTTCAAATAAAACAAAACCTCATGTTAACAGTGGCCTGCAGAGAAAGCTTTCACTTTCACTTACAAAATTAAAGGGGCAGACCTAAATGAAAATGGAACCTAGAGCTTTGCTTGAGGTACCCAAGCACTTTATCTCACTGAACTGCAGTTCCAGACTCCATTTTGACCCCTACCACTTAAAACACCTACTTCAAGTTATGGGTATGTGCACATGAATGCAAGTGCCCAAGAAGGCCAGAAGCACCAGATCCTCCAGTGTCCTCTGGAAAAGCCAGTGCTCTTAACTGCTGAGCCATCTTTCCAGTCCCCATTTACTGTTAATTAGACTTCTCGATTGATGTGGTGTTACACACCTTTAGTCTCAGGACTCAGAATAGTGGATCAGGACTAGGTCAGCCAGAGCTATACAGTGAGATGCTATCTCAAAATTTTTCATTCGCTGTTGCTAACAGACGATGGTACTGCTGTTATACAAGAGAAAAGAGTAAATAAATAAATCTCCAGAGCTTGGTGTGGCGGCCTATAAGCTCAGCATTTGGGAAGCAGGGACTCCGGTGAGGAATTCAAGCCCAGCCTGAACTACTTAAGACTGTCTCAGAAAATCAAGGAAACTAACAAATTAAAAAAAAAAAAAAATACAACTGTTAAATAAAATAGGGTATGTAGAAATAACAAAATAACCAACAGGAGACTTCCTTCACTTTAAACTGCTCCTTCAGAGAAACCAATCTTTCCTACTGGCAATGTGGAAGATGACTTTATCTTCTCAGCCAACTAAAAGCAGATACCTCAGCAGAAATCCACCCAATCTTGATCGCTCAATGTATGATGGGATATGTAGTCTTACAGAAAGCAGGTGCAACAATTTTTAGTAGAAAGACAAGTCTAAAGCCAGATGCCTTGGAGCATTCAGAACAGAGGCAAAAGATCACGAACTGAAGGCTAGCTAGACAATAGGAGACCCTGTCTCAAAAGAAAAAGGAGGAGGCTGGAGCAAGAAGATCCTGAGTTTGAGGTCAGCCTAGACTTGTTTCTTAGGAATATGTATGGTTTCACCTGTGTGTGTGTGTGTGTGTGTGTGTGTGTGTGGTCTGTGTATTTTTTTTTCCCCATAATGGGATTGGACATGCTGGGCAAGCACTAAACCATATCCCAAAACCTTGACTGAAAACTCTTAATTGTGTAACAGCCCACAATTCTTCAGTTGTATGACCTCCTTCAGACAAAGAAGCTGGGCCCAAGTGACCCCCCCCCTTAACAGCATGATTATATAACTATGATAAATTCTAAGAGACATATAAATGCTATCTATGATGTGTAATCAAGGTGACTGTCAACCACAGAAATGCCTGAACATAAAATACCCCAAGCTGAAACACAATTTGCTTCCTGCCTCTTTAGGCAGTCTTCATTACACGACTTTTGAGTGTGACCATCTAAGTCAGATAAGCTTGGGATGTAATGATCCCCCTGGGTCAGCAGCAAAGTTAAGTTACAGTGTAACTATCACACTCCATCTTACTGGTACTGTTGAACAGTTTTGAATTAAGGGTCATTGTGCCAGAAGGGAAAAAATACCCATCTACTAAACTAAATGCCTTGGTAATAATTTGTAAATTACCCAACCCACTACTCTTAGTGACAAAACTAGAAATCCTATCTGCTCTCCCTTCCCAAGCAAGTTTTTATTTGGGGTCACACCTACTCTAAAGGACGGACTTTTTCTTATGTTAAGCAGCCCAACAGTGGTTACTTTCTTATTGAAAATATTATCATTTTCTAGAATTATCTAAAGCTGGCAATTATGATAGGTCCTAGTGAAACATTTCTTGTTCGTTTACTCTGTTAATAAGAGGCCTCTGCAGCTTAATGTAAAATAGTATAAGCCATGCCCATGGACCAAATAATGGTCTGTCTCAAGAAAGCACTTAGGATCTTTCTGCAGACACTGAGTGACCTTGGTTAGAAACCAATGGCTCCAATGGGGTGGAGACAAAAAGACAAAAAAAAAAAAAAAAAAAAATAGCTTGAGACCTAGAACCTCTACACTTAAAAAAAGAGGACCTCTGCCTCCTTCCTAAGGCTTTGGGATGCCTGCCTGGTCTGGAGACCAGGGGACATTTACACTGGCTCACCTAGATACTGAAAGATAGACTGGAGGGGGAGGGGATGGGTAAACCTTCCACATAGGAAGTGCAGCAAGAACCCGGAGGTAAGGACGTGGCCCTACCCTGGAGCTTAGGCTTTCGGCTTTCCGGACATGTCCCTGTCCCCATCCTACCTCATCCTTACCCCACCCCCATCCCCGGCCGAGCGCCTCTCGGTTCCCCACCGACTAGTAACAAGGCAGCCGCAGACAGGCCTGCTAGATAGCGGAGGGCGCCCGCGTTGCGTAGGCCCAACCGCTCCCGCGCCCAGCCGGTCCTCCGGCCCTAACCCCGCAAAGTGGCCTCACCAGGGGGCGAAGAACTCGACTAGCATGAGCCCCGCTGAGCCCGTGTCGGAGACGCGACTCTCGAAGTTTTCGTCCGTCAGTTCCAACACGTCTGAGGCGGCGGCGAGGCGGGCCGAGGCGAGCAGCAGCGCCACGCCCGGGAGCAGCGCTAGGCAGCTGAAGCGCATGGCGACGGGGCGAGGCGGGGGCGGTCGGAGACCCCGGATCGGAGAACTGAGACGGGAGACCCAACAATATGCAGCCGCTGCCTGCGCTCGCGCGTCTGGCCCGGGCAGACCTGCTGCCGAGGTCCCAACCCCCTAGGCCTGCTCGGGCTCGCAGTGTGGCAGCCGCCGATTGGCTGCGTCACGCCGCGTCGGGCGGGCCGAACCAGCTGGTAACTGCCGATTGGCGGGCGCGCGGGGCGAGGCGGGGCGGACGCTTAGGCGAACGCCTGCCGGTCAAGCTGTGGCGGAGGCCGTGACGGGGGTCGGCAGGAAGTGGGGGCTCAGCGAAGCCGGAGCGGCCCTGAGCTCCGCCCGCTGAGGAGGAGTGAAGCTCAGGGCGCCGGCGCGGAAGGCGGAGGGGTGAAGTCAGGGCTGAGTGGGCGGAAGTGCTCTGGAGCAGACGTGAGGCCCGTGAGCGGGCTGGAGCCGGGGGTAGGGGGAGAGGCTGGAGCTGTCGGGCTTCCTCCCTCCAGGGCGTTGGGGCGCGCACACACTTGAGCACAACGCGACACGTTTTCTAAATGTCAGACTGTTGCTTTGTCCAATTATAGGGCGTAGTAAGCCTACATCCTGCCGCTGCCCTACCTCGTATCCTGCTTTGTCAGGTCCACGTGAGGTCTGTATTCTTTGTCCTGCCTTAGGCCTCATGCCCTCCTTGCCTTTTTTTCACCGATTGTTGTTATTTGTTCGTTTGTTTGAGAGGGTGGGTAACTGAGGACTGAGCCCGGAACCTTGCACAACGCTGGGCAAGTGATCCAACACTGAATTATATCCCTACTCCTCTTCTGACTTGTGTCATGATCACACCAAGGTATCCAGACTAGCCTTGATTCATTCTGCAGTCCAGGAGGGCTAGAACTTTCCATCCCCTGGCCTCAGCCTCCCGAGTAGCTGAGACTGATGGTGTGCACTATGCACTAACAAGCACAGGCTCAGCGTCTACTTTTTTTTTTTTTTTTTTTGAGGCAAGGACTGCTGCCCTGGAATTCATTATATAGACCAGGCAAATGTTGAACTCAACAAAGACCCACTATCCTTTTGAGATTGAAATATCTGTCTACACCGCCAGCCTTTTAAACTGATTTTTGTTTTTCAAGATAGAGTTTCTCTATGTAGCCCTGGCTGTCCTTGACTAGGCTGTCCTTGACCTCGGAGCTTTGTCTGCCTCCAGAGTGTTGGGATCCAAAGCCATAGGCCACTTGCCCAGCATTTAAACCTAATTTTCAAAAAGGAGTATTTAATACAAATGCTGTCAGAAAGTGAAAATAACCCGAATATGTAGTTGGCTGTGGAGATATCTCCTATGACTTTTCTATCTTTTGCTTAGATGAAAAACAAAATCAAAACCAAACAATAACAAAAAAACCTTTGAGTCTTCAAATGTGTTTTTTTTGTTTTTTTTTTTAACTGCTCGTGGTTTCTTTGTGTTGGCTCCTTAAATCTTTAAAAGGCAAAGAAGGTGGGGGAGGAGAGAGCCTGCTAATTGTAGTGCAACTCTTAAGCATGACATCCTTGGCTCTATCTTCTTAACAGACATGGCACAGGAACGAGGACACTTACAGCTGCTCAGAGCTGATGCTATCCGTTCAAAGCTCATTGACACTTTCTCGCTCATAGAGCATCTGCAGGGCTTGAGCCAAGCTGTACCAAGACACACTCTGCGGGAGATATTTGGTTAGTAACCTTCTTGTCCACATCCTCAAAAGAAAGTAGAGACATACTTAAAAGTGGAGCCAGGAATGGTGATACATGACTGATTCGGGGATCACATGAGCTTTACATAATAAAGACCAGCCTGGGTTAGCAAGATTCTGGTTCAGAAAACAAAATGAAACAAAAACAAAACAAAAAATTAGGGCTGGCAAAATGACTTAATGAGTAAAAGTGCCTGCTGCCAATACTGATGGATGACCTGAGTTTGATTCTCAGGACCTACCTGGAAGGAGAGAACTGATTCCCAAAAGTTGTCCTCCAGTCTACACATGCACACACACAAATATTTAAAAAAGAAGAAGAAGAAGAAGAAGAAGAAGAAGAAGAAGAAGAAGAAGAAGAAGAAGAAGAAGAAGAAGAAGAAGAGAAGAAAGAAAGGAAGAAAGAAAAAGAAACCAGGTGTGGGTGATGCTTGCCTACAATCCCAGCACTCTGGGGGATGAGGCATCAGGAATTCAAGGGCATCCTTGGTTGAGAACAATATGAGGTTGTATGAGACTCTATCTCAAATAATGAGGCCAGAGACATAGCTTAGTGAGTGCAGGCACTTGCTCTGTAAACCTAAGTTCTATCTTCAGAACCCACATGGTACAAGAAGTCTACAGTTGTGCTCTTACACACACACACACACACACAAATGTGTCTTTTTTTAAAGACTTATGTATATGAGTACACTGCAACTGTCTTCAGAAGAGGGCATCGGATCTCATTACAGATGGTTGTGAGCCACCATGTGGTTGTTGGGAAGAGAGGATAACCACTGAGCCATCTCTCCAGCCCAAATGGTTGTTGTTGTTGTTAAGTACAAATAAAAGGAAATTTAGGGATGAGAAGCTATATTACACATGATAAACTCAGGGCTTTATAAATAAAACTTTTAGAATGTATGTATAGGACCTCTATCATTTCCTCTGAGTCCTAGTCAGGTATCCCTGATTGACTTTGAAAAGTTTCTACCAAAGGTACTTAAAACTTGAAGGTTTCTGGGCTGGTCATGATAGCACAGGCATTTAATGCCAGTACTTAGAAGGCAATGGCCAGTGAATCTCTTAAGTTGGAGAGAGCCTCCTCTACACACCAGGTTCTAAAGCAGCTGGGACTAAAACAAAATAACACTTCATACCTTTTGCTTCCACGAACACGGTCAGGGTTAGTTATAAACTCTACATTTCCACTTCAATCTAACAGAATTCTTAGTTGCTTTGAGAAAGAGTACCTTACAAGGCAGAGATCCTGCTGAATGGAAGAGGGCCCATCATTTCACCAGCATCCCTCCAGCATTCCTATCCCAACTCTCCTGCTTGTCCCAGTCCTCCAGCCAGTCTTTATGTTATCTGCTATCCTTTCTGTGTTAGGCAGAGGCTGGGGAGATATGAAGGCAGTCTTAGGTGTTGCCAGTACTGGTGGACTCAAGCTGAAAAACAGGCATCCCCAATTACCTTCCTATTTTTGTTACAGATCCTTCTCATCAGAAGAAACTCATGGCTGGAGATCAGGAGCAGCTAGTGCGCTTCTCCATAAAGCCCCGGCGCATGGGGCACATTAGACACTCCCAGCGGATGCTGAGCAGGTTCCGAGTGCGGTGCAGTCAGAGGCCACCTCTTTCCTTGTGGGCTGGATGGGTTCTGGAGAGTATCCTTTTGTGTCACTTGCTTTTATCTGTGGCTATTCCTCTTCTGTCAGTGAGTTACCTTTCCTCTCTCAAACTGTTTCCTTCCCATTCTCATAGCTGACATTGTTGTCTTTATTATTTAAGCTTCATAAATGAAAAAGTACTTCATCAGCTTCCTTAAAAGAAAACAGGTCCTGTCTTCTCGAATTTCATCATCTCCCTCATCTTTCTGAATACCTTTGTGCTGATGGTTGAAATAGGTAAGAACTGGGGCTGGCCAACAAAGACAGTGTGTGGAAGACAGTTCTCTCCTGGCCTGACCACTTTGTAGTTTCAGATATCATTTCATTGTGATGGGGACAGACTTATTTCTTCATTTATTTTTTGAGACAGAGTCTCATGTAGCCTACACTAGCTATACTACTCTGAACTCCATATGTAATCAGGGTGACCTTGAACCTTACCTCCTGCTTCTACTGACCATCTGAGATTACAGGTGTGCAACTCTAAAACCATTCATAAATTATATAAAATGTACTGAAAACATCTTGTCTAGTTGCTAGCTCAGGCAGATTACTCAGGTCAGGAGTGGTGGCAAATGCCTTTAATCCAGTGTTCTGGAAGCTGAGACAGGGTTGTGAGTTAAGGCCAGCCTGCACTAAGTAGTAAAACTGTCTCCAAAAAAAAAAAAAAAAGAACAATAAAAATTCCCAAGTTTCCTGTGTGTGTGTATGTGTGTGTGTGTGTGTTTTGAAAGATGAAAAGAGAAAAGGGCCAAAATAGAGAATGAGTGTGTGTGTTTCATAAAGCCCAGCCAGGTCCCAATGAACCATTTAGCCCAGGCTGACCTTAAATTTTTGATCCCCCTGCTTTCATTTTCTAGTGCCAAGATTATAGGCACGTGTCACCATGTTGGGTATAAGGGGTACTCAAGACTGGACCTAGGGCTTTGTGCATGCTAAGCAAATATACTGCCAACTTAGTTAAATCCCCAGCTCCTGCTTTGGGTGTATTTGAGACAGGGTCTCACTGTGTGATATAGGCTAATCTGAAACTCATCTAAGTCCCCTGCCTCTAAAAGTGTGCACCACCACTGCTGGCAGTAATCCCAGTTCTTGAGAAGTGGGTGCAGGAGGATTTACTGAGTTCTAGACCAGACTGGGCTATATATAGCAAGAGCATCTCAAAAACATAAGAGAAAAAAATTGAAGTAACTTTTTGACTAATATATTATTGCATATTATATTTTATAATTATTTTTATTTATATTTATTTTCTACTATTTTTATTTATTCTCTCTTCTAATACATCCTGACCACAGTTTCCCTCCCTCCACTTCTTCAGTGTCTCTGACACATGCCCTGTCTCCTAGATCCATTCCTCCTCTATTTCCCTTCAGAAAAGAGAAGTATCAACCAAACTTGGCATAACAAGTTACAATAAGACTAGGCACAAACCCTTATATCAAGGCTGGACAAGGCAACCCAGTAGGAGGGAGAGGGTTCCAAGAGCAGGCAAAAGTCAGAGACAGCCCCACTGCCATTGTCAGAAGTCCCACAGGAACATTAAGCTATACAACCACCACATATATGCAGAGGACCTAGAGCAAACCCATGCAGGCTCCCTGATTGCTGTTTCAGTCTCTGTGAATCCCTAGAACCTGATTCTGTGGGCTATCTTCTCCTGCTGTCCTCCACCCTTCTGGGCTCCTACGGTCCTCCCTCCTCCTCCTCCTCCTCCTCCTCCTCCTCCTCCTCCTCCTCCTCCTCCTCCTCCTCTGTGATGTTCCCAGAGTTCTACGTAACGTTTGGCTCTGGGTTTCTGCATCTGCTCCCATCAGTTGCTGGATAAAGTCTCTGATGATTGGGCTAGGCACCAATCTGAACTTCTGGAAGCTGTCATGTTTCATTTTAATGTTTAGGTTATACTTTTTTTAAAGATTTATTTTATTTTGTGTCTCAGTTTGTGGCTCACATGCACATGCAGGTGTTCTCAGAGGCCAGAAGTAAATGTCAGATCCCCTGGAGCTGCAGTAACAGATAGTTGTGAATTGCAAGTGTTAGGAATCAGTGCTCTTAACCTCTGGGCCATCTCTGTAGCCCCTGCCTGGCTGGTACTTTGGAGGCCCAACTGAGTTGCAGAAGACTGTCTCAAAACAGAAGGCTTCCTCAAAATACTTACTATCTAAAATAGGGATAATTCTCATATGCTAATGTAGGAAAATTATTGTCATACTTGAGGCAACAGCAAATTTAGGAAAAGCAGTAGAAACCAGATAAGAACATAAAGGCCACGTAGGTATAGTTCTTATAGTTAGAGCTATCATTATAGAGGATACTTCTATCTGTTTACAGAAGTTCTTGGGGAAGGGCAGCAAGATGTGGATAAAGCTACTTGCCACCAAGCCTGACCTGAAGAGAGCAACAGTGTACTCACAGACATTTAAAACAAATAAACAAACAAACAAACAAACAAAAAACAATCATCCTGGGGGCTGGAGGAAAGGCTCTGAGGTTGAAAGCACTGACTGCTTTTTCAGAGAGGTCCGAAGTTCATTTCCCAGCAACCACATGGTGACTAACCACCATCTATAATGAGATCTGGTGCCCTCTTCTGGCGTGCAAGCAGAACACTACATAATTTTAAAAAAATCTTTAAAAAAAAAAATCATACTGGGAAACATCAATGTAAGAGACATCTTTGAAATTATTCAAAAATTTATTTATTTATTTATCTATTTATTTATCTATTTATTCATTTATTTTGGTTTTTCGAGACAGGGTTTTTCTGTGTAGCCCTGGCTTTCCTGTAACTCACTCTGTAGACCAGGCTGGCCTTGAACTCAGAAATCCGCCTGCCTCTGCCTCCCAAGTGCTGGGATTAAAGGTGTGTGCTAACACTGCCTGGCCAAAATTTTAAATTTTTAAAAGACTTAATGTTATTTTTCTAAATTTTCAAGACCCATTGCTTTCCTATAAACTTTAGGACAAACTTAAGTGTGGCAGGTGGTAGGGGTGTAATAAAGAGGGAAATTCTATAGTTGTTGTACAACTATAGAATGGGTTGTATGTGACTTGCAACTAGTATTTCTACCAGACCAAGAGGTAAAGTATGGCTGTTGTTTTGTACCCTATATTACAAAGGTTGAAGCAACAATGTAGTGAGAAACTCAGGGACTGGAGAGAGGGCTCGGCAGTTAAAAACACTTGTGACTCTTGCAGAAGATCCTGGTTTGATTTCCAGCACTCAGATAGTAGCTCACAACAGTTTGGCTTCTGACTCGAGCAGTAGGCATACATGCAGGCAAAATACTCATACACGTAAAAAAAATCTTAAAAAGACTGAAATGGAAAGAGACGAAATAGTAGTGCTCACACCTCTGATTTATAAGTGACCATTCTTTATTACTCAGCGGCTCACCAGATCTTCATCTCTCCCTTGCTCTGCCTTACAGAACTGATGGCAACCACAAATACTAGTCTGTGGCCATTGAAGCTGGCTTTGGAGGTGGCAGATTGGTTTATCTTGCTTAGCTTCATTATAGAGATCCTTCTAATGTGGTTGGCCAGCTTTTTTCTCTTCTGGAAGGATGCCTGGAGTGTCTTTGACTTTTTTGTTACCATGTTGGTAAGAATAGATACCCTTAGGATTAGTTAGAGGGACCAGCAATGTGCCTAGGTACATTAAATTAAAACCTCCAAGAAGGAATGGATAGATGCTTATCTAACTTGCTGCTTTGATTTTTTTCCCCTTAAAACTAAAAGTAATTGTAGAAATTGTTGTCATTAGGAATATTAACCCCTAAAATAACATCTGCCAGTTACTGAACATTAAGTGTCGGCCACTATTTTAAGTATTTTATATGTCTTATCTTATGTTCTATAACAACTCAAGATATAAACACCAACTTTATTGCATTTTAAAATATCTATACAAAGTTGAAGTACATAGTTTAAATTGGTTAGTATAAAAAGACTAAACAGCTAATAGACTCCAGAACATGCTATTCAAAGATAACACCCAGAGAACTCTTAAGAAGATGGGATGGAAAAGGAGTAACCTGGGTCCTTTGGGTATCTTTACTTTTTGCCTGTGTCTCCCACAGTCTCTGCTTCCTGAGTTTGTGGTGTTGATAGGAGTCTCGGGGGACTCTGTGTGGCTCCAGCTGCTGAGGGTCTCTCGGGTGCTGAGGTCTCTCAAACTGTTTGCACGATTCCCTCAAATTAAAGTTATTCTTTTGGCTCTGGTCAGGGCCCTGAAGGTAATGTGAACTGATTAAAGTGGGGTGGGGGGCAAGTTAGAAAGACATGGGTTTAATATTTGATATAGTCAAAGAAAGTCATGAATGGTTCTTTAAAGTGTTCTTTATGAGAAAGGATAGGAGGTAAAGTGCTGTAGTTTAGAACTATCCTGTCTCTGTATTTGGTAGGGGACAGCTGAGTGGGCTTGCCTGGGCTGCCGGTGGGGATCAGCCTTCTCTTACCTACCCCTGACGTGAATCCTGGCCTCTAGAGCATGACGTTCCTCCTGATGTTGCTGCTCATCTTCTTCTACATTTTTGCTGTGACTGGTGTCCACTTCTTCAGAGAGTATTCCCGTTCAACCATCTCGGACCTGGAGTACAACATGTTCTTCTCGTAAGCATGGCTGAGGTTAACCCTCGAGGGGAGAGGCTTGTTTGATACTGAGAAGCTCATCTAAAGCACAATAATACAAAAAACTAGAGTAAGAGTCGGGCAGCACAAAAGAGAAGGAAAACGGGTGGTCTTGAAGCTCTGATGTTGGGTTTAGGACAACCAGTTCTGGTTCCTTTTTTTTGTTTGTTTGTTTGTTTGTTTTTGTTTTGTTTTGTTTTTCGAGACAGGGTTTCTCTGTGTAGCCCTGGCTGTCCTGGAACTCACTCTGTAGACCAGGCTGGCCTCGAACTCAGAAATCCTGCCTGCCTCTGCCTCCCAAGTGCTGGGATTAAAGGCGTGCGCCACCACTGCCCGGCTCCTTTGTTTTTAAAAATTGTAATTAAAATTTAACTATGTCACTTTCCCTCTTACCTTCCCCCCTGACCTCTCCCTAACCCTTCTCATGACCTCCTACTCCCTTTCAAATCAACTTTCTTTTTATTATCTATCTATCTATCTATCTATCTATCTATCTATGCATAAATACATAAATACAACTCTCTGAGTCTACTTAGTATTGCTTGTATGTATATGATTTCAGGACTGATCACCTTATATTGGATAAACTAATTGGGGATCAGCCATAGCAGATAAATTCTCCTTCTTTCAGCAGTCATCAGTCAGTTGCCCTTAGTTTTTTGTTCAGGGGTGCGACCCCATGAGATTTTTGTCTTTTACATCAGTATGTCTACTGTCATTGTCTAGGCAGCCATACTGCTAAAGTATTATGCATGTAGTTTCCCTGTCATTTCTTTTCTTTTCTTTCTTTCTTTTTTTTAAAGGTTTTTTTGAGACAGGGTTTCTCTGTGTAGTTCTGGCTGTCCTGGAACTCACTCTGTAGACCAGGCTGGCCTCGGATTCAGAAATCCACCTGCCTCTGCCTCCCAAGTGCTGGGATTAAAGGCGTGTGCCACCACTTCCTGACCCTTTTGGGATATCTTAACCATGCTGGTCATTGTTATAGTTGAAGAGCACCACAGTTGATATGGATAATCCTTCCTTGGAAGCTTACATATCACCTTCTAGTTTTATAAAAGCTGGGTTGCAGGAAGAAGGTTTTCAGATTAGATCCAGCTCAAATTTTCTGAGTTCTGTATCCAAAATGTATTGTGTCTTCAGGAATAAGGACTTACCTTCCACTTTTGACAGGCAGCCAATGACAGCAGCAAGAGCCTAGACAGTTTTGGGAGTCACTTGGACTACCCTGACCATAGTCTAAATTGAGATTTCTCATGCCTGATACTGGGTTTTTGTTTTTAGATAGTCTATTCACTCCTGTGGGGAGCACTGCCAGCCAAAGTGGCATAACTTAAGTTATGTATACAATGCACATATTTATATTGTATAATTTTAGGTAAATATAAAATAGCATGGTTCCTTAAATTCAGTGTTATTTGCTCTCCTTCTCCCCGTCTCCTTCTACATTGATTAGCCTTCCTCACCTCTTCCCAACTTACCCCCACCTTTGTTTTTCCTATTTCTCTATCATATAACCTGTATTCTGCTAGTCTTCTTGCTGCTGGTCCCCAGCCCCATGGTTCCTTTTTCCTCATTTCTGTGGCTACTCGGCTATATACTCACTTTCAAAGACTTAAAGCTAGGAATGACAGACAAGAGAGAACATGTGGTATTTGTGTGGTCTGAATTACCTCATTAAATTCAGTATATATTGAAGTTGCTTCAATTTCATAGCTATTGTACATAATAATGTCAATGAACAGGCTGACCAAGTATCTGTAAAGTAGGTTGTTGAGTACTCTGAGCATATGCCAAGGAGTGGTATAGCTGGGTCATATGGTAGATTTATATTTAGCTGTTGAGGATTCTCAGCATTGATTTACATTGTGGCTACACAGTTTGTAATCTCCCCAACAGTGAATGAGGGTTCTCTTTTCCCTATGTCTTTGCCAACATTTGTTGTCAATTTTGTTGATGGTAGCTGTTCTGAATAGGATTAGATGAAATCTCAGAATTGCTAAGGATGATGAATACTTTTTAAGATATTTACTAGCCATTCTTTCTTTTTTTCTTTCTTCTTTCTTTCTTTTTTTTTTGGTTTTTCTTTTTCTTTTTTTCTTTCTTTCTTTCTTTTTTTTTTTTTTTGTTTTTTGTTTTTTGTTTTTTGTTTTTCGAGACAGGGTTTCTCTGTATAACCCTGGCTGTCCTGGAACTCACTCTGTAGACCAGGCTGGCCTCGAACTCAGAAATCCACCTGCCTCTGCCTCCCAAGTGCTGGGATTAAAGGTGTGCGCCACCACAGCCTGGCTTTACTAGCCATTTTTTATTTCTTCTATTTAGAACTCTTTGTTGAGATCCATAGTCCATTTTAAAAATTCAGTCACTTGTTTTCCTGACTCTGTTTTTTTTTTTTTTAATTCTTTATGTATTCTGGACATTAATCCTCTGTCAGATATATAATTGGCAAGGATTCTCTCCCACTATTTTAGCCAGTGTTTTATTGCATTAAGATACATCATAACCATGACAATTCTTATAAAGAAAAACATTTAATTGGGGACTGGCTTATTTTCAGAGGTTTAGTTCATTATCTTCATGGTAGAAAGTATGGTGGCAAGCAGGCAGACCCCATGCTGGAGAAGGAGCTGAAAGGCTACATCTGGATCAGCAGGCAGCAGGAGGAGAGACACATTGAGCCTGGCTTAAGCTTTTGAAACCTCAAAGCCCAACCTAGTGACATACTTCCTCCAACAAGGCTACAACTACTCAATAGGACCATATGTCCTAATCCTTTCAAATTCTGCCATTCCCTGTGAGCATTTGGGGGCCATTTTCATTCAAACCACCCCTTTCACTCTATGAACTGATTTTTTTCTTAGCTGTACAGAAGTCTTTTAGTTTAATAAGGTTCTATATCTTAGTTGTTAGCCTTAATTCCTGGACAAGTGGAGTTGTTCTGGCTTTGTTTGGAACCTTACAAATTAAAACACTTTCTCATCTAGTACCTTTAAATACAGAATACTCCAGTTGGGAAGCCTGGCTTTGCAACTCAGTTACCTTGTTGTTTGTTTTATTTTGTTTTGTTTTGAGAGAGAGTATGTATCTCACATATCCCAGACTATGTATCTCGCTCTAGCTCTAGCTCCTCTATATATATTCTAAAAATTAGGATCAGGACCAAAGACGTGACTCAGTAGTTAAGAGCACTGGATGCTCTTTCAGAGAACCTAGTTTTAATTCCCAGGACCCACACAACAGCTCACAACTATTTCTAACTCCAGTTCTAGGAGATCAGACTCTTTCTTTTGGCATGCATGTGGTTCACAGACATACAAGGAGGCAATACATCTATACACAGAATAACTTAAAAAAATAAAGATGACCTAGAGAGATGACTCAGTGGTTAAGAATACTGACTGCTCTAGCAGATGACCTGGGTTCAATTCCCAGCACCTACATGGTGGTTCATAACCACCTGAAACTCTAGGGAATCTGTTTCCCCTTCCAGCTATCTTGGGCTCCAAGTATACATATGGCACACATACATACAGGCAAAATATCCATATACAAAATTTAAAAAAATATTCATAGCTATGGTTTGCATTGCTGGGAAGAGACACCATGACCAAGGCAAGTCTTATAATGACAACATTTAATTGGGACTGGGTTAACATAAGGTTCAGAGGTTCAGTCCATTATCATCAAGGTGGGAACATGGCAGCATCCAGGCAGGCATGGTACAGGAGAAGCTGAGAGTTCTTCATCTTCATTTGAAGGCTGCTAGGAGAAGACTGGCTCCCAGGTGGTTAGGAGGAGGGTCTCATTGCCCACCCCTACAGTGACACACTTCCTCCAACAAGGCCACACCTCCTGATAGTGCCACTCCCTGGGCCAAGCATATTTAAACCACCACAGTTGGTGATTTATTTGTCTTCTAAGAGTTCAGTAAGGGATAGCAAGATGGATCAGTGGATAAAGGTGCTTGCTGCCAAGCCTAATATTCTGATCAGTCTTGGAACCCAATGGTAGAAGTGAGAACTAACTCTTGCAAGAAATCCCTTCTTGCAAGATTTCTTGCACTTTCTGGGAAGTGACATGTATATTTACACGCACAGACACATACACACACAATAAGTAAATGCAAAAAGAAAAAGAAAAAGAAAAAGAAAAAGAAAAAGAAATTGAGCCTGGCAGTGGTGACGCACGCCTTTAATCCCAGCACTTGGGAGACAGAGGCAGGCGGATTTCTGAGTTCGAGGACAGCCTGGTCTACAGAGTGAGTTCCAGGACAGCCAGGGCTACACAGAGAAACCCTGTCTCGAAAAACAACAACAACAACAACAACAAAACCCAAAAAACCCCAAACAAACAAACAAAAAAAGAAATTGAAGAATCCCTGCAGTATTCGTTTATTGAGAAAATAGCAGCTCTAGGACTAATGGAGTATTGAGAGGAATTTACAGGGCTATTCATGATAAAGGGGAGCATAATAAAATCAAACTGGAGAATGATTAGCTAGAAAATGTTAAATATGATAGAAAAGGAGCTAATTAAAATATACTAGAAAGAAATCTCTTTATGTTGCTTTAAGAATAAGAGTGAGAACCTAGTGATTGTGGTACATACCTTTAAACCCAGCTCTCAGGAGGCAGAAGGCAGGTGGATCTCTTGAGTTCCAGGCCAACCTGGTCTACAGACCAAGTTCCAGGATAGCCAGGGCTACACAGAGTAACCTTGTCTCATAACCCCCCCCCAAGCCAATAAACAAACAAAAATAATAAGAATGAGGCCAGATGAAGACAGGAGTTCACCTCAAAGTTCAAAGTCAGCCTTGTCTACATAGGGTTCCAATCTAGCCAGGGCTGCACAGTGAGACTCAAAACAAAAACAAAGCCAAGTTTAGATTTCTGTTTCTGTATATTCACATTCTCCTTTCTTTAGGGACCTACTAAATTCTCTGGTGACAGTGTTCATCCTCTTCACCTTGGATCATTGGTATGCAGTACTTCAGGATATCTGGAAGGTGCCAGAATCTAGCCGTGTCTTTAGCAGCATCTATGTGATCTTTTGGTTGTTGCTTGGTTCCATAATCTTTCGAAATATCATAGTAGCCATGATGGGTAAGCACAGAGGAGGTATAACTTCATAGGAGGGATGGTGGGAAGAAACTGGCAATTGGGGTTGGTGGACTATTGGTAGAGAACCTAGTATTGTAGCAAGGAAGTTTGGATATTGGAATAGATGTTTCACTTTGTTTCTCTCCACTTAAGCAGTCTTCTTGGTTTAGTTATTACCACCTTCTAACTCCTAATGGCCCTCTGGGGTCAGTTACCAACTTTCAGAATATCAGAAATGAGCTGAATGAGGAGATGACCCACCTGGAGGTTCAGTATAAAGCTGACATATTCAAGCAACAGATTATCCAGAGGTCAGCTTCTATGTGTTCAAGCCCAATGTTATTTCTCTCTCTCTCTCTTTTTTTTGTTTTTTGTTTTTGTTTTTTCGAGACAGGGTTTCTCTGTGTAGCCTTGGCTTTCCTGTAACTCACTCTGTAGACCAGGCTGGCCTCGCCTGCCTCTGCCTCCCAAGTGCTGGGATTAAAGGCGTGCGCCACTACCGCCCGGCCCAATGTTATTTCTCAACTCACTCCCTATTTCTTTTCCTTGGTCCTTTTCCTTGGTCCTGTAGGTAAAGTAGTCCACATTCTAGTGTTTTTTTTTTTTTTTTTTTTTTTATGCTGTGGGGATTTCTCTACTCCCCTTCATAGCCTATCTGAATTATTTTTTATTACACTTTTGCTGACCTGTGGCTTTTTTTTTCTAATTTTAATTTCTTTTTCTTTTTGTAGGAGACATCAGTCTGAATCAGTAAGGTAAAGTAGTGATAGCATCATGGATGACAGGAGAATGATGTGAATTGGGATGGAAAGATAAGGCATAGATGGCAGAAATCATCAAAGATGAAGATTTGCTGAGAGAGAATCCATGATGCCTTCCAACATTATATGTTTATTTTCTAACTCTCTAAAACCCATGGGTGGGGTCTTTGCAGATGTGGTTAATCTAAATATCTTTAGATGGATCATCCTGGGTTATTTGGGTAGGTTCTAAATTAGCAATAAATATCCTTCTAGGAAACCAAGAGAAGATATGGCAGCAGAGAATAGGTGAAAACGTGGGGGTTGTTTGTTTTGTTGAGACAGTGTTTCTTTCTACAGTCCTAGCTATCCTGGAGCTTGACCACTTCAAAGTCACAGAGCTCCTCCTGCATCTGCCTCTGAGTGCTGGGATTAAACACATGTGCCACCACACTTATCGATTGTTTTGTTTCTGTGGAGGATTTTTTTCCTCAATTTTTTTTTAACTTTAGGTTTGACATGGTAGTACATGCCTTTACCCATCATGACTGGCTATGGCTTGTAGTTTTAAATGGGGCATCCTCATTAAAAGTAATATGTGAGCAAAGACTTGAGAGAGATGAGGTTTCTGTGAGTGTATATGGTGAAAGTGTTAGTAGCAGACAGAACAGTTGCTACAAATATTCTGAATTGTAAGTACACCTAATGCATTTGGGAAACAGAATTGGCCATTGTAATTGGAGCAGAAAATGAATAACAGGAGATAAAGTCTGAGAAAGAATGGATTACATTTTAGCTACTTTTTGGCAGCTGTGATAAAACACCCAGACCAAGGTAACTTAAAGAAGGAAGAGTTTGTTTTGGCTTATGTTTCCAGAGAGAGTAGAATAATGGCAGAGAAGGCATAGCCAGAGCTGCAAACTGAGAAATCACCTCTTTAACTGCAAACATTAAGCAGAGAAAGTGAACTGAAAGTGGGACAAGGCTGTGAACTCTCAAAACCTGTCCCTAGGGACATACTTCCTCCAGCAAAACTCCCCTTCCTAAAGGTTCCATAACCTTTCCAACAGTACCACCAACCAGGGACCATGTGCTCAAAATGCATGAACCTGTGGGTTACAGTGTTGACTCAAACCATCCTAGCACTGAGTAGGATTCTGTAGGGCTGTAGGAGATTGTTGTAGGCTCTTAGACTCATTTATAACAAATGGAAGTAAAACAGAGGAATAGCATTAAGTGATTTACATTTAAAAACGGGTTTTCTGTTGGACTGGTATGAGAAGGAAGAGAATAGTTAAGAAAGATACATTGGGGATGACTGAGCTGGGAAGTACCTAAGCCTAGAATCTGAGAACAGTTTGGCTCTTAAAGCTGTAATCAAAGCTTCAGGGATGCCAGGCTCGGGGCTAACATGAATAAATGGACTACCACATCTTGTAAGTATATTTGAAGTAATACAATTTCTTTCTATATGTATAGAGGAACCAGTCAAGGAAGGATCTCCGAAGACATAACAGAAACTTCTGATATCAGTGATGCCAATGAAAGTGATGCTGATGAAAGTGATGCCGATGAAAGTGATGCTGATGAAAGCGATAGTGACAAAAGCGATGAACAGAAAAGTGATGGCGAGAAAAGCAATACTGAGAAACACTATGCAGAGAAAATCTATCCAGAGAAAATCTATCCAGAGAAAAGTTATTCAGAGAAAAGCTATCCGGAGAAAAGCTATGCCCAGAAAAGCTTTGTTGAGACTGAAGCTGAAAAAGTAAAAGAACAAGAGTTAAAAGAAAAGGCCCACCCGGCCTCTCCTCCCAACTCTTCATCCCACGGCTCCACTGCAGCCGATGCTGCTTTCATCGGTACGCAGAATGGCTCCTTCCATTTGAATTCACATTCCTGTTGCTTATGTGACCCACAGTCATTGTTTTGTGGCCCAGGATGATTTCAAAACTCAATTCTCCTGCCTTATGCTGCAAATTCTGGCAGGGTAGGCAAAGTGTAAGACATCCAGGTTGTCATTGCCTCCTCCTCCTCTTCTTCTTCTTCCTCCTCTTCTTCTCTTCCTCCTCTTCCTCCTCCTCCTCTTTTTTTTCTCCTTCCCTTTTGCAGACTTACACTGTAACCCAAGCTAGCTTGGAAGTCATTATATAACCCTAGCAAGCCTAGTGACTCAGCCTTCCAAGCTCTGGAATTGCAGGTGTGTGCCACCACATCTGGCTTACACATGTGTTAAAGAAGCATTCTTCCTCACAGAAAACTTGGACTGGGAGACTCTTGTGCATGAGAACCTGCCTGGGCTAATGGATATGGATCAGGATGACCGTGTTGTTTGGCCCAGAGATTCACTTTTTCGATATTTTGAGTTACTGGAAAAGCTTCAGTATAACCTAGAGGAGCGCAAGAGGTTGCAAGAATTTGCAGGTGAGGATGTAAGGCAGTCATGGGGTCCAGGAGTTTTTAAATATAAGGAGGTAGCACCTCTGTCTCAATCCCCTCCCCTCATCAGTAACAGTAACTTAGAGAAGAGCTAGAAATTTGGGTTCACCAGGGGGCGCTCAAGTCTTACAAGATCTGAAAGCTTGATTCTCAGGCTGCTGTTAGCACTGCTGGCAGTGTTGAGAACCAGGCCTAGGCAGGTTCCTGCTAAGCCTGGCAGTGGACCCCCCTTCTCTGTGAAGGCCACACTTCAGCTTGCAGTAGGGATCTGGGCTCAGAGTCACACTGGAGAGCTAGAATCTGAAAAAGCAAACACTACTGCATCCCCAAAGGACGTCAGTGAACCAAACTTCTTTTCCTAGCAGCCTGTCTACCATCAGTCTCCAGAAAGAAGTAGATAAGCTGCACAGGAGAATTGAATATAAACTGAAAACTTATCAGCTCCAAATCATTTTTCCATTTGGAAAATAAATTTACCATTTGGAGATTAATATGAGTTAATCAAATTCCTCCAAAAAAGAAAGAGAAGGAAAAAGAGACAAAAGAAAGGAAGATGCATACACACACACACACACACACACACACACATGCGCGTGCGCACACACACACCTACCCATAAACTATGAGTTAGGGTTTTTTTGTTTTTGCTTGTTTGTTTTTTAAACATTTAAAAGTTAAAATTTATTTGTCTGTTTGTTTTTAGTTTTATATGTACTAGTATTTTGCCCCCATGTATGCCTCTGCTCCACATGTGTGTTTGATACCCACAGAGGTCAGAAAAGGACCAGATCCTCCCAGAACTGGAAGTATAGTCTGTGATCTGCCACCTGAGTGCTAGGAATGAAACCCAGGTCCCCTAGAAGAGCAGACAGAGCTCCTAAATGCTGAGCCTCTCCATCCTCCTTTTTTTTTTTTTTTTTTTTAATGAAAAAAAGATTTATTTATTTGTTTTATATAAGTATACTATCTCTATCTTCAGACATACCAGAAAGAGGGCATCAGATCTTATTACAGACAGTTGTGAGCTACCATGTGGTTGCTAGGAATTGAACTCAGGACCTCTGGAAGAGCAGTCAGTGCTCTTAACCATTGCCATCTCTACTGCCCCTTTAAATATTGTTTAGTTTTGTCTGAATTTTCTTCCTTATATCCTTTTAAAATGAACCTAATTGAAACTGAGAAATTAGGCAGCAGGATTTGTGTGTGTATATATATACATATATATACATATTCATGTGTGCATTGTGACACAGAAAGGCCATAGGAATTTATAACATTTAGGGGTCAGCAAGATGGCTTAGTGGGTACTTGTCACCAAGCCTGATAACTGGAAGGGCAGAACCAACTTCTGAAAGTTGTCCTTCAATTTTCATGTATGTGCCATGAAATTTCAGCCAGCGTATCAGAGACCATCTTTATCTGTATCAAAACGTTGACTGGGATTAATTCTGTTCTTTCAGTCACTCTTAGCCCCATCTTGGTAGGAGGAGACAGGATGGAAGGTAGGAAAAAGTAGGAAGGAACTTTCAGATTTTGTTTTGTGAGTTAGGGTCTCACTTTTAATCTTCACTATGAGGCTATGCATCTAAGGCAGACCTCAAATCCCAGCAATCTCCTGCCTCATCTATCAAAGCAGAACCCAGGTCAGTGGATTGATCTTTATTTATTTATTTATTTATTTATTTATTTATTTATTTGAGCCAGAGTCTCACTATGTAGCCTTTGCTGGCCTAAAACTCACTATGTAGACCAGGCTGACCTGGAATTCACAGAGATTCCTCCTCCCTCTCTTTCTAAGTGCTGGGATTAAAGGTGTGTTTTACCATGCTTAGTTCAAAGTCCAGATAAAACATTATTTTTGAGCCCAGATCTTTAAAACATTATTTTTTAACTTTCATATGAGTGTTTAATAGATGTTCACCACATCTTCCACACATTCTAATCTTTCCTTCCTCACCCTCCCCTTTGGCATTTCTTACTAACTGTGGAGAACTGAATGCATGCAGAGAGAGGTCAGAGGACAACATCTGAGAGTCAGTTCTATCCTTCCATTCTATGGGTTCTGAGAACTGAACTTGGACATTCAGACTGGGCATCAAGTGTCTTTATCTGCTGAATTGCCTGCTGTCTCTATTAGCTCTCTTTGTCCCATGGGCAATTTCATTTCAACTTTCATGCCATACATACATATAAAGTCTAGAAACTGCAAATGGAGAAAATACATGATATTTGTTTTTTCCAAGATTGTAGAGCTCAGACCCTGACAAACTTGTTTATAGTAAAGAGAAGATAGGTTTAAGTAAATATTGCTCAAGATTTATGTGGGAATCTGGAACTCAGAAAGCAGAACCTTCACCAAACATGTGTTCAAGCATTCTTCACTTTCTGACCTCACGGTTTGTTTCTTTACAGTTCAGGCACTGATGAGTTTTGAAGATAAGTGAAGACACAGCAAAAGCTAATGATGAACACAATTGGAATTTAAAATATAAATATTCAATAAATACTGCTAATGACTATTTCTGGTAAGTTTATTAAGTATTTTTATGAGGTTTAGATGATACTAAAAGGCAAAAAAAATGACTTCAGAGGCCACTGGAGCCTGTGCTGCTTCTTGGCTTCCCAGCTAGTGCCCAGTTCCTGACCTGGCTGTATGTATTATTCTAGTTCCTATTCTTTCTGTAACTTCTACTTCCTAGTAAGAGTCCCAGTTTGACTTTATTTTGGCTACAGTCTGTGTAGGTGTCTAGGTGGGATTACTGAGTCTTCAGAGATGTTCATGTAGCTGCTTAAGCAGTGCACCATTGTCTACTCTGCCGACTCTGCCCTCTTATACATTATTAACTTTCCTTTTCAGTGCTAGCAGTGGACGCGGAACTTCATGCATGTTAGCCCCGAGTTTTAGCAATCACTTACATCTCTAGTTCCTTTTTACTGATCTTAATTGACTTTATTTCAGCTCTACAATCAGCCAGCAGTCTAGGTCAACAACGATGGTTCAGAGTGTTCCCATGCACTTATTAACTGCAAATACATGTTATTCACACCCATTCCTGGACCAAAAGGTTGTAGCTTTCTTCATCTCACTTGTCATTGCTCGGGGAAGTTTTCATGCCAGATTGTTTCATTGTTTGTGGAACCTCAGAAATTATCTATTTCCCAATCAAAGCAGAGCCCCCCTCCCTTTT
Source organism: Arvicanthis niloticus (assembly GCF_011762505.2). NCBI lineage: Eukaryota > Metazoa > Chordata > Mammalia > Rodentia > Muridae > Arvicanthis > Arvicanthis niloticus. The sequence goes on along the minus strand of NC_047659.1, from coordinate 92,624,525 downwards.
TTTTTTGTTTGTGTATGGTATTGGAGATCAACCCCATATCCTCATGTATCCTACCACTGTCCTATAAGAAGGAGGCCCCTTTACAACATCCTGAAAGGTTGACTATCAAGCCAATGCTTGGTGATAGACTGTCTGAAGGTATCCCATTCCACTGTTGAAAGACTCAAGTCTCTTTTGGTTCAGTTTTAGTGATAGGGTCTTTGGTTCTACCTGAGGCTGACCTCAAACTTACTGTGTAGTGCAAGCTGGCCTTGGACTCCTGCTTCAGCCTCCTGAGTCATAGGATTGCATGCCAAACATATTATTTAATTCTTTGGAAATGCTTATTATTAAAAATTCTATTGCTGACCTGTGGTGGCATACGCCTTTAATCTCAGCACTTAGGAGGCAGAGGGAGGTGGATCTCTGTGTGTTTGAAGCCTGCCTGGTTTACAAAACAAGTTCCAGGATGGCCAGGGCTACACAGAGAAACCCTGTCTCAATCCTCTGCTTCCCCTCCCAAAATAATTTATTAACCTGGGCTGAGGAGATGGCTCAGTAGTAAGGTGCACTTGCTGCTCTTGTAGAGGACCCAGGCTCACAACTGCCTATAACTCCAGTTCCAGGGATCTGACACCCTCTTCTGCTCTTCTCAGGTATGTAGTCCCAGACATATATGCAGATAAAACATACATGCACATAAAAATAATAAATATTTAAAAAATTCTATTACCCATTGAGTGCTTGATATATATATATATAAACATTTATTATATATATAATATACATGCTCTATAAATATACTCTATATTTGAAGTATGTATTATATGCCATAAAATAACCAGGTCTATAAGACAACCTCCCATTTTTATTTTTTAATTGAAAACTTTTTTTTCCTTTTGAAACAGTTTTACTCCATAATTTATGCCGGACTAGAACTTATTATGTAGCCCAGGCTGGCTTGAGCTCTGTGGCTAGTAAGACCTTGTCTAAAAACAAACAGGATGGGGGAGATGGCTTGGTTGATAAAGTGCTTGTTGATGAAGCAGGAGGGTGTAAGTTCAGGTCTCAGCACCCACACAGAAGCCAGACATGGCAGCATGTCTGTGATTCTGGTTCTGAGAGGCATAGACAGGTAAATCCCAGGGGCTCACTTGCCAGCCACTCTAGCCAAAACTGAGTTTCATTTCTATTACAATCCCTGTCTCAAAGAATGAAGTAGAGAGTGATAGAGGAAGGCATCTGATGTTGACATGTGTGTGCGTGTGTACCTGTACACATATGAACACTCATGCATGCACCACTCCCACCCACTCCACACATAAAAAAAGCAAGTGCCACAAAGGAAGATAAAACACTAAACTGTATTCTTTAAAATAGTTCATGTTGTATGAACTATATGTCCAAATGATGTATACAAAGGTTTCCTTTTTTATTAGATTTATTTGTTAATCTATTTTGTATGTCTCTATATGCGAATTCCATAAGTCATGAGTGGAGGAGAGAAGGCCACTATTGAGAACTGGACTCAGGTTATTAGACTTTACAGCTGAACCATCTCACCAGGAGGCTTTCCTGAAATCAAGAACCAACACAGTCGGCTATAGTGGTGCATCTTTGTAACCTCGGTACTTGGGAAGCAGAGAGGCAGGGGATCAAGAGTTAAAGGCTGAGCCAGGTACTGGCTCAGCCACATCTTACCTTCTGGCGTTTTATTTCTTTTGGGAGATCTTTCTCCAAGAGCTAAACAGAGATCATGGAATTTATAATCTCCTGCTTGGGTGATTTGTATGTACGAAGGGCATCTTGTTGGCTTGCTTTTGTTGTCACTCTGCCTCCAAGTACTGTAATTATAGGCATGTGTAACAATAATCAACTTGAATATACATTTTCTAGCTCTCATTTAATTTATTTATTAAATTACTTATTTACTTATTTTTGTGTGTGAACTCATGTGTTCTCTATAAGTAGCTGTAGCTATCCTGGAACTTGGTCTGTAGGCCAGGTTGGCCTTGAACTCAGAGATACCCGAGTCTACCTCCTGAGAGTTATGATTACCAGGTATGTCTTATTCCTTGTATAAGTAGTAACTGGAATTCCTTTTTAAAAAATAAGTGTGTGAGCCGGGAAGTGGTGAAGTGGCCTTTAATCCCAGCACTTGGGAGGCAGAAGCAGTTGGATTTCTGAGTTCCAGGCCAGCCTGGTCTACAGAGTGAGTTCCAGGACAGCCAGGGTTACACAGAGAAACCCTGTCTCAGAAAAAAAACCAATGGCGGGGAAAAGAAAAGAAGTGTGTGTGTGTGTGTGTGTGTGTGTGTGTGTGTGTGTGTGTGTGTATTGGAACTGGAGTTACAAGATTGTTTGTTAGTCTCCCAGTGTGTGAGCTGGGAATTCAACTTGGGTCCTCTGTAAGGGCCATAAGAATTCTTAACTGCTGAGCCATCTCTCTAGTCCTTTAACAGCAATTTACTAAAAATGAATTTTCTTAGGTTGGGGATGTAGTTCAATTGGTAGTGTTTGCCTAGCACGAAAGGTCTGGGTTTGATCTTCATCACTGTAAGACTGTTATGGTTAGAGTGCACCTATAATCCCAGCACTTAGAAGGTCAAGGCAAAACAATCAAGAAGTTAGAGCTATCCTCAGCTACATGTAAAGTTCAAAGCCAGCCTGACATACGTGAGAACCTGCCTAAAAGAAAGAAAATGGCCCCTATCTAAATTGTTTGTTTGTTGTGGGTTTGGTTTTGTTGAGACAGAGTATTGCCATTTAATCCTGGCTGGCCTGGAGCTTGTAGAGAGATCTGCCTGCCTCTCTGCCTCTGCCTCTTTCTCTGCCTCTCTGCCTCTCTCTCTCTGCCTCCTCTGCCTCTCTCTCTCTCTCTGCCTCTCTGCCTCTGCCTCTCTCTCTCTCTCTCTGCCTTCTCTGCCTCCTCTGCCTCTCTGCCTCTGCCTCTCTCTCTGCCTCCTCTGCCTGTCTGCCTCTGCCTGTCTGCCCCTCTGCCCCTCTGCCCCTCTGCCCCTCTGCCTCTACAATGCTGGAATTAAAGCCATGTACCACCTGAGGAAAATATTTTAAGACTTCTTCCAGATGGAATAACAAGCTCAAAATCATAATAGAATTTTTAAAATTTATTTATGTTTATGATCCATGTACATGCCTGGTTTCCTTTGGTGTTAGAGGAGTACATCAGGTCTTCTGGAACTGGAGTTTCAGACAGTTGTGATATGCCATATAGGTAATGGGAATTGAACCCAGGTCTTCTGGAAGATTAGCCAGTGTTGTAACTGCTGAGCCACTGCTCTAGTCTTGTTAGAATTCTTTTTTTCATTTTGTTTTGTTTTGAGATGGGATCTCTCTATATACTCCCAGCTGTCCAGGGTATTGCTATATAGACCAGGCTGGCATCGAACTCACAGAGATTCTACTGTCTCTACCTCCTGAGTGCAAGATTAAAGGCATGTGCCACCACACCCAGCTTCCACAATAGAAATCTTAAGTCCCTGTAATGTGAACTAGAAGTAAATGGAGTCGAAGCTGTGTTGTGCTGGCTCCATGTCTTTCTTCCTCTCTTAAAAGAGAACCAATTGAGACCTCGTCTCCCACCTTCTGACCTTCTCTACTTTGGTATTTGTTTGTTTGTTTAATATTTTGTTTGAGGCAGGGTCTTACTATATAGCCCTGGCTAGCCTTGACCTCCAGATCCTCCTGCCTCAGTCTCCCAAGTGCTGAGAATACTGGCATGCACCACTAGAAGTCTTTACAACTTCACTCCTTCTTCTAAATCTTACATGCAGATTTCTCTGTCGTTCAAATAGAACAAAAGAAGGAAAATAATTCTTGGAATGGATCCCAGAACGGCTGAGTAAACAAGCTTCGATGCCATTAAAAATTGTCCTAACCACATATTTTCATTGGGATTTTTCTCCTCCTTTGGCTTCATGACCTCTTTTAAAGTTTTTCTTTAGATGGCTTTCACTCTACTTAAAAAAAAAAAAACTCCCTCCCTACTTTTATTGGAACCATCTCCTTAACAAGCGTTAAATTAACAAGCATTAACTTTATAGTCTTCAACCATTAAATTATCTTCAATTAGTTTGGTCTAACTTAAAAAAATATTTTAAAGCCAGGCAAGGTAGTGCATACTTTTAATTTTGGTATTCAGAAGGCATATCTCTCTTTGAGTTTGAGGCTAGCCTGATCTACAGTGTGTTGCGCGCACCTCCCGTGTCCTGTCCCCCCTCACCCGTGGAAGAGAGACACGAGAGACGCAATTCGGGTAGTTACTGCAAAACGAGGCTTTACTCTGAATCAGCAAACCTGGAAAACGCGGAAGGACGCGGAAGGGCTGAAGACAGGAAGAGGCCCCACTTAAATACACCCTAGAGTGACTTATTCACTTCTGATTGGCTGTTTGCTCACCACCCAATATTATGCCTTGGGATTGGCCAGTGACTTTGGCGGGCTTTCTGCCTTTGCAGCTGCGCAGTTAATTGTTTACTACTGGGAAGACACGAGGCCAGCGCCATCTTGGAAGGGCGCATACTGACATACTCACTACAGCTCCCAACAACAGTGAGTTCTAGGGTACCCAGGACTGTATAGGAAGACCCTGTCTTAAAAAAGAAAGAAATCATCAGGCATGATGGTGGTGATGGTACAGGTCTTTTATCCCAGGCAGATCTCAGTGAGTTCTAGGCCAGCCTGGTCTACAGAGCAAGTTCCAAGACAGTCAGGGCTACACAGAAAAATCTTGTCTCAAACAAAAGTTTTTAAAGAATATTTTTAAAGATTTAATTATGTATATGTGTCTATGCATGGGTATGTACACATGGGTGCGGGTGCCTACAGAGGCCAGAGCCTGAGTTACAGGAGATTGTGAGCTGCTGGGCATGGGGAACTGAACTCTTACAGACTGAGCCATCCTGCTAGACCCTTTTATTTATTAGTTGACAATGTTATGTACATATACAATGTATCTTGATCATATCCACCTCCAACTCTTCCTGTCACTCCTGGACACACTCCTACATCCCATCTTCCCACTCTTTCGTTCTTTCTTTTTTCTTTCTTTCTTTCCTTGTTTCTTTGTTTCCTTCCTTCCTTCCTTCCTTTTTAACCCATTGAGTCCAATTAATGCTGTGTATTGCAATGTTGACTTGCTGGTTTGTGTCAATCTTGTCCAGGTAACCATAGCTGCAATGGGTTCATCAGGGCAACCGTTATGTGTAGTCCAAAAGAAAGCATTTCTGAACAGTCCGCCCATCTTCTGGCTCTACATTCTTTCAACGCCCTCTTTCACAGCCTCATGAAAAGGCTGAGCCTTGTGTTAGGAGGTCGATATATATTCCATTTATGCCCGAGCGAGCACTCAACATAATCTTAGCATTTTGACTATGAGTCTCTACACTGCTACCCACTAAAGAATAAGGCTTCTCTGGCAAGTGTTCAGAACAGCACTAATTGATACCCATAGATAAATACAGTATTTACAGGGCATATTGGCATCATATTCATTTAGCAAAACAATAGTAGTAGGTTCTGCCCTAAAGCCTATGACCTCCCAAGTCATGGAATTTTGGCCATATTTACTGTGCCAGGTATGAATTCCCTCCAGTGGAGCAGGGTTCATAACCAATCAGAAAGCAGTTGCTTGTAGTATGTAGTTTCTACTATCCTGCTTTAAGCTCCGGGGGAACTACACTACCAGCCCTGTTCAGACACACACAGAGCTCATTTTTGATATGCTTTATTTAGTTCAATGGCCAGGCTCTTCTAAGCCTTCCTTGACTATCACAACCTTCTTTTCACTCCTATCTCAGCACCCTAAATCTGCCCTCAACTTTAGTTGCTCAGTTACCTTTAGTCCTAGCTCAGTACCCTAAGTCTGCCCTCAGCTTAGTTGTGTTTCTAATCTCCCACCTGCTACCCTGGTCCAGTCAGGGAATCGACCAATGTCCACTCCACCCAAGATCTCACATGGCTGGTGGCTCTTTCTCCCTCTGAAGCATGGTGAATCATTTTTCCTCCTCTGCTTCTGCTAGCCTGCCTTCAGGAACCTGGACATTCCACCTCTTCTGCCTAGCCATTGGCCGCTAGCATCTTTACTGATCAATCAAGAACCAACTGGGGAACAGGACCTTCAGTGTTCATTCCCGATCAGAGCATCAGAACCACCCCATACAGTTGCTCTCTTCTGTAACCTTCATCCCACTATTGCACCAGTGGGCAAATCTTGCCTGGCAAGTCAGCATGATAACATACAGGTTCCAGTGTTGAGCTGAGTAAGACCATTTATATCTTTATTATTATTATTATTATTATTATTATTATTATTATTATTATTATTATTGTTATTATTATTAATGTATGCCAGAGTGTGTGTGCATGTGCATACATGCCATAGTGCAGTGTGGAGGAGGTCAAAGAACAATTTTCTGACATCAGTTTGACCATGGATTCTGGGGATTGAACTCTGGTCTTCAGTCTTGCACTAACTGCCTGGTCTGCTTACACTGTTTCAACCACCATGTGATATATGCCAATGATCTCCAATTCCATTTTCTTGCCAGACCTCTTAATAGCTCCAGGGGAAATACTCAGCTGCCTGCTAAACATCTGCACTTGGGTTCCCTCAGGTATATAATTTGTAATATATCCCATACTGAACTTAATTACTATTCCTTCAAACTTTCTCTTTTCTCTCCACCTTCTGTTCCTTCTAATGCTATCGGGGATCAAATTCAAAGATTTTGCAAGTGCTCTACCACTGAGATACATTCCTAGGCCCTTGGTTTTCTAAGCCAAGGTAAAGTGCCAAACAACTTCCTTGGCTTGGAAGAATCCTCAGCAACCCTCACCATGTTTAACTCTGAGGTCTTTTACAGGAGATCTTTTATTTGCAAAGAAAATATTGATCTTAAGGCTAAGACTATGACTCAGAATATAGTGCTGACATGTGCATAGCCTGGGTTCTCATTGCAGGGATAAAAACCAAACAAGAAGTGCTGGTACTTGCTGGTAGCCTGGTAATGTTGCCTCTGCTAGGATCACACTAGGTCAAGACAAATTTACTCTTTCTCTCTCTTTTGAAAAATTACACTTATTGATGAGTATGGTGGTGCATGCCTTTAATCCCAGCACTGGGGAGCAGAAGCAGGCAGTTCAAGGCCGACCTGGTCTAAACAGCAAGTTCCAGGAGAGCCAGTGCTACAGAGGGAAAAACTATCTCAAAAAACAAAACAATAAAAAAATACATTTATTTATTTATTGTATATATACATATACTGTGTTAGTGTTACATCATACATGTAACATACAGGAATCAGTTCTCTCTTTTTATTAAATAAGACCTGTGGATCCAACTTAGTCTTCAGACTTGGTGGCAAGTACCTACATTTACTCTCTGAACCATATTGCTCTCCTCCCCTTTTGAGGCAATGTCTATGCAGCATTGGCTGGTCTAGAACTCCCTACATACAGATAGTGGGCTGGCCTCAGGCTCCCTTCTGAGTGCTGGCGTTTAAAGGCATTTGCCACTATAACCACTTCTCTCTCTCTCTCTCTCTCTCTCTCTCTCTTTTTTTTTTTTTTTGGTTTTTTGAGACAGAGTTTCTCTGTGTAGTCCTGGCTGTCCTGGAACTCACTCTGTAGACCAGGCTGGCCTCGAACTCAGAAATCCGTCTGCCTCTGCCTCCCAAGTGCTGGGACTAAAGGCGTGCACCACCACCGCCCGGCTATAACCACTTCTCTTTTTTAGCAAACAAACAAAACCAGGGGCCTGGAGAGATGGCTTAGTGCTTCAGCATACCTACTTGGTTCTTGCCCAGAACCCAAGTTAGGTTCTAGTACCCATCCCAGGTAGCTCACAGCCACATGTAATTCCATCTCCAGGGGATCTAACACCTTCTTCTGGCTTATGTAAGCGCTTGAATTCATGTGCAAATACCCACATACACATAAGTTTAAAAATTTAAAACCCAACAAAACAAGTTCTCAAGGAGGCCTCAAACTCACTATATATGAGAATGATGTTAAACTCCATACTTCAGCCTCCACCTCCCAAGTGCAAGGATTATAAGCAGGGCCACCATGTCCAGGTTTTTTTTAAAAATTAAAGAATGTTTACATTTATTTATTTAGTATGGGGTGACATTAGCAATACTACAGTGTATGTGTGGAGGTCAGAGGACAACTTACAGGAATGACTTTTTTCTTTCTACTGTGTCAGTCATGGGGACTAAATTATGGTCATCAGGCTTGATGGCAGTCTTGGCCAACTGAGCCATTTTACCAGCTCTCTCTTAATTTTTTGAGGCAGGGCCACATGTAGCTCAGCTTAGCTCCAAACTAGCTATATAGCCAAGGATGTCTTTGCTCCTCCTTCTTTACTTCCCAAGTGCTGGAATTACATGTCTAAACCACTATGCCTGGCTTATCTCTGATTTAGACACTTTATAGATAAGTGAATTATAGATAGTTATGGTCATTAAACTAAAAGTGATGCAAAGGAACATAGAATTCAGAGCTATAATATCAAAATACAAACATGGATATATAATATTATATATATGGTTGTTTGTTGGGGGCCAACTCTTAGCAGAAAGCGGCTATCAGCTTTGCAGCCATCTTGAGCCATATACCCTGACATGAGACTTGTATTACAATAGCCTACAACAGCTGAGCACACTCTGATAACATCTTGCTTTGGATACCCAGGACTTTCCTTGGGTGTGTGAGATTAAAGGTGTGTGATTTAAGAGTGTGACCTAGAGATCAGATTTAGAGACAAGACCTAAGGGCATGATTAAAGGTGTAACTTAGAGGCATGGCTTAGAAGTGAGACATATAAAAGGCAGAGGCAGATGGCAGAGAGATATTCTCTTTAGGGAGACTCTTTAGAGAGTACAGCTAGACTTGGAACTTGGACTAGGAAGAGAGACTGAAGAATAAACGGGATTGAAACACACTCTGTCTGATCTCCATTCTTCGAGTCCGTCTTCACTCTCTCTCTTGCTAAACCCCAACCCGTGGACCAGAGCGGCAGCTTGGGCCGGGATACAGTGGCCGCCAAGCGCAGAGTGGAGAGGGCCTCAATATTTTTGGCGCCTGAACAGGGACTAGTGCGGTTCGCAACATTTTAGGCTGCCCAAAGTGGGCCAGCCTAGGCCCCAACAGTTGTTTTTGAGACAGGGTTTTTCTGTGTAGCTCTGGCTGCCCTGGAACTCACTTTGTAGACCAGGCTGAACTCAAAATCTTAAGATTCACCTGCCTCTGCCTCCTGAGTGCTAGGATTAAAGGTGTGCCCCACTATCATCTGGCATATTATATATGTGTGTGTGTGTGTGTGTGTGTATGTATACATATACACACATATGTATGTATATATGTATGAATATATACATACACATATATATATGTGTGTATATATATATAATATATAAAATATATATTTTATTTTATATATGTGAGTACACTGTAGCTATCTTCAGACACATCAGAAGAGGGCATCAGATCCCATTACAGATGGTTGTGAGCCACCATGTGGTTGCTGGGAATTGAACTCAAGACCTCTGGAAGAGCAGTAAGTGCTCTTAACCACTGAGCCATCTGTTCAGCCCCACATATATGTATTTTAAAAAATAATATTTATTTCAGCCTTAAAGGCTGGAAGAAACCGAGGATGAGGGTGACCCCATAGGAAGATCAGCTAACTAGCCTGAACTCCTGAGATCTCTCAGACACTGAGCCACCAACCAGGCAGTGTACACTTGCTGATATGAGACCCCCAACACATATACAGCAGAGGACTGCCTGGTCTGGCCTCAGTGAGAGAAGATGCATCTAACCTTTGAGAGACTTGAGATCCTAGGGAATGGGGAAGTCTGGTGAGGTGGGGGCAGGAGACATCCTCTTGGAGATGGGGGAGAAGGAATGGGATGAGGAACTGTTGGAGGGTGGACTGGGAGGGGGATAACGACTGGACTGTAAAAAAGATTAAATAATAATAATAACAACAATAATAAAATTATATTAAAGAGAATTTATTAACTATATATTTGTTAAATCAGCTTAGATTAAAATATTACATTGTCTCACATCTGAGTAGCTGAGCATTTGGCAGTTGCTTCATCCTTGAGGCTGGATGCCCAGCAGTTGGAATAGTTACCCAGTGGCTGTCTCTCACTGGAGAGCCCACAACTGGTGGAAGCTCAGTCTATAAGGGTAGTTACCTAAGCACTCCCAGTCTAGCACTGAAAACCTAGAAAGTTCCTGGAGAGCTGCTGTTCTGCAGGCAGTGATGGAAGCTTGAAATTGCTGATTCTGATATCAACAAAGAAATGGGCAGTGGCAGCAATGGGCTAAATCTACTCAGTGACCAGAGTGGTGATCAAGTGAGCAGAAGACGGAGAATCATGCTACCAGCGTGCTGTCTGGTCTGGTGCCCTCCACATTTGGGGTGGGTCTTCCCAAATCATTTAAGGCCATCAGGTCAGTTCCGCAGGTACAGTTCTCTCAGTGCATCCTAATGTGTGGCAGCTTGGCCATCAAACCAACTGTCACACTGCACAAAAGCAGAGGGAGAGGATCAATCCATAAATGTGGTGACAGTATTGATTTGAGAGTTTGAATTACCTTTCTGATTGCTATGATTAGAAAGAAGTGACTTAAGGGAGGAAGGGTCTATCTTGGTTTGCAGTGGGGAAGGTATGTTGGGAAGAGTAGAAGGCCAGCTGGTCATACCGCAGTCACACATAGAAAGCAGAGAGTTATGAATTCGGAGGCTCAGCTTGCTGTCTCCTTTTTTATGCATCCAGGAACCTAGGTCATGGAATCGTGCCATTACACTTAGGGTGAGTCTTCCCAACTCAGTGAACCCAATTTAGGCACCCACCCCTAACATAACATGCCCTGAGACTTGTGTTTTCACTACATCCTGCCAAGTTAGCAACCAAATTAACCATCACAGCTGGATAGCTCAGTGGGTAAATGTACCTGCTGCTAAATCTAGCAAGACCTGAATTTGACCCCAGGGACCCACAGACTGGAAGGAGAGAACTGACTCCCAAAAGTTGTCTTTTGACCTCCACATGTACACCATGGCTCAAGTGCCCCACTCTCTCAACAAGAAAATAAATGAAAATATAATGTTTAAAAGCTAATAAAATGTACCACATTTTCTGTATCCATTCTCTGTTGAGGGACATCTGGATTGTTTCCAGCATCTGGCTATTATAAATAAGGCTGCTATGACATGGAGGGACCCATGGCTCCAGCTGCATATGTAGCAGAGGATTGCCTTATCTGGCATCAGTGGGAGGGGAAGCCTTTGGTCCTGTGGAGACTCAATGTTCCAGTGTCCGGCAATGCTAGGGCAGGGAGGTGGGAGTAGGTGGGTGGGTGGGTGGGTGGGTGGGTAGGGGAGCATCCTCATAGAAATAGGGGGAGGGAGGGGAAACAAGGAAGGGAGATAACATTTGAAATATAAGTAAATAAAATAACCAATAAATTTTTTTTAAAAAGCAAAGGAAAAAAAAAAAAAGAGGACTAGGTGACTTACATTTAATGAGGCTCAACCACAAAGGCCATGAGGTAATTTTGAGCCTCAGGTTGCTCTGGTCTCCTGACACTGTCCCAACATGCAGTTTTCTGTTTGCCTCTGCAGGACAGAGATTGTTAATGTATTGGTTAGCTCTTTAAATTCACTGATTAGGCACAATCCACTGGACAGAGTGAATCACCTGAACTCATCTGACTACAAGGATCTGGGAAATGTGTGGAATGCTTGGTGATGCAGTAAGTAGTTCAAAAGAGTTACAAAAGCCAACGCAAGAGGGAAAGAAATAACTTACAAAGGTTGGCATTCCGTCTTGTCAGGCAGGGGTCTCCTTGTGGGAGGTTCTGTCCAGTGATGGTTCAGAGTTCTTAACTCCTTTGGCTGCCTATCCATCCCAATCACCACAGCACAGTATTCCAATCCTTTCCCAAGCATTTCACTTCATTTTAGCAGGACACATGATTTTGCTTTTTCTCTGAGCCCCTATAACTTTAGTCTGCTCATTCTGTTTAGTTTGGTTACTTTAGGTTGAGGTTTGTTTTGTTGTTGGATCATGCTTAACTGTAAGCAATAATCAACACACCCAGCCTAACACACTTACTTCAACCCTTAGCTCAGTCTACATCCTTAGCAGAAAGATTACCTACCAGCTGCTTAAACTAAGGACCACACAGACTGCCAAGCTGAGTGCCATTTTGAGTTAGGTGGTATTGTCTAACAGTTTCCTCCAAGATTTGAAACATTCCATTCTGCAGGAAACTTCCTAAGCAGGAAGGTAAAAAAACACTCAACATAGCTTCAGGAAGTCCCTGAAACTAACCAGATTCATTCGACCCCTTTTTCTGAGAGTTAGTAATAAAAGATGAGACTACATTTCAGAGTCAGAAAGCTGAGCTATAAAGAAGACCTCAGACCAGACCAAGTGCTTGGAAGATGTTTAGACCAACTGAGGTACCTGGGAAGAACACTCTCCAACCCATTATGCTGTCTATAGGCTGTGCAGAATGCTGCAGGGTCTCAGCTTTGTGAGCTGTCACCCATGCTGGGGTGGGCTTTGATGGTACAGTGCTCTCTGAGTCATTCCTGTTCCCTCATCCATGTTCCTATAATCCCAATAAAAACTCACTGATTCACCAAATTGGACTTTGATGTTATCGATGCTTTGGCCTATTGAGGGTAACTTGTCTGGGGTGAGTAGATGTGTGTGTGTGTGTGTGGTGTGTGTCCCCAGGAAGGGTTTTGTCACACAATGGGTGAGGTCTCGTTCCCATTCCTGTGTAACATATTCTATACAGCAAACTCATTGTATCCATGAGTTTCATATCTGTGTATTTAATCAACTATGAGTTGAAAAAAGTTTTAAAGTTATTTATGTATGTGTATATTTATGTGTGTTTATACGTATGTATCTGGAGGCATTCAGAGGTCAGAAGATGGCTGCTGCATCAGATCTCCATGAGCTGGAGTTACAGGTAGTTGTAAGCTGCCTGGCATATGTTCTGGTAAGCAAACTTGGAGCCTTCTGAGGGGCAGGCAGTATATAATATTATCCACTGAGCTATCTTTCCAGCCCCTACCAAAAATTTTAATTACATTTGTATTGAACATATGCAGACTTTTTTTTGGTAATTATTCCACAACAGACAATATAAGAACGATTTGCATGGCATTTACTTTATTTTGGGTATTATAGGTAGTCTATATATGATTTAAAGTATGTATAAATGTAAACACTACTGCATTTTATATTAGGGTCTTTAGCATAGACAGATTTTGGAATCCTTTGGGATTCTGGGATATCATGAGGTGACTGTTTGTCCTAAACATCTTTCAGTCATGACACTGTTTCAGGCCCTGAATTACAGACATGCACAGCCATGCCTGGCAGAGTGCTCATCTGTGAGTAGTTGTTAGAAACTTCCCAGGAAACATAGTAAACATGAAATGTCTTAGTTTAGCCGGGCGGTGGTGGCGCACGCCTTTAATCCTAGCACTTGGGAGGCAGAGGCAGGCGGATTTCTGAGTTCGAGGCCAGCCTGGTCTACAGAGTGAGTTCCAGGACAGCCAGGGCTACACAGAGAAACCCTGTCTCGAAAAACCAAAAAAAAAAAAAAAAAAAAAAAAAAAAAAAGAAATGTCTTAGTTTTTGCTATCCTGTACACAGAAAAGGAAATAATTTATTATAATTGGTTACAGAATCAAAGGCAGACATTCAGGAGCATTGCAAGATGGGCTGAAAGTGGCAGTTACCTCGGGCAACCAAGGCCATATTCTGATTGTCCTCTGCTCTTCAGGCTGGATGAGGAGCTGGTGGGCAGAGAAGGGAATATTGGCAAAAGATGCAGTAGATGGTTTAACTTCCCAACTTTTAACTGGCTTTGGTGAATCCCAGTTCTATATTCAACTCACTGGAGTGATGAGTTAGCTCATTTAATTTTCTGGGGCCTCAATTTCCCTGTCTATGAAATGTTTTATACAAATTGTTTTATTACCATATTAATTATATGTGATAATGAGTTTCATTATAACATTTTCATACACGTACATAATGTATTTCAGTAATAACATCTGTTACTCTCACTGATACACGGCATGCACACACACACACACATACATAAAACCTTGTTTTATTTTGCTCCTTGTATATGCGTGAGTGGGAGGCGCATGCACATGCACACGAACGTGGAGGTATAGAACAACTTGTGGATATTAGTTCCCTCCTACCATCATGTAGGTTCTGGGGATGGAAGCCAGGTCATAAGTCTTGGCAGCAGACACTTTACCCACTGAACTATCTTGCTACCCAAGGATTTAGGGAAGAGAATGGGAAAGTATTTTAAGGAAAGGACAGGAGGAACATTTGGGAAAAACCTCACTATAAATTGCTACTTAGAACTAGAGTTAAGTAAAGATCCATGGGGACATATAAAAGAAAATAGAGCTGCTTCTATGGTAAAATACCAAAGGACAGAGTACACTAAGCAGCAGAAGGACCTGATGGCCCCAGGGAGTCACTCATGGAATGGTACAGTAGTGTCTGCAGAGGTTTAGGCAGTCGCCTGGAAACAGTGCTAAGGTCAGGACTAGCTCTAATGCTTTAGAGCTCACAGAGGCAAGGCAGAAGACAAGTAATTCTCTCACCAAGCTGAACTGATCAATCATGGGAAGATCAAATCTTCAGGTTCCTGGAGAAGGTTTGTATGTTACCCCTTGTCCACCAAGGTGTCTAAAACGATTGACTTTTTCCTGCAAGAATTCCTCAAAGGAAATAAAACTTAAAAAAAAAAAAAAAAGAATTCCTCAAAGGTGAGGCTTTGAAGATCATGCTGGCACAAAAGCCAACGCATCCTGGACAACAGATTTGGGTCAAGATATTTGTGGTCTTTGGGCTCTACCACAGTTATATCAGCCTGGGTGTTTTATGTTTCAGAGAATTAGTATCTGCCATCTGAGGAGTTTTTCCTTGACTAGACTACCCATTTTCTTTGTGTGTAAAGAAGACCAGCAAGGAAACAAGATCAGCAAGCCCTAGCCTGTCTTATTACAGTGTCAGGGTGCTCCCATTCTATGCTGCTGTCTTAATTTGATTTCCTATTGCTGATAAAACACTGACCAAAACCAACCCGAGGAGTAAAAGGGTTGTTTCCTCTTGCAGCTTACAGTCCTCACTCAGGGGAAGTCAGGGCACAAACACCATGCAGGAGACTGAAGGCAGGAACTGAAGCAGACCCAGGGAGGAGTGCTGCTTAATAACTTGTTCCTCATGACTTGTTCAGATTGCTTATAAGAAGTACCCAGGACCACCTACCCAGGAGTAGTACCACTCACAATGGTCTGGGCCCTTCCATATCAATCATTACTCAAGAAGATGCTCCACAGAGATGCCCACTGGACAATGGGATAGAAGCAGTTACTTAGTTTCTTTCTTCCTAGGTATGTCTAGATTGGTGTCAAATTCACAAAAACTAGCACAGCTCATCCTTGCTGAGGTTTAGGCAGCCACCCAGAAGTGTAGCTAAGGCAGTTTCTTCCAGCCCTAGAGACAATGATATCTGTTCTCGTGGCCAAGAAGCTGCTGTGGGCAAAGATTAACTACTGTAATGTTTTGACCAGGGTCTGCACCACCCTAGGGAACTTCAAGTCCCTTATGATGCTATTGTCAAGACCGATTGCCACTTGACTCAACTTCTGGAAATAGTGTTCACAAAGTTTCCATATTAGAAACTTACCAATCATCTTGCAAAAATCTACACCAAAGTGTCTGGGCAGAGAACCCAGGCTCCGGCTGTGGTTACAATACAGGGCATATGTATAATTTGATTTTTTAAGATTTTTATATTACTAGCCCAGAACTTGTAATATAGACAAAACTGGACTCAAACTCACAGAGATCATTCTGCTTCTGCCTTTTGAGTGCTGGGATTAAAAGCATGTGCCACCATTCCCAGTCCAACACTGTTTGTTTGTTTGTTTGTTTGTTTGTTTGAAACAAGGGTTCTCTGTGTAGCCCTGGCTGTCCTGGAACTCACTCTGTAGACCAGGCTGGCCCCGAACTCAGAAATCCGCCTGCCTCTGCCTCCCAAGTGCTGGGATTAAAGGCGTGCGCCACCACCGCCCGGCAAGGATATATGTTTATGTGTATATGTGTGTTGTCTCTGTGTAGGCATGGGCACATGAGTGCAGATGCCCAGAGGCAAAAGACATCAGCTTCCTCTGAAGCCGGAGTTATAGGCAGTTCTGAACAACCCAACATGGGTGCTGGTAATCTAACTCAGGTCATCTGCAGAAGCAGTGTACACTCTTAGCTGCTGAGCCATCTCTTCAGCACCAATATTGTGGGATTCTAGATAGTGTATTTAAGGTAATAGCTCTTCTCTTCCTAAATGTTCCATCCTTGAGACATCTATCTTAATATCTTTTCTCTGCCCACAGCTGGCAGACAGTTTGTTTTTCAAATTCCTCAAATCTCCATTGCCTCTCAAACTTCTTTTGTACTTTCTTTGTTTGATCATATTTTTCTGTAGATCCCCCAGATTATATTTTTAGTCTGCCTGCTTCTCTCTGGCTCCTAACTCACGCTATCTCCTTGGGTAACACTCTTGAGGCCCTGAGATACCCTGTCATTGGTCCCTCTAACAGAAGTACAGCTTTCTCCTAAAGCCAAAGGATCAGGTGTTCAGTGGCTCCGGTGACAAGTGTGATGTCAGGTTACAGATATTGTTTCCTGAGAGACCACACTACAGTGTTGGAGAAACCCCAGGATGCCCACAATGCCCCATCTTCACCTGGCTATTCCTTCAAGGTGAGGACAGCCAGAACTCACCTCTAGGACTAGTGTGCACCTGGAGACATGGCTCTGAGCCTTCAGCCCCTACTGCTGCTGCTCCTGTTGCTCCTGCCTCAGGAAGGTAAGAATAGTGAGTAGGCACTGGATGAAGGAGAATAACCTTTCCTCTCTTTAAAACTGTGTTTGTGACTTGGGGTGGTGGTGGCGCATACCTTTAATCCCAGCACTTGGGAGGCAGAGGCAAGTGGATCTGTGAGTTAGTTAGTGGCCAGCCTGGTCTACAGAACTAGTTCCAGGACAGCCAAACTGGAAAAACAAAAACAAACAAAAACCTGTATGTGTAACTTCCTCTTCTTTTAAAGATTTGTTTCTTTATCATTTTATGTATATGACCACTCTATCTTCATGTAGATATCTGCAAGCCTGAAGAAGACATTGGATTTCATTACAGATGGTTGTAAGCCACCATGTAGTTGCTGGGAATTGAACTCAGGACCTCTGAAAGAGCAGACAGTCCTCTTAACCACTAAGCCATCTCTCTCCAACCCTTGCCCTCCTTTTGAAACTGGTGTGTGTGTGTGTGTGTGTGTGTGTGTGTGTGTGAGAGAGAGAGAGAGAGAGAGAGAGAGAGAGAGAGAGAGAGAGAGAGATATTTCCCCTCTTTTAAAATTGTGTGTGCACACACTGGTGAGGCACCATGGCACATAGGTAGAAGCAAGGACAACCTCAGGATTTCATTCTCTCCTCTCTCCTGCCTCCAGATGGGCTTTTGGATTTGAACTCAGGTCACTAGGCTTGCCAAGAGATGCCTTTACCTGCTAGGCATCTTACTGGCCTGCCTTCCCCTTTAATGAGACAAGGCTGTGCATGGTAGCTGAGTATGGTGGCTTGTGCCTGTTAGCCCAGCACTCTGAGGCAGAAGACTGAGAGTTAAGTCCAGCCTAGATTACATAGATAACTCTTGTCTCAAAAAGTATATAAAGTAATAAATGGTGTGGGGGTTAGCCATTTAGATAAAAGCTAAAGGGTCAAGGAAAAGGGCAGAGATTGCTGCTATGGGCGACACTAAAGATTCAGAAAGCAGGTCAAGATTTACTGTAGGATACTGAGAGGGATGGCCTCACTCCATCTTCAGATCCCAGCAGGGAACTGTGCTCAGGGGAAAAGCTAGTTTGGGCTTTACGCCTTTCTCCTTTAGTGATCTCTTGTCTCTCTTCTTATAGTGACTTTGGCCCCTACTGGGCCTCAGTCTTTGGATGCCGGTATCTCCCTTCTGAAGTCATTCATTTCCACTCTGGACCAAGCTCCTCAGCGTTCCCTCAGCCAGTCACGGTTCTCTGCATTCCTGGCCAACATTTCTTCTTCCTTGGAGCTTGGGAGGATGGGGGAGGGACCGGTGGGAGAGCCCCCACCTCTTCAACCCCCTGCACTTCGGCTCCATGATTTCCTCGTGACACTGAGAGGTAGCCCAGACTGGGAGCCAATGTTAGGGCTTCTGGGAGATGTACTGGCACTCCTGGGACAGGAACAGACTCCCCGGGACTTTTTGGTGCACCAGGCAGGTGTACTGGGTGGACTTGTAGAGGCCTTGTTGGGAGCATTAGTTCCTGGAGGTCCCCCGTCCCCCACAAGACCCCCATGCACCCGTGATGGCCCTTCTGACTGTGCCCTGGCTGCTGACTGGTTGCCTTCTCTGATGTTGTTATTAGAAGGTACACGCTGGCAGGCCCTGGTGCAGTTGCAGCCCAGTGTGGACCCAACCAATGCCACAGGTCTTGATGGGAGAGAGCCAGCTCCTCACTTTTTACAGGGTCTGCTGGGCTTGCTTACCCCAGCAGGAGAGTTGGGCTCTGAGGAGGCTCTTTGGGGTGGTCTGCTGCGCACAGTGGGGGCCCCCCTCTATGCTGCCTTCCAGGAGGGACTACTACGAGTCATCCACTCTCTGCAAGATGAGGTCTTTTCTATTATGGGACAACCAGAGCCTGATGCCAGTGGGCAGTGCCAGGGAGGTGAGTGATGCCCGGGGAGAGGGGGTGTGGCAGGGAAAGAAGGTGAGATTGGGTCATTGTCCTCCTTGCTCTTCCCCTCCTAGGCAACCTTCAACAGCTGCTCCTATGGTAAGTAACAGGAGAACCCAGGAGGAAATCAAGAGGAGTGTGGGTTAGTGGTTTTGGAGTGTGATGTCTGGGTTGGTGTTCAACTCCCCTTCTTCATTGTCATGTGACCTTGAACACCTCACACATGATGTGTGCCTCACTTTCCCCATTTGTAAAACAGAATAACCACCGCTGCAGAGTAATTGTG
Source organism: Arvicanthis niloticus (assembly GCF_011762505.2). Taxonomy (NCBI): domain Eukaryota; kingdom Metazoa; phylum Chordata; class Mammalia; order Rodentia; family Muridae; genus Arvicanthis; species Arvicanthis niloticus. Next base: position 92,605,401 of record NC_047659.1, on the reverse strand, counting down.
AGGAACGCAACGAGTCGAGAAAAGTTAGGCATGTTGGCACACACCTTTAAGCCCAACACTCTGGAGGCAGAGGCAGGAGGATCACTGAGTTAAAGGCTAGTCTGGTTCACAGAGCAAGTTCCAGGACAGCCAGGGCTACACAGAGAAACCTTGTCTCAGAAAAGAAAAAAAAAAAAGAGTTGACAAAGTATAAACTGCTTAGAACAACGTCGGACATACAGTGCTAGCACACATTAGCTAGTGAAGATGGTACTTGGGGACACAGAGGCACAACTGCACTTCTCTGTCTCACTACAATAATGCCAGAGCACAGATGTATTCAGTTGTCCTAATGACTTCCTGATAAGAGGCCCAAAACAAGGGTTGTGTGTAAGCTACCCAAAGCCAGCTGAAGAAGGAAGAAAGGAGGGGACAAGTCTTCGTTGTCCCAGGCAGTCTTGTGCCTTGGCAGCATAGATTTCTCTCCTCTCCTCTGCCTTAGTACTCAGGTCAGTACTACCTTTCTTCTCAGGAAGCTTACCTTAGGAAAAGCCTGTGCTTGCCTAAAAGCCCCTGCAGAGCTCAGAGCTAGGGCCAAAATCTTCAGCTGGAGGAGGTGTGACCTGACCCCGTCCTGCCTGCTCCTCTCTACGCACCCAGGGGCATGCGGAACAACCTTTCTTGGGATGCCCGAGCACTGGGTTTTCTATCTGGATCACCACCTCCACCCCCTGCTCTTCTGCATTGCCTGAGTAGAGGTGTGCCTCTGCCCAGGGCTTCCCAGCCTGCAGCTTACATCAGCCCTCGACAGCGGCGAGCCATCTCTGTGGAGGCCCTCTGCGAGAACCACTCAGGCCCAGAACCACCCTACAGCATCTCCAACTTCTCTATCTACTTGCTCTGCCAGCACATCAAGCCTGCCACCCCTAGGCCCCTTCTTACCACCCCAATGCCCCCTCCTACCACCCCACAGCTGCCTCCTACCACCCCACAGCCCCCTCCAACCACTCCACAGCCCCGTCCTGTCACTCCAAGGCCATCTCCTACCACCCCACAGCCCCCTCCCAGTACCGCTGTCATCTGCCAGACGGCTGTATGGTATGCAGTCTCATGGGCACCAGGTGCCCGAGGTTGGCTCCAAGCCTGCCATGATCAGTTTCCTGATCAATTTCTGGATATGATCTGCAGCAATCTCTCATTTTCAGCCCTGTCTGGCCCCAATCGTCGCTTGGTAAAGCAGCTCTGTGCTGGCCTGCTCCCACCCCCCACTAACTGCCCACTGGGCCTGATCCCTGTGCCCCTCACCCCAGAAATATTCTGGGGTTGCTTCCTGGAGAATGAGACACTGTGGGCTGAACGGTTGTGTGTGGAGGAGAGTCTGCAGGCTGTGCCCCCACGGAACCAGGCTTGGGTTCAGCATGTGTGTCGGGGCCCCACCTCAGATGCCACTGATTTTCCACCCTGCCATGTTGGACCCTGTGGTGAACGCTGCCCAGATGGGGGCAGCTTTCTGCTCATGGTCTGTGCCAATGACACTCTGTATGAAGCCTTGGTTCCCTTCTGGGCTTGGCTAGCAGGCCAATGCAGAATTAGTCGTGGGGGAAACGATACTTGCTTTCTAGAAGGCATGCTGGGCCCCTTGTTGCCCTCTCTGCCACCTCTGGGACCATCCCCACTCTGCCTGGCTCCTGGTCCCTTTCTGCTTGGCATGTTATCCCAGTTGCCACGCTGTCAGTCCTCTGTGCCAGCCCTTGCTCACCCCACACGCCTGCACTACCTCCTGCGCCTACTGACCTTCCTTTTGGGTCCAGGGACTGGGGGTGCTGAGACTCAGGGAATGTTAGGTCAAGCTCTGCTGCTCTCTAGCCTCCCAGACAACTGTTCATTCTGGGATGCCTTCCGCCCAGAAGGCCGGAGAAGTGTGCTGAGGACAGTTGGAGAGTACCTACAGCGAGAAGAGCCAACCCCACCAGGCTTAGAGTCCACAGTCAGCCTCAGCTCTGGTATAAGCAAGATGGAGCTTCTATCTTGCTTCAGTGTGAGTAAATTGCCTCTGGAAAAGCCCTTGGAGCAGGGGCTGGGACTCTAGGAAATGCCCCTAATATAGAGAAGTAGTGTGGTGCTCAAAGTGATCTAAGTTCACAGCTCTGGAGCCTGACAGGCTTGGGCTGCCAACCTCAGGCAGGTTATTCTGTCTTTTCATCATAAACTGAGTGTAACAAGATGCTAACTCTTAGGGTAGTTGCAAAGACCATATGGAATGCTCTGTGCTGTGGGCGTATCCTGGTGCATGATACATAAACATGCAGGCAATAAACTTCATCTCCTGATTCTCTCACTCCCTGATTCTCCCCTGTTCTGCTACAGGAAGCAAAGGGTTTTCATTCTCTCCCTATCAAGTGAGGATTGTGGGCTGGAAAGAAAGAATAAAAGAGAAAGATTTAAGAGGAGTACAAACTGGGCTGGGGAGATGGCTCAGGGGTTAAGAGCACTGGCTGCTCTTCCAGAGGTCCTGAGTTCAATTCCCAGCGACCACATGGTGGCTCACAACCATCTGTAGTGGGATCCAATACCTTCTCCTAGTGTCCAAGGAGAATGACAGTGTATTCATGCAAATAAAATAAACAAATAATTTTAAAAAGGGGAGGGGAAATATAAACCAGAAGCTTGGTTGGGTTCAACTATTGCATAAATTACTGTCATCTTGGGCAAGTAATGCTTTCCTGCATTGTAGATTCTTTTCTGTATGCCAAAGGAACTTAAAATGTTACATTTTAAAATTGATTCATATCATATGATATGATTCATATTCATATGATATCTATTATGTAAAAGGTACTTGTGAGAGTTGTTAGCTCATGTTAGGGCCATTTTTCAAGCCTGAGATTGAGTGAAACGGAATTAAAGTGGTTGGAGTTTGGTTCAGGCCTACACGTATTTGGCATTGTAGTACAAGAGAAGATAGGCCATGGTCCCAGACTTAATGGGGACCACCGTCTGAAGAGATAGATGCATATACCAGCTTCAGATGAAGGCCATCAAACATCCTCAGAAAGTTGAGTTTAATTGCCTGGGGAAGATTTAGAAGGATCAGAGAGACAGCTCTCTTCCTGTGTTTTCTCCTCCCCAGCCTGTATTGTGGGATCTACTCCAGAGAGAGAAGAGCATCTGGGCCCTGAGGATCCTAGTGAAGGTGGCAAGTAGGGGGAGGAAGGCACATGGGTGGCTGAGTGACAGCCATGGCTTGAGATGGCTAGCCACTGAGGTCATATCCACCATTGCTTTCTGTCTCTAGGCCTACTTGCGTATGCCTCCTGAAGATCTTCAGCAGCTGGTACTTTCAGCAGAGATGGAAGCTGCACAGGGCTTCCTGACACTCATGCATCGTTCCTGGGCTAAGCTGAAGGTGGAGCATAGAGAGAAGGGGAACAAGAATATAAGGATCAAAGGGACCCATATCCTTAGCATTCTGGGGGTTTGCTTCAGTGAAAAGAGGAACCCCAAAAAGGGATGACAGAAGATACTGAATAAGCTTGGAGGCAGCATCCCTTTCTCTGTTCCTGCAGGTTCAGCCATCTGAGGAGGAGGCCATGGGCCGCCTGACAGCCTTGCTGCTCCAGCGGTACCCACGCCTCACCTCACAGCTCTTCATCGACATGTCACCCCTCATCCCCTTCCTGGCTGTCCCTGATCTCATGCGCTTCCCACCGTCCCTTTTGGCCAACGACAGTGTGTAAGCATTATTTCTGCCTGTCAAGCTCAGCCACTTACAGAGGTCCCTTTCAGGGAGACTCTCCTTCCTGTCCACAGTGACAAGACTATAGCAGAGAGAATATAAGAAAAAATGTTAAGACCTGTTACTCTCCTTAGCCTGGCTGCCATCCGGGATCACAGCTCAGGAATGAAGCCTGAGCAGAAGGAGGCCCTGGCAAAGCGACTGCTGGCCCCTGAGCTGTTTGGAGAAGTGCCTGATTGGCCCCAGGAGCTGCTGTGGGCAGCGCTGCCTCTGCTTCCCCATCTCCCCCTGGAGAGCTTTCTCCAGCTCAGCCCTCACCAGGTAGGAGAAAATTTGATAGCACCCTCTCCTAGTGGGGTCCCTAGTGGGGTCCCTGTCTCACTGTTACCCCACCTCTCCTTCCCTGTTTCAGATCCAGGCCCTGGAAGATAGCTGGCCAGTAGCAGGTCTTGGGCCAGGACACGCCCGACATGTGCTTCGTAGCTTAGTTAACCAGAGCGTGGAGGATGGGGAGGAGCAGGTGCGCAGGTAAGTGGCTGTGAACCAGTGACTGTGACCAGCATGGAGGTGTATAGAAGCAGGGCTGGCATCACAGAAAGGAGCAAGAGAGGAGGAAGGGGCCTTGGCAAGCTAGGAGCTCTGAGAGAGAAACTGATATATGGCGCTCACATTTCCTAGTTTAGTTTATGTGCCTACTCTATGTACCAAATGGCTGGTGCCTGGGTGATTATCTGGAGCCACATCAAGGCCAACTGCATGCCTCCTTCAGGCTTGGATCTCTTGCTTGTTTCCTGAGTCCTGAGGAGCTACAGAGTCTGGTGCCCTTGAGTGATCCAATGGGGCCTGTAGAACAAGGCCTGCTGGAATGTGCAGCCAACGGGACCCTCAGCCCAGAAGGACGGGTGAGCCCTTTGGTACACATCTGAAAGACTCTAGACCCGCCTAGGGACTGTGTGAGTGACTTGCCCAATTGCACCAACCAAGCTCAAGTACAGCGGTGTGAGCCCCCTGTCACCTCTATTCTTGAGTGCCTAACCATTCCCGTCTCTTACCTCTGCTTCCTACCCCTCCCCTATTATACCCTTTGTGATCTTGAACCTCTTCTACTCTGGTCCTATGCCTGGCTCCAAGTACTAGCCCAAGCCTGGTAAATCCAGATGTGCATTTGGAAAGCCAGTTCTGGACACAGCTATACTTCCTCCCTAGTCCTAAGCCTTCCTTTGTTACAGGTGGCATATGAACTTCTGGGAGTGTTGCGTTCATCTGGAGGAACTGTCTTAAGCCCCCGAGAACTGAGGGTCTGGGCACCTCTCTTTCCCCAGTTGGGCCTCCGCTTCCTGCAGGAGCTCTCAGAGCCCCAGCTTAGAGCCATGCTTCCTGCCCTACAGGGAGCCAGTGTTACACCTGCCCAGGTGAGCTTGTCTTATTACTCTCTGAAGCCCCAGTCATGAGAACCCTATATGGAGATGTCATCACCACCTCCTTTCCCTGGGTAAGCACTGAAGGTGAGCCATATGTCAACAAGGCATGCCTCCTTCCCCTCTCTCAGCTCCAGAAGGACCCCCAGACGGGTTGGTCTTTATGGTGGCTGAGAGGGAACAGAAGCTTTAGGGGGCAGGTTCAGGGACCGGTTTGCAACTTAGCTGATGGTTCCTGTTCCGTCCCATTATAGGCTGTTCTGTTGTTTGGAAGGCTCCTTCCTAGGCATGATGTGAGTAGCACAAGGCCTCAGTGTCTCCGAGAGGGCTCTGTTCCCATGGCTCCTGCATTGACCCTCTCCTCTCTCTCAGCTCCCTCATAGCTACCACCCTACTTTATTTTCTTCACTACCGTCTTGCCCCTCGTCTTCAGGCCTCTTGTTTCTCTTGTTTCTTAGCTGTCCCTGGAGGAACTCTGCTCTCTGCATCCTCTCCTGCCAGGCCTCAGCCCCCAGACACTCCAGGCCATCCCTAAGCGAGTTCTGGTTGGCGCTTGTTCCTGCCTGGGCCCTGAACTGTCAAGGCTTTCATCTTGCCAGATTGCAGCTCTGCTCCAGACCTTTCGGGTATGAGGACAGGGAGAAAGAGAGAAGCAGAGATGAGTGGTATATAGGGGGATAGACACATTTGTTTCCAGGGAACACACACACACACACACACACACACACACACGCACGCACAACACGTACACTTACACAGACCACAGACACACACAACACATACACACACACAAACCACAGACACATAACACTCACACACACCAAATACACACTCACACACACCAAATACACATCCACACACACCAAATACACACATACACTTACACAGACCACAGACACAAACATATACACATACATTTACACATGTATACTTACACACACACATTTGTACAGACCACAGACACATATACACTTACACAGAACACACACACATACACCGCACACATACACAAATACTACTAATTCTTATGCAGGTAAAAGATGGTGTTAAAAATATGGGCGCAGCAGGGGCCGGCACAGCTGTGTGCATTCCTGGTCAGGTATGTGTGGGATCTCCGGACTGAGCACCTCTCTGTGTTCTGGGTGGCTGGGTGGCTTCATCTGGCTGGTGTTGTCTCACACACTCACCCTGCAGTGGCTCTGAAAGTTCAGGTTAGCTCTGTGCCCATGTAGATACTGACAGCATCCTGGTTCCTGATGTAGAGCAGCATTCTTCCACTATCTCATAATATCAAACCCCAAAGGCTGAGGCCGTCCAGGCCAACCTCCTGCGTCCTGATGAAAAGACTGAGCCGAGAGAAGCTAGGGGCCTTCTGCTTCTGCTCCTCAGGTGTCTAACTAACACAATACAGCCACAGCAGCCTGAGGTGTGAGGACACCTGAGTATTTCTTGCTGCAATGGCAGGTGCCACTCCACCCTATCCTAGCTTTGATCCCTTCCTGCCCTTCTCTGAGGACTAGTGCAGACCCTCTCACCCATCACAACACTGCTGCCCATCACTGCCTGCAGCCCACCACTTGGCCAGACTGCCTGCTTCCCCTGCTCCCATTAAAGCTACTGCAGCTGGACACTGCGGCTCTTCTGGCAAACCGAAGACTCTATCGGCAGCTGCCTTGGTCTGAGCAACAGGTAACTCTTATGCCCTTAGAACTCCCCCTCTGTCTTCTCTACTTCCTTCACTCAGCCCTTGCTGATACCTTGTCCCTACTCACTGCTTCGCGGATCTCTCTCTCTCTCTCTCTCTCTCTCTCTCTCTCTCTCTCTCTCCTTTTTACTAGGATTTCTCAGAAGGGTGTAGGGCTTTGGGAAGGTTGGTACTTGTAGGAATCACAAAGTACAGAATCAGGATCCCCTCTGAGGCCCTCAGGACAGTACCTCCCCTGGGAAGCTGTTCTCTCTTTCTTTATTTATAGGCACAGTTTCTCTGGAAGAAGATGCAAGTGCCTACCAACCTGACCCTGAGGAATCTGCAGTGAGTAGCCATGTTGGACAGTTGGTTCAGTTCAGTGGGCATTATTCTTGTTATCATTGTTCTTATGTGCTTTCTTGTTCTCCTCCTACCCTGCCACAGTGCCACAGCTATCCAGTTATTGCCATGGGACTCAGAAAACTTAGGCCCGTGTCACACCCCGTTACCAAAAGCCAAGTCTCTTAGTCACTCTAAGCTTCAGATTTTTTTCTTTTATACAATAAGAATTAAAATAGAGCACTAGTGAAGATTGAATGAGATTAAGGCACATAAAATCTTTAACACATCACTTGGCCAAGTAGAAAGTCCCGATAGACACTTGCTGTTCTTAATTTAATTCAAGGTGACTTCGGAGCTGCTAGAGAAAGCAGTACATACGTATCACTTTACTTACACCTACAGTAAAAGAACCAGGGGCTTTGGAACCTGAAGACATAGCTGTAGTCTCAGTTTACTTCTAGCAGACTGGTGTCAAGAACATCCTTTATTTTCTCACTGCTCAACAGTGAGGATGTTATGGAAAGCTAATGATGTTATCTACGTACAGACATTTCACAAGCTGTAAATGACTATCAGTGAGCATCTGTCTTTGTGCTGAGAGTGCTGATATTGAGGATCAGGCAGGCCATTACATGTGCTAAAAGCATCTTCCCACTCACATGTCCACAGGGCTCTGGGCAACCTGGCAGGAGGCATGTCCTGTGAGTTTCTGCAGCAGATCAGCTCAATGGTAGACTTCCTTGATGTGGTACACATGCTCTACCAACTGCCCACTGGTGTTCGAGAGAGCCTGGTGAGAGGATGACTTAGGTATCAGTGGGAGGCTTGGTCTTGGGGTTCAGAACCCCAGGGGCAGGGCATGCTCAGTTCTGTTTGACCCTGCTTTCTCTACACTATACCTCTTAGCGGGCCTGTATCTGGACAGAGCTACAGCGGAGACTGACAATGCCAGAGCCAGAGCTGACTACCCTGGGGCCAGAACTGAGTGAGCTTGACACAAAACTACTCCTGGACTTGCCGTAAGTGCATGCCTGGAGATACAGGGGCCTAGGGGTCTCACTTTGGAGTAGAAGCTCCCCACTTAGGAAATACCCAGAAGAGGTAACTTTTTGTCTAGTGCTTCCCTGACATCATATACAGCCCCAAACAGGACTCTTTCTGGACTCATTTTGTGAGTCCATCTGTTCCCAAGAATGGCTCTGGTATAGGGAAGCTAATACTGTGTTGTAGCAATCAGGTGATTTTTAGGAAAAAATTAGGCTACGTTAATGGATGTGTAATGACTGAAATAAAGGAGGAAATGGTCTATTTATGTCTTAGAGCATTATAATCTGATTAGAACACTATATTTTCAATATGTTCTGAAGAGTGGAGGTAGGGGATAAAGTGTGCTTCAAAGCCCTCAAATCCCTGAGAGGGTACCCAATGGAAAGTGCACAGGCTTATTTATGAGTGGCTCTATGGAAGCAAGACTAGGATTTTTTTTTCCATTTTTTTATTGGATATTTTATTTACACTTCAGATGCCATCCCCTTTCCCCATCTCCCCCCCCTTAGAAAACCCCTATCCCATGCCCCCTTTTCCTTTTTGCACTTATACATTTTTTAAAAAAATGTTAATCAGAGGCTTTATAAGTTTGGTATTGCTCAATCAGAGGTGTAACCCACTACCCAACCTAGATATATCAACTATCTTTGACTGGTGGAGAAGGACTAGGATTAATAAGGTAAAAAAAAAATCGGATTTTTTTGTACAATATAATACAATTGGAGCAGTGAGTTCCTGATCATTTATACTATCCAAATCCAAGTTGGATGGTCCCATGGAAGGACTGTTAGAGAGCCAATTCAAGTGTGAATTGGGGAGAGAAGAGCAAGCAAGCTAAGGTTCCTCCATCTGAGATTCTAGTTTATGAGTATCTTTTTAAAAGGGCCTCACTGTGTTGCATAGCTCTTGCTGGCCTGGAACTCACAGTATAGACCAGGCTGGCCTTGAACTCTTGAACTCTTGATCCACTTGTCTCTGACTCCAAGGCACTGGGATTAAAGGCATGTGCCACCGCACTTGTACTTGGCTTCTTTTTTAAAAATCTTTAATAATTTATTATTTTATTTTATGTGTATTAGTGTCTTGTTGCATGGAGTTCTATATACCAGGTAAATCCCCTAATACCCACAGAGACCAGAGAGGGTGTTAGATCCCTTGGAAATGGAGTTACAGATGATTATGAGTCACCATGGGGGTGCTGGGAATCAAACCCTGGTTCTTTGGAAGAGCAGCCAGTGCTCTTAGACACTAGTTCATGAGAACCTTACCCATGTGCTTCTTTCCTCATTTTTTTGGCCCCTTGCTATCTGAGCTGCAAGTGAGAGTAGGAAAAGCCTGGAGTTAAAGACTTCCTGGAGGTGTTAGGATAGAGGAAGCAGATAATACCCATGCTTGTTTGCTTGCAAGATTTCCTGTAGGTTTTGGTACCCATACACTTGACCCTATATAGAAGACAGGTACCACATCTGATTTCTGTTCTGTTTTGTTTTTAAGGCCATTTAAATTTCTTTAACTATGTTGGTTCTCTAAGATAATGTAGAACTTCAAGAGCCCAGCTGAGGTAAAAGACCGTGAGTCAGAAAACCAAAGTTCCTCACTTGTGAAAGACTGATAAGAGATTTGAACAGTGTTTAATATAGGGGGCTTTTGAGTTCATCACATCAGATAGGATTGATTCAAAAGATAGCTAGAGATAGCCATTCTCTTTTCTCTGTCCTTTCAAGCACATGGTGTGAACTGGCTCAAGACTGTTGGATGTCAGTTCTATGTCGAGTCACAAGTTTAGGTCTGATATTAGGAATGTGGGACTTGATGTGCCCTTCTCAGCTTGGCTCAGATCCACTTGAATGTCACCACTGCCAAATTTCAATAATAGGATCCAGTTGATGGACAGATTGTCCAATGATTCCATTATGTTGGTGGTGGAATTGATCCAAGGCGCTCCAGAGCAGCTGCTGGCACTGACCCCACTCCACCAGGCAGCCTTGGCAGAACGAGCACTTAAAAACCTGGTAAGAGTCTACCCTATCAGACCTAGATCTGCTGTCTTTGGCAATCCCTTCAAGTAGTGTTCTTTCACTTCTAGACCCAAGTCCTAGACTGCTAATCTACCTACTGGCCTTCTAGATCTGCCTCTCGGTTCTTTGATTCATCTGCTTGATGTTTCCTGTTTGTGTCCCTAGGAGTCTAAGAAATCCTTTGGGTTCTGCCTCTCAGTTTTTCTACCTGCTTCTGTCTGAGCTCATTCACTATTTAAGTCAGTGAACCAGAGCAAGTTGGAAGTAGAAGCAGAGGGAGGGTCAAGGGACTTGGTATCTTGATCGAAGAGTCTGGTACTCCAAGTCAGGTGCATTCTCCAAGGCTTGATGCCCCTCTCCAGGCTCCAAAGGAGACCCCAATCTCCAAAGAAGTGCTGGAGACATTGGGCCCCTTGGTTGGATTCCTGGGAATAGAGAGCACGCGACGGATCCCTTTACCCATTCTACTGTCTCATCTCAGTCAGCTGCAGGGCTTCTGCCTAGGAGAGACATTTGCCACAGAGCTGGGATGGCTGCTGTTGCAGGAGCCTGTTCTTGGGTATGGTCCTTTGGTAATATCCTATGCCCAGGTCCTTGACCATCAGCCAGAGTGGTATCCCATTCCACATGCTTAAAGGTATCCTGCCTCCCCAGTGACAGCATGTCAAAGTCCTCACAGTTCCTTCAACTCTATACTGTCCCTTCTGTCCTCTAGAAAACCAGAATTGTGGAGCCAGGATGAAGTAGAGCAAGCTGGACGCCTAGTATTCACTCTGTCTGCTGAGGCTATTTCCTTGATCCCTAGGGTGAGGTGAAGGAACAAAGGGACTGAGGGGTGGCTGTGGGGCAGTGCAACTTGTTTCTGACAAGACTGCTAAACAAAGGCTGGACTTGTTTATGCCTTTTGTTTTTAATTTTATTTATTTGCGGCAGCCACAAACGAGTGGCTCATTCTGTAGTCAATGGTGGCCTTAAAATTTATGGCAATCTTGCTTCAGCATCTGGAGTAATGAGATTCCAGGCATGAATCCCCCATATGAGCTCCCATATCCGATGGTAAGATCTGGTTGCCAAGTTGCCTTTCCTTCTCTCTATTCTCTGTCTTGCAGGAAGCTTTGGGCCCAGAGACCCTGGAGCGGCTTCTGGGAAAGCAGCAGAGCTGGGAGCAGAGCAGAGTGGGACATCTGTGTGGGGGGCCACAGCTTTCCCACAAGAAAGCAGCTCTGGTAGCTGGGATTGTACATCCAGCTGCTGAGGGTCTCCAAGGTGAAGCTACCCAAATACTCATTTGCCCACCAGGGTGTGTGAAATAAAGCGTCAAGACAAACAGTGCAATTAGAAGCCTGGGTGGGTGACTGTTGGTGGCTGAGCTTACAAGGCCCTTGGTCCCACCACAAACAGCACAGCAGGGTGGGAAGCTGGTCTCTAAGTGTGCTATGTCTGAGCAGTTTCCTGACCTCTGGGGTTTGGTCATCAAGGGTTACAAGATGATATTCAAGGTCTCTTCTAGTTGTAAGGGTCTATAATCCTGGCAGTTTAAACCTCTTAAATGTTTAAAGTCAGGTGTGGTGGTATTCACACCTATCATCTAAATACTTGGGGGTGGAGGCAGGAAGATCAGAAATTCAAGGCCAGTGTTAGCTACATAGCAGATTTAAGGCCAATCTGGGCTATGTAAAATCCTGTCTCAAAAATAAAACAAAACAGCAATTTAGCCCAGAATTCTATTTTCTTGTTCTCTTGAGCCTGGCAAAGTGTAGAGCTCTCTCCTGGGGAAATCCCTAAAAGGAGACAACCATGACTCAGCTCTTCATCAAGTACCCGAGCAATCTCCTCTCTGTTCTATATAACGCAGGATGGCCTTGTATCCAGTCACTTAATTCAGATAGCCTTTGAACCCTCGAATTCTTGTTGTCACCATTCTACCGCCAAAGATTGGATGGGCTATGACTATCATTGTAGGCATAATTTAGTATCACACTGACCCTTTATCTCTACCTTCTTCTGTCAGAGCCTGTACCGAACTGTGCAGACATACGGGGAACCTTCCCAGCGGCCTGGTCTGCGACACAGATCGCAGAGATGGAACTCTCAGACTTTGAAGACTGCCTGTCACTGTTTGCTGGAGATCCAGGACTTGGTCCTGAGGAACTACGGGCAGCCATGGGCAAGGCCAAGCAGGTTAGGGATGGAGGGACTAATGGGTCTGTATGAGTGGAAATGCAAAGGAACTGAGTAGGTGTGATATGTGACACAAGGGACTGGAAAATTGGGTGAGAGGTGGGGAAGTGATGAAAGTGAGATGTTTGGATGATAAGTTGGGAGTCCGAGGGGGATCAATAATGAAGGAAGGGTAGTAGTACAATGGATAGAGGCGCTATTTGAATGTGTGTCAAAATTGTCCAGGGAGCAGGTTCTTAAAAGGCAATTGCTGGGTCCCATGCCAGACTGACTAAGAATCTCTGGAGTTTAGGTCTGGCATCTTCACTTCAGCAGGTACTTCACAGGGTCTGATGCATATAAAATTTAGAATGTGTGGACTGGGGTTTGCTCTTCTTTCCTATGGAGACACCAGCCTTTCAGTAACCCCTGAATCAGAGACTTTCATCTTACTATAGAGGAAAGTAAAAACAAGGAGAGTGATCTGACCAGTATCCCACAGCTTAGGTCCCGTTCCCAGCATTTGATGCCCAGTCCAGTACTTTCTCCACTCACATGTTCCTGTCTTCCTCCTAGTTGTGGGGTCCCCCCCGAGGATTCCGTCCTGAGCAGATCTTGCAGCTGGGCCGTCTCCTGATAGGTCTAGGAGAACGGGAACTGCAGGAACTTACTCTGGTGGACTGGGGTGTGCTGAGCAGCCTGGGACAAATAGATGGCTGGAGTTCCGTCCAGGTACTACCTCTTTCTTCCTTGCCTTGCCCCATCTACAGCCTGTAGACCCAGTCCTCCCAATTATCCAAAACCCAAGGTGTTTTCTCTTGCAATTTTTTCTAGCCATTCTTCCTATCTTTTCTTGGTTTGGGTTTTTTGTTTTATTTTGTTTGTTTGTTTTTTAAAATTTATTTATTTAATGTATATGAGTACTCTGTTGGCATGTACATGGCTTGTACACCTGCAGGCCAGAAGAGAACATCAGATCACATTGTAGATGGTTGTGAGCCACCATGTGGTTGCTGGGATTGAATTCAGGACCTCGGGAAGAGCAGCTAATGAGCTGTACCATCTGAACTGCTGAGTCATTTCTCCAGCCCCTTTTTTTGTTTGTTTAGACAAGGTCTTAGGTGGTCCACCCTGGTTTTGACCCTATTACATAGTTGAGGATAGCCTAGAGCTCCTGGTTCTGCTGCCTGTGCTTCCTAAATTCTGAGATTATAAGTGTGTCACCACAGTCAGCTTCTGTCTTTTCATAGTACTCTATACTGTGACCTTAGGACCTGACTTATTCTCTCTGAGGTCCTAGGTTCCTACTCTCTACTGTCCTTTCCCTTTTGTCTTCTTCCTTCTATTGTTGTGAAGGCAAGGGTGTGTTCTTGATTTTCTCCATAGCTTTTGGATCTTTCGATGTTAGTAACAGGAAAATACAGTCCAGTAGCGCCTTTCACTCTCCTGCTCATTTCCATTAAGTCCCCAGGATTTAATCTCTTTATCCTGCACTCCCCCCAGCTCCGAGCTGTGGTCTCCAGCTTCCTAAGGCAGAGTGGTCGGCACGTGAGCCACCTGGACTTCATTTACCTGACAGCACTGGGTTATACACTCTGTGGATTGCGACCAGAGGAGTTACAGCTTATCAGCAGTTGGGAGTTTAGGTAACCTCTGGAGTTTTGGAGTGGTGGTGCTGTAGTGGAGATGGGCTCATGAAAGGGCTGTCCCATGAAGGAAGGGAGTCCATTTGGAGCCATCTTTCCCTCCATCTTATGACCACAGCCCCTGCCACTGAAGCTGAATTCTTCTCCCTTTCTCTCTCCTGCTCCACAGCCAAGCAGCTCTCTTCCTGGGTAGCTTACATCTCCCATGTTCTGAGGAACAGCTGGAAGTTCTGGCCTATCTCCTTGTGTTGCCTGGTGGCTTTGGCCCAGTCAGTAACTGGGGACCTGAGATCTTCACTGAAATTGGCACGATAGCAGGTGGGGAAGCTGGGCCACTTTTTGACACTGGGTGTCAGGGTTTGGTTTCCACATTATGGATGGGTTGGGATAGTTAAATGTGTTCTGCTTCCGTCACTAGCTGGCATCCCAGACTTGGCTCTTTCAGCATTATTGCGGGGACAGATCCAAGGCCTGACTCCTCTTGCCATTTCTGTCATTCCTGCCCCCAAGTTTGCAGTGAGTTTTGATGGACTGGGGTCTAGAGTTTCACAGGGAGAGCATGGGCCCAATGTGGTTACATGGATGTGCTGATTCCTGTCCTTTCCTGTAGGTGGTCTTCAACCCCATCCAGTTATCTAGTCTCACCAGGGGTCAGGCTGTAGCTGTTACTCCTGAGCAAATGGCCTATCTGAGTCCTGAGCAGCGACGAGCAGTTGCATGGGCCCAGCACGAAGGGAAGGAGATGCCAGAGCAGCAGGGTAAGTTACCAACTGCACAATTTGATAAACTGTCATATGACCCAGAGTCCAAGTTTTAACTTGGTGCTATCTCGTCCTCAGAACCCACACAGGAGAATCTTTGGAGTAGAGGGATCTATACACAGAGCTAATTTTGAAGCATCAAAGGCTCCTGCGGAACGGAACTGTGATTTTTTTCCTCCCATTCCTTGTCTCATTCTAGGTCGAAGCTCAGCCTGGGGTCTCTACAACTGGTTCCAAGCCTCCTGGGCTCTGGCATTGACCATCCGCTTTTTTGTCTACCTATTATGATACTGTTCCTTCAATTGAGGGAGAAAACTTACATCATACTGAAAAGATTGTAAATGGAAGCGCATTCTAATTATTCTCAGTAAGTGGATGAGGATTATGGGTAAAATTCCAATGCATTCCACCCACCTAAGAATCGTGCTCCTGGCGTATACATCTCTTGCCATTATGAATAACTCCATTGTTTCATTTCATTTCCTACTTCCTCCTCATCACTAACCAATAGAAACAACACAGACAGCTGCAACTTAATGTGGAGTCTTTACTAGGACAGGGAGCGAGAGGCAGGTCCAGGGCAAGTAGAATGGGCCACTGTTAAATATGCAGAAGTCCTGGGGATCTTGACTCATCTGCTGGGGATGGAGAGTTAATGTTTGCCGTGGACAAGAGGTGGAGGGATTCGAATATCCTGTCCTCTCTCCAGACGCCGTTCACAGTCAATCAAATAGTTCACCCCGTCGACGACCAGCTGCACCAGCTCCACCTGCGGAATACTAGTCCTTGATCACTGTTTCTCACAACTTACCTGAGCTTCTTTTTCTTTCTTTCTTTCTTTTTTCTTTTTTCAATTTTTAAGACAGGATCTCACTATGTAGCCCTGGCTGGTCTGGGACTCACAGAAATCTGTCTTGTCTCTGCTGGTATTAAAAGCACACAACACCTTACCTGACCTGAGTTTCTTTAGCACAGATCTTCCATCTCTGAAAACTCATTTTCTCTCCCCTCCTCACTCAACTTGACCATTGCTTCAGATTCTATTACATTCCTGAGGCTCACTCACCGTCTTATCTCAACCTCTTAACCTAATTCATAAGACCTCACCTCTGATTTGCCAAGTCGATCCAAATTAGAGATGTCAAAGACACTGCCTGTGGCAGCAGTGTCCACTCCTCCAGTTCCACGCTTTTGCAGTCTTAAGTTCTCCAGGATCTTGGGGAAGCGGCTATCCTAGATGCAAGATAAAGATCAGGGGCAGAGAGTCTGACATAGTCAGAGGCAGATCATCACAGCTAACCATTGAACTGATCAAGGGGTTCCCAATGGAGGAGTGAGAGAGAAGACTGAAGGAGCTGAAAGGTTTGGTGTCCCCAAGAGGAGAGCAACAGTGCCAGCCAACCAGAGCTCCCCAGGGTCTAAACCACCAGCCTGGGAGCACATAGAGAGGGACCCATGGCTCCAGCTGTATATGTAGGAGAGGATGGCCTTGTCAGCATAGCTGGGAAAGGAGATCCTTGGTCCCATGAAGGCTGGACGCCCAGTGGGGGTGAATTTGAGGGTGGGGAGGTGGGAGTGGGGGGGGTAGGTGGGGGCACATCCTCATAGAAGCAGAAGGAGGGGGAATGGTATAGGGAGTTCCTGTGTGTGTGTGTGAGGGGGGATGGGGTAAGGGGATAACATCTGAAATGTAAATAAAATATCCAATAAAAAAGATATATAAAAAAAATCAGGGGCAGGTCAGTAGAGGCAGACTGTTCCCACCTTGCCCTTGGCCCACTAGCCATAATCCCATATGACTGGCTTCTTTCAGAGTGCCTCCTCCACCTCCTTCCAAATCCCCCTTCTCACTTACACCCTTCTAACCCCATATATCCTTTACTTTGCTTAGCAGTGGCAGTTTGATGTGTACTCCCGCCCGAAGTCCAGTGCCCAGGTTAGATGGACAGGTCAAGATGTATCCCAAACGCTCATTCCACATGAACTCCCAGCCTCGTTCCTGGATCAGCTTCTCCACCTGTGTCAACAGAGGTTCTGTTGTGAAAGATCAGGGATGGATGTATCCCTCTTAGCCCTGCAGACACTCTAGAACTATGTCTACAATGAGAAACTTGAGGATTGATTGTTGTTAAAACTGTCATTGTATGTAGTAGGACTCATATGCACACTGATAAGATTGTGGCGGATGGATTGTTCACGGAAGAAGCTTGAGAAAATGATGCATTAAGGGTGGCCTGGGAAATGAATAGACGTCGTAAACAGGACAGAGAGTTCTCATGCATCCATTAGACCTTTGACAAAGAGCAAAGGGTCCCTTTGGACAGAAATGAGATGATAAGGTGAGAGAGTCTACTCTTAGCTGTAAAAGGAACATGTGTAGTAAAGCAGGGAGACATGAGAAGTTTTGCAGAGAAGCCAGATTCACAGGTACATGCAAGAAGAGGGGACCTCAAGAGGTGTTCCTGCTTTCCTGACCACCATAATGACTATTAGGATGGAAGAGACAGGGGCCTGCCAGAGCAGTAGACAGAAAGACCTAAAGATGATGCTCTCTGTAACTCAGAAGGACTCACAAGCATGGGGATTCTTACATGCTGAAGCTAACACTTATTATAGAACAATTCCTTTGCCTGCATTATTTTATTTAACCCTCAACTTTATAGATAAATAAACCGAGTCATTTAATTAAAGAGTGTTTCTCTAAGCACTCATAGAACATTATCCATTTCTTGCCCAA
The DNA here is from genome assembly GCF_011762505.2 of Arvicanthis niloticus. Lineage (NCBI taxonomy): Eukaryota > Metazoa > Chordata > Mammalia > Rodentia > Muridae > Arvicanthis > Arvicanthis niloticus. Next base: position 92,587,870 of record NC_047659.1, on the reverse strand, counting down.
AATAGTATAAGCTTCCTGGCTAGAATCTAAAAGGGAAGCACGCTTTCTTTACAAGTCCAAAAATAAAACTGTAGATACAAGAATATACATTAAGGAATAGATGTATGGCAGTTTCTAACACAGAATTAATATAGAGACCCTGTCCCCACAAGACTACTGAGTCACCTCTCATCCAGAATCACACATTTTAGAACAGAATTTAAGCAAGTCCGGCCTCTGCCTTCCCTAGTCTCTCTAGCACTTTCTGCTTATAGCCTAGATACAATGCTAGATAGAATCCAGAGTCAAGGCTCACCTTGGCTCAGAACTGGGTGATGTATCATCAACATACCAATGTCTCATGTCCTACATCAGGCCAGGCTTAAACGTTCTCCTTTACTGCACATCCCACCTCACACCACCTACCCCAGCACTGGCTTGCCATACCAGTGGTTCCTTCTTTGCATTACTTGGCAAAGATTCTGCTTTGTTTTCTTCCTTAGGTTACTGACACCTTCTATTTCTAGAGTAACTGTATGCCCTGGTTTTCCAAGGATGGCCCTGGTTTGTAACTATTATCCTAGCATGACAATGACCCTTCCTACTCTCAGAAATACCCTGGGCTGACTGGCAAGTGCTATAGCCAATCTACCTATGTATCTCTATGGTTTTTCTCATTCCCTCCCACCTCGCTCCCTGGTACACCCTTCTCCAACCTCTTTGAGACCCCGGCAGAATCTCTCAAACACTCTCTTCATGTTGCCGCCTTTCTCCATAGAGATGACCCGTGTGTGGTCCTCCTCATTAACCCAGATCAAGAAGCTCTTCTCATTGTTGTGCCTGGGAGCAGGAGGTATAGTAGTCAACAGGCAAGACAAGCACTGGGGTAGATGAAAACTGCACATACAAAGCAATCAAAAAGGGTGGGTCAGCCCCATACCAGATTCCTCGAGCATCTGGCCAGTCTCGAGCCATTCCTGCTGCAGTCAGCAATGGGGACACAGGTTTATCAAACAGAAAATGGTCCTGAGAATAAAAGGATCTGGTTTAGGAATTCTCACAGTATCATCTGGGCCATCTATCTTTTCTGGCCCAGCCTCCCCTCTGCCTCTTTTTTGTCTGCTCCCCCATCCTGTTCCCTGTCAAGGACTCTCACGTCAATAAGCTGTTGCTGTTCGGCCTCTGTCATCTCACTGAGCCTATAGTACCGTCCAGCCAGGTCACCCTTCAGGCCACTTAGTGCGTCCACCACAACACGCTCTACCTCTCGTCGCTCTGCCCGAGTGCAGGCTGGAGGGAGACTGAGTCCCCTGATACTTCGGCCAGTTCTGACTCTTGAAGACAATACATACCTCTCATCAAAGTAGCCAGAACGGATCTGAGGAATAAGAGAAATGACTATAAATCACAGAAACACAGAAGGTGGGAGCTCTTAGGGATGCTGAAGCAGGTCCTGGAAGGGAGGACACATCAGACAGGCATGCCAGCTGAAGACATTATGGTCATTTCTACTAACTCCTCACTTGGGTAAAGCCTTTTCTCTTTCTTTCTTCCTTCCTTTTTTTTTTTTTTTTTTTTTTTTTGTGGAGGGAGGGAGGAGTGTCTCTCCTGAGCCTTCTGAGAGCTGAGATTACAGATGTGAGCCACCACACCCAGCCAGGACATAGTCACTTCTTAAAACTTCTTTCACCACTTTGTACTTTGATCATATTCTCCTCAACCCCATTATCCTGACTCTTATCCATATGTCTTCCTATCTGCTATTCTTCAAGATATGCAATTCTTCCTCCTATCAGCATCGAGAGCTCAGCAGTCTACCCATGAGTCAGGAAACAAGGTGTAATGACTGGAGATAGGGAACGCTGTGCACAAGGCTGCACACATCGCAAGTGTCACATTTGGCTCACTTTACTGGCATCAAGGTCAGTGGTGTGCTTCATTGTTCTGGGGTCATATCCATTATGCCGCTCTTGGATCACAGGGTTAAACAGTTCAGCAAATATCTGAAAAGGAGTTAAGAGGAAGAGCCAGTTATAAAGAAGAAACTCCTTCCTAGACTTCAGTTGTAGATTGATATCACTGGGTCAGAAACTTTGAGTATAGACAATTCAGAGTCTTGAGGGAACAGACATGAGGGAGGAAGGAACTGGGGTTTCTGAGGGGCCCCCTACCTCATAGGTCTCCTCATCTCCAGCCACCATGCCCACAGTCTTGATGAAGGGGTGGCCAGGGTTGTCCACTCCAGTCTGGATGCACTGATCTAATGTCCAACCAGTGGGTGTGGTCTTGTCGCAGAGCCGTGCATAGACTGCTGGGGTCAGGTGACTGGCCATGCAGTTGTTGTGCTTTCGGAGGTCTGGGTACTCAGCGCTGGGAAGGGGGTACCCAGTAACCATGGAGGGAGGGCGCACAGGAGACTAGACCTACTGATGTCAGCTGGGAGCTGTCCAGTGAGCCATGTCTGGCTTTGCTCATTGGAAGGAGGGGGATTAGAGGTAGGCTAAATCTTGGTAATCTCTTTAGGGATTTCCAGGGTCTTTTCTTTCCTAATAGTTCTAACACCTCAATTCCATATCTACACAGTTCCTTTTCTCAAGTGAGCTCATTAGACATGGGGGAGGGGAGAGGCTCAGGAGAATTCAGAACAAGGAGAATAGGTCTAGGTAAGAAAAAAAAGGCAGTTTCTAGTCATCCAAAAAGGATGTGGGCAGTGGGTGAACCTAGAATTCACAAAGCCAAAGCTGGCTTGAAGGCAGTGACATCGGGTGACATGTCCTTAGACACGTTCTTTCCTTACGGATTTGGCCCTACTCTTCCTACATGGCTGGGATCTCCAAACTGTACAGAAATCCATCTTCAAGGCCCTGTCTTTTGCTCAGGTCATCCTCTCTACCCGTTCGGTTCCCATCACCACCACTACCAACCCAGCCCCCACCTCGTGCATCTCAAGCTCTAATACCTCGGGGGGTACAGTCTCCTCCGTTCACCCGCGGCGGCTCCTACAGATTCCGGGCGGAGCAGAATCCCGGCGGTGAGAGACCCAGCTCCAGCCAAAGCCAAGAGCTTGAGTCCGGGACGCGCAGACAGCAGACGGGAGAAGGGACCAGCCATGGCTTGGGGATGCGTCTACAGGAATCGGAGCTGGATCTGGCACAACTCGAGAACTAGGAGGGAAGATGCAACCGGGTAGAGAGACGATGAAGCCCGGTCGGAGACTGGAGCCAAAATAGGGGTCACAATGAAGGCTGAAGCTGAAGTGGCCAGCCTGTGCCTACAAGGCTGCAGGAGAAGCGCAGCAAGCAAGCAGCCAGCCAGAGCAGAGGGAGGCCCCAGCCGCAGTCTCCAGGGGTGGGGCTCACTCAGGCTCCGCCTTCCCGCCTGCCACCGCGCTAGGTGTGCGGGGGTGGGGTTGGGTAGCACTAGCCAGGTAATTAGGAAGACCCGAGATTCATTCCCTGAGGCTGGGGACAGACGCCCACCAAGGATGAGGATGGTCAGATTTCAGCACTAAGTAGAGGACAGCACCACGGGGATTCCCGAACCTGAAACCCCCTTTTCTCAAACCCACTCCGTTTAATCTGAAACCTAATCCGTCTATTTTTTAGGTTTTGGGGGTGGGGGTGGGGAGGTTGACATTGCCCAGCCTCTTTTCTGAATTCGATCAGCACGCCATCTCTCCATTTTCCCCAGGAGAGGCAGCCGCAGGAAAACCACAGAATAAACAGATACAAGAGGAAGACTGAGAGAGCTCATGGGAAAAGACACCGCAGCCTCAAGGTCACCTTTCCCCAAGAACCAGGAAGAGCACCAGGGCACTCCCTGCTACACCTTTACTTCCCTAACAAGGTTGAGAAAGGATTCCTTAAGAATCAGAACGCTATTGGCTCTTATCCCGTCTATTCTGTCTCCCAAACTCACTGCCCCTAAGTCTTCAGCTTGACTTTCCTGCCTCTCGTTAGGGTCCTACCTTTTGTTTTGTTTTGTTTTTCTACACTAACTCCTGCTTCACCTTTGATCTTTTATTTCTCTTCCTCTTTTCCAGGCTTAAACTTGTTTGCTGTTTGAAGGACTCCCTCTGAGTAGTGTCAGAAAGCCTACCTGTTGATTGCTTTGGGTGTGGGGCTGGGGGTGGGCAGGGAATGGTGAGTTTCTTCTTCCTTCTCTTCCTTCTCTGCAGCTGGCAGTTCCTGGACTGGAGGGGAATATAAAGAGAGGAGGAGGGTGTGGTGCGATGACTGGGTGTGGAATGAACAGGCAGGCACAGGTCTCCTGAACCACATGTGCTTCCTTTCCTGGCTCTCTAACGCAGTTTAATCTGGACGGGATAAGAGCCAATAGTGTGAAGGCTAGTAGTATCCAAGGGCATAAGGTCATCAGGGAGTCTCCACCTTCTTCCTGGTCCTCTCTCTGCTGTGAAGTGCACATTCAGACTCAAGAGGGTTTGTTTCCACAGCTACAAGTGGAGCTATGTGCAACTTGACTTTTATTAATGCAGGAAGGGGAATGAAAGCTGAAGCTGAGATAGAGACCTGAGGCTTTGATTCGGAGGGCCAGCCAAGGCAAAGCAGACATATTGCCATTAATATCTTTACCTACCTTCAGCTTTCTGATGTTCCAGAAGACAGTACAATATTTGGAAATCATAAGAAAGTATTTGGGGGAAAAAAGAATTACCCTTCATAATCCCTCCTGGCTCAGATAATATGCATTCCTTTATTTCCCTCAAGCCCCCACCCTACATATCTCCTTTCTGACCTTCCTCATTGGTGAGTATCCTTAGAAAGAATCCATTTCATTTTTGGCTCCATTACTTAAGCCCCTTCTCTTGATAAAATAACAATTCTCAGAGAATAGAGATCAGCTGGTGGAGCTTCCTTACTTTTGGAGAGACAAAAAAAAAAAAGTTATCTATGCTGTGGGTGTTCATTATCCAGGTTAAGGAGCAGGTATGAGTAAGTAAATATAATTACTTGGGATGGTGTATATTTACCCAGATAAAAGAAGGAGATAGTCTTCTAGAGCAATTGGGCTGTTATTTGACTGAGAAGCTGTTCGGGAGATAGGGGGTGGGAAGGGAGACGAACAGAAGGAGAAGTAAAGGCAGCCAGGGTATAGAGAAGTTGTTCAAGTATGGAAAATGCCTCTCTACATGAAATCATAGCTCTTCTGAGGGGACTCATCTACTTGTGCACTCTTTGACTCTTTGTGAGGATCAGAGTGTCTCAGTGGCATCACCGGAGAAGCTTCATTCTTAGGAGCTGCTGTAATTACTTGCTCCCATGGTTGCAGTGGTAGAGGAGGAATGAGTCTGCGCATTAACTACCATTGATTACTTGTAGATTCTGCTCTCAGAACCATCTCTATCAATTCAGGAGGCTTAGGGGTGGGTGTCAGTAAGACGAAGCACCTAAGAAAATTCCAAGGTCTCTAGAATTATAGAGAACAAATGGGGACATTCAAACCCCTAAATGAAGATTCAAGGACAACATAAACACAAACAATGCTTTCGCATGAACGATATCTGTTCTTTGTAGATAAGAAGTGTCCTTTGCAGGCTCCTGTATTGGGGCTTGGTTAATTAGCAGCTTTTGCAAAGTAGTTGGATCAGAGCCCTCTGAAAGGCCTCTACTTTAACTAATGGATTTATCCCTTGATGAATTCATAATGTGATAAAATTATTGGAATATGCTGAAAGGGAGGATGTGAGGCCTAGTAGGAGGAAGTGGGTTTTGTGAGCTGCCTTGGACAATGCATCTTGCCCTTTGCCCCTTCCTCCCTCTCTGCTTGTTGTCAGCCAACAAGCAAGTGACTTTTACCCAGAAACCATTTGTGTTCTGCCTCTCCTCATGGCCAAGTGATGGAGCTAAGGACCAAAACTCCTGAAACCTGAACCAAAATAAATCTCTTTCCCCAAAAATTTTCTCAAGTACTTTGTCACAAGCAGCAGCACTGTGTATACTAGGTATTTAGTTCTACCCTTACAAATAAGCATAGTGGAGGCTCTGGGAAGTCAGGTGACTTTCCCAAGGCTACGTGGTTTTAAAGATATGAGCAGGATTCAAACCCAGCATTTCAGATTCCAAGGCTAGAGAACAGAGAAGAAGCAAGATGTGGAGACAGAAACCAGTTTTCTTAGTTTTCCTTGTCCACCATTTTCTTGTATCTTCCACAAATTAGTCTCTTTATTCCTCCCCTTAACATTTCCTATCTGCTTCTCTGTGTGTCTCCGGCATCCCAAGCGATTCTCAGCTATCCCTATATCTTCAGCTTATGTCTATTTTTAATCACACCTTGTTTTGTGCTTTACAGAAAAAAAAAGACTCGTTTTTATCCCCCTCAAGGAGGTGCAACGTCACAGACTTTGTCTCTTCTCCCTGTGTCTCCATTCCATTGGTCTTGCTGGTTAGCTTTTCTAGAGACCAAGGTTGTGGACTGGCAACGCAGTAGGAAATCAAGAGGCAGAGCAGCATCAGGTTGCATTTCCCCGTGCGGCCACTTGGCGCCACCCTCCTCCACTCTGAGGCTCCGGCCAACGCAGCCTGACTGTTGCCGGTGCGCGCCCTCTGCGGATTGGCGGGACCGCAAAGAAGTCGCGCTTTGATTGGGCCGCTGTCAGGTGTCGCTGCCGGCAGGTTCGGCTGCGCGAGCGGAGGGAGGCGGGTGAGTGCGGGCCGGGGGCGGTGGGGGAGTGGCTGGGGCTGGGGGCGGTATCGGGGAGGGTGGACTCGGCGAGGGGCTCAGCCTGGGCTCGGGGCCGTGGGTAGTCCGGGTGGGGACAGCTTTGGACAGAGGCGCAACCAGGAGGCCTCAATGTCAGCGTAGGGAGAGCAAGGCGGGGACGGCGGGGGCGGGCAGAAGCGAGTGCAGTCTGGATGGGAGGGCGGGATTCGTGACCCGGCGCCGAGAGAGAGGACGGCCGAGGGGGTCAGTGGGAGAGGAGACGGGTGTGGAGGGGTCTGAGAGTAATAAGGAGAACCTGGGAAGATGGAAGGCTTGCAGGGATAGGGCTGGGGACTCTGGGGGGAGGAAAGGGGCTAGATTAAAGGGGAGGGGGCAGAGGTAGAGGGGTCGTGCGCGAGAAGCCAAGGGAAGGGAGGACTAGTGGGGTTGGATGCCGGGGAAGTGAGGGAAGGAACTGTCTGGCCTGGGGAGAGGGTCTGCTGAATGTTGGTTACAGTGGAGAGGAGGTGAACCTCCAGGAAGGCGAGTGTGAGGAAGGAACGGCCCTCGGGCGGTATACGGGATTATTAAGTGTTCATCATTAACGGAAAGATGCTACCAAGTGGAGGCTGAAGCAAGAGGATCCTGAGTTCAAGGCTATCCTGAGTTACATAGATTCTGTCTTTTTTAAAAAAAAAAAAAGTGTTAACAGGGGTGATGACTCATGTGCAGGTTTGAAGTGTTGTTTACTTCTGGGAGTCACTGAGTGGGAAAATTGGCTGGATTCATTGCATTAATTAGTGATTGGGGTGCAGCAGTCAGGGTGGGGAGTAAGATTAGGGGGGTCGGTGAAGAGCTATTATAACAAACTGGGGAGAGAGGGTAGGATGAGTGAGCTGACAGTGAGAACAAGCAGCAGACTCTGTCAGAATAAGGAATATGTCGGAAACATAAAAACTTGCCATAGGAAGGAAGTGGGAAGCAGGCAGTGGGAACATCACATTACAGTTCACGCCTGTAATCCCAACACTTGAGAGATCCAGAGACGAGGAATCCCCTGAGTTAGAGGTCAGTCTGAGCTAAAGAGTGAGCCCTTGCCTCAAAGCAACCAGTAAAAAAGAGGCACATAGGCTTGGGGATTCGTTTTTGAAAGTGGGAAAGACTAATATTGGTAGTGGTGTGAGAAGTTTCTGTGATAGTTTGTATTTACTATTGTTGGAGCCTCTCTCAAATGCAATGTGATTCCAGAAAAATATAGAGAACTGTGTAAGCTCTCTCAATTCTAAGAGCTAAGTTACAGTTCACCTTGCTGGGTACCCTTCTCGAGGTCTGATGTAGTATGTGTGTTCCCTAGATTGCCTCCTTGTTCCCCACAGCCCTTCCCTCCTTTCCTTCCATAGTAAGACTGCCCTTTAGCCCAGTGTTGAGTTCTTATGAAACAAAGTCTGGGGAGAAGATAAAGGGGAAAGAACACAGAACACAGGAAAGTGGTTTTGGGACCATCACATTAAAGCGCCAGCATCTCCCAGAAGTGCATGCATGTAAACCCTGGCCTTGTCATAGCTATTCCAGTCAGGCTTCTATTTTTGCTTTGTTAACTTGGAATTTGGACCTTCATCTGCCTTCAGTCTGTGCTTGAGAACAGACTTCTCCATCCTGTTATTTCCCATAACAGAGTTGTGATAGAATTCCAAGAATATGGCTGGATATTGTTTAAGACCCAAAACAAAACAACACAAAAGGAACAGGGAAGACTTAGAGGGCATTGGGGTGAGGAATCTTAGACTCCTGTTTTAGAAAATGCTCAAAGAATGTGGTGAAATTCTAAGTGGGGAAGTTGTGAGATATCTTTGGGAATGCCACAGTTAGGTCACTAAAAGGGAATTCAAAGAAGTGGTCCGTCAGGAGGAGTATGTGTGTACAGACTGCAGTGCATAACTGGAGACGCTGCATAGAAGAATGTTCTGGCCTTGTGGTGGTTGAGCAATAGGCATCAGATGATGAAGACAGAGAAGACTGAGGGCTATATAAAGGTCATTCTATAATTTTCTAATCAAAGCTGCAACCCTATGGTCATGGAAGAATTTTAAATTAAAACAGGGAGAGAAATTATTGAAGACTTTATAACTCTGTAGTTAGTTAATTTACTCAAGGAGTTCTTGGCTTTGTCAGAGTTGTCAGTGTTTCTGAGAACTGCTATTGAACATGGAGAATTCTGTGGAGTGACTCCTTTTATTTTTAGGAAATAATAACAGTTGCTCATACTTTTATAGTCCACTACTAGCAAAAGTTAGCCTTGTGTGTATTTGCTTCAGATCTTTTTTGAGCTTTGAAAATAGACATTTCTTACAGACCAAGCTGTATAGGTGTCACTTGAAGTTCTTACCATCATTCTCTTTTCTTCAAAGGTAACCACTGTTACAAGTTAGGTGTCTTTCCAGTCCATTTAAAAAATTAGGCACTTATTTTATATGAGTACTCTGTCACTATCTTCAGACACCAGAAGAAGACATCTAATTCCATTACAGATGGTTGTGAGCCACCATGTGGTTGCTGGGAATTGAACTCTTGAGCAGTCAGTGCTCTTAACCACTGAGCCATCTCTCCAGCCCCTATTTTGTTTTGCTTTTCAGACAGGTCTCACTGTGTAGTCTTGGCTGGCCTGGAACTCACAATGTAGACCAGGATAGCCCTGAACTCACAGAGATCTCCCTGCTTTTGCCTCCCAAGTTCAGAGACTAAAGGAATATGTTACCATGCTCAAATTTAGTCTACTTTTAAACTGCTACTAACTTGGGGGCTGGGAAAATGGCTTAATGATTAAGGGCACTATTTGTTCTTTCAAAGGACCTGGGTTCTGTTCCCAGCACATGGTGCTTTCTTCTGCCTACATGGGACTACTCAAATGTGTACATAAACAGCTACAGGTAGAACACCTGTACATATAAAACAAATGCTTAAAAACAACATCAAAAACCACCAACAAACTTGTACTAATTGCCTTTGCAGTCATAAATAGCACATGGTGTTTATGCAAATGAATTGTTACATCCTTGGCAGTGTGAAGTGGGAACTGTTGCATCTGACCTATATGTTTGCTACATCTGTGTGTGGACCCACAGCACACTATGGCGGTCAGAGGACAACCTGTGGAAATCAGTCCTCTCTCCATTGTGTAGGTTCTAAAATCCAAATTCAGATCATAGGCTTGGCAGCAAATGCCTCTGTCCACTGATCCATCTTGCTGGCCCTCCTTTATTTTTAAAATTTAGTATTAGGTTTTTTTTTTCTGTATTCTGCATCATATTTTCCCATTCTTTTTCTTATAGCATCTGTGTGTGTGTGTGTGTGTGTGTGTGTGTGTGTTATAGTTCGACATAGAGATGAGAAGAATGTCCTTGTGTGTGTCTGCTTGTGTAGGAGAGTCTTCCCACAGCAGTCTATCCACCTTAGTGATACCAACAGTTTGAACTGGATAGATCCTGAGATAGAATATACATTTTAGAATTCTTGTGGCATTCCTGTCATCTGCTCATGAGATACCTATATAGCACCTTTCCTATCTAATAACCAGAAATGTCCCCTGACAGATGTCTTTCTGGTACAGCAAAGTCACTAGGGTTTCCATTAAAACTCTAGGTATATGCATGTAGAAGTAGAACTGCGTGCTTTTTCTGATCCAAATTCATAAGACAGCATTACCAATATGACCTTCAGTAGGGCTTTTTTCTAACGTAGCTGCTGCCGTGGAGGGCCTTGTCCTAGACCAGCAGTGGTTTTTGTAGTCCTAGAGGACAGTGATTGGACCATTGAGATTTCAGTTTGAGAGTGGATTGAAAACTGCTGTGTGCATGTTTATCTCAACCTCCCAACCAGCACCAGACTTCTTTCCTTGAAATGATTCTCTGAGCTTGGATATCTGTCTTTTAAGGTGTTGGGGGTGAAGGAGAAAGGGAGGCACAGATATTAACGTTCTGATGCAATGCTGAGCATGGAGGGCGTCCTCAATAAATGTTTGTCAAATTGATACCAGGTAATAATGAAGATGGAGTTTAGAGACAAAGGCTTCTGAGATGTTGCTTTCTTCTGCTCTTGAATTGAAACCTTGGTTCCAGCAGTGCTGTAGGGGTGGAGAGAGCTGGGAATATAGTGGAATGAATCCCAGGCTTGAAATAAATGTCAGTCTAACCTTCTCTTGGTAGGAATCAACAGCGGCCTTCCTTGAAGAACTACCTGCCTCTTCCCCTTGCTGCCTGGAGCTAACCTTGTTTCCTGCGGCAGAATCAGTGACATGCCAGCACTGTAAGGCTCAGGATCCTGATCCTCTTACCAGTTCATGGCCAGGGCAGGGTGAACAGGGAGAAAAGGAGCCCTGTCTTCCCTCTTACTCCTCTTTAGTCCTGTCAAGTCATGTAGTTTCCTTTCTTGTTGGTCCTTTCAGTAGCTTTGTGTCTGTCCCCTCTTGTACCCTTGTAGTTCCCTCTCAGTGTCTAGCTCCCTGTACCTTCACCCTGCCCACTGTAAGGGTGCTTGGATTCTGCACTGACAGAGGACCCTCTTCTGCAGAGCGGGATGAGTGGGTGTTCCGGCGGGGATGTGGTCCTTGACGGCCAATGAGGACGAGAGCACTACGGCCCACTTCTTCCTTGGAGCTGGAGATGAGGGGTTGGGCACCTGTAGAAGAGGCATGAGGACAGAAGAGAGTGACAGTGAACTCCTTGAGGATGAGGAGGATGAGGTGGTAAGTCTTAGCAAAGGGACATAGCTTGGTGTTGGGGCCCCTGTTTACAAGACTCCCTCTTATAAACAGGCTTTATCCTGCCTTGGGGAGGGGCAGTAGAGATTGGTGGGTTGCCACTCTGAAACCTCTGTTCAAATGTCCCTCCTCCTTTTGTCTTACACTTCTTCTTTTGAAGAAGTACTTTTCCCACAGTGTTTCTTCACAGTGGTAGCCATCCTTTATCCCTTAGGTCCAAAGTCCTGACAAGAAACTGCCCTCAAAAGATGTGTGACAGTGTTGGAGGTGACATAGGTGGGAATCTGGAGTTCTTGATAGTACTTCTTTTCTATAGCCCCCAGAACCTCAAATTATTGTTGGCATCTGTGCCATGACAAAGAAATCCAAGTCCAAGCCAATGACCCAAATCCTAGAGCGACTCTGCAGATTTGACTACCTGACCGTTGTCATCCTGGGGGAAGACGTGATCCTGAATGAACCTGTGGAGAACTGGCCTTCCTGCCACTGCCTCATCTCCTTCCACTCCAAAGGTTAGGGTCTGGGAAGGATGAGAGGCGGTAGGCACGGAACCCCTGTTATACTGTAAGTAAGAGGCTGCTGCCTCTCAGCACACAAGAGAGCATGAAGTTTTTGCCTCCTGTTTCAGGGTTTGCTGAGTGTGGCTTAAAGCCCGTACTCCAGCCTCACAGGACGGCTCTAGGACACTTAGGTCTTGGATAGAATTGGATCTCTAGGAGGATCCTCCATGTAATTGAATCTATTTTTCCTGATGAATGTCCTGGACTCAAGGAGCTGGGCCAATAAGTGCTGGGCAGGGTGTGTGGAGGAGCTCAGAGGTGGCTGCTGGCTCTAATAGGTCAGTCTCTCCTGCTACTCCTCATGGCCTCTCAGTTTCTTTGGTGTCTCCATTTTCCCCTCCACCACAGGCTTTCCTCTCGACAAAGCTGTTGCTTACTCCAAACTTCGAAACCCCTTCCTTATCAATGATCTGGCCATGCAGTATTACATCCAAGATAGGTAAAGCTTCCTATGGACCAGAGGGGTGGGTGACCCTATTTTAGAGAGCCTGCTCTGGGATGAGCAGAGTCAAACAAATAGGTTTCATTTTTTGTATCATATCCTATTGAGTTCTGGTTCCCTGTGCAAATAAAATCCCTAGCCTCTCCCCTTAGTCAGCCCCACTTTTCCTACCTGGCTAATTTATTTGGGGATGACAGGAGGGAAGTGTACCGGATCCTACAGGAGGAGGGTATTGATCTGCCACGATACGCTGTGCTCAACCGTGACCCCGCCTGTCCTGAGGGTGAGTACCTGGCTCTGTCGGATAAGTCCCCAATTGATATTCATGGTTTAGCCCAGTATTTGTTCTTTAAACATCTTCTGTATACATATCTGTGTGGGCCTTTGACTGTTGGATTGTAAGTAGATTTGTGGGTCTTTAGACAGAGCCTTTGAACTGTTATATAGATATTATATCTAAATACCACATATAAGCATTGACATATCTGTTATAGGACATGGTCATAAACATTTAAAGGTTATATAGATTAAAAACTCCAGGGAAATAGGAGTTGGAAATACTCTATAACCTTAGGCCCCAAGAACAATCACACGCCCATCTTTCAGAGTGCAACCTGATAGAAGGTGAAGACCAGGTGGAGGTTAATGGAGCTGTCTTTCCCAAGCCCTTTGTGGAGAAGCCAGTGAGTGCAGAGGACCACAATGTTTACATCTACTACCCCAGCTCTGCTGGAGGAGGAAGCCAGCGCCTCTTCCGTAAGGTGGGGGAGACACTTGAGCATCTGGGAAGTCTAGAAGAAGCGCAGGTGGTTGTTAGGAAAGGAGAAGGGATTTGTGGGTAAAGCCTGGAGATAGAGGCAGTATTGTTCCCCTTTCTTTCCCTCCTAAAGATCGGCAGCCGGAGCAGCGTGTACTCGCCTGAGAGCAGTGTCCGGAAGACAGGATCATACATCTATGAGGAGTTCATGCCAACAGATGGCACAGACGTTAAGGTTATGGTGGATGCAAAGATTTAAGAAGTCATAAATGTCAGGGTGGGAGTTGGGGTGAGGGAGGGTAGGAAGCATGTGTGAGGGGGATCTTTGAGGATAAAACAGGATTTCAGTTGGCTTTCATACTCGGGTAAAGACAACAAGCGAGATACAGATGTTCTCATTTTCACTTTCAGATTGAGAGCAAGGTGCCATGGTAAATCGTATAAAATTGGTAAATGATCAGTTAATTAAGACTAGACAATACAGCCAGAGTCCTAAGGAGAAATAAGGCTCAAAAATACCAAAAAAAAACCAGTCTCTGTATTCTTTTCTTAATGTCTTATTACATTTATTATTTGTGTGAGAGTGTGTGTGTTTGTGTGTGTGTGTGTGTGTGTGCGCGCGCGCGCGTGCCCATGCACCATAGCATGCATGTGGAATCAGAGGGCAATTTGGGGGAATCACTTCTCTCCTTCATGCGTATGAACCTTGGTGATCAAACTCCAGTCATCAGGCTTGTCAGCACAGGTCTTTAACTGCTGAGCCATCCCACTGACTCCATTCTTTGTATTCTTAATGTTTGGAGGGGTTTTTGTTTGTTTTGTTTTTAAGACAAGGTCCCACTATATAGTTCTGGCTGACCTAGAACTTGCTGTGTAGAGCAGGTTGGCATTGAGCCCACAAAGATCCTCCTGCCTCTGCCTTCTGAGCTGGAATTACAGGCAGGTGCCACCACTCTTGGCTGTGCAGAATTTTGTTTTTGATTCTGGACTATTACCTATTGCTCATACTGTCTTGTCACACACAGGGTGAGCTGTGGGCATACTCAGTGGTGCTATGTACCTGCAGGTGTACACAGTGGGGCCAGATTATGCCCATGCTGAAGCTAGAAAGTCCCCAGCTTTGGATGGGAAGGTTGAACGAGACAGTGAGGGGAAAGAGGTTCGGTATCCAGTCATGTTGACCGCCATGGAAAAGCTGGTGGCCAGGAAGGTCTGCGTAGCTTTCAAGGTAAGGTTGGGCTTATAGGGGCTGTGGGATGAAAGAAGGACGGAGCAGGATCTGAGAGCCACCTCTGAGTCTTCTTGCCTTTTTGCTTTTGCAGCAAACAGTTTGTGGATTTGACCTTCTTCGTGCCAATGGTCACTCTTTTGTGTGTGATGTCAATGGCTTTAGCTTTGTCAAGAACTCAATGAAGTACTATGATGACTGTGCCAAGATTCTGGGGTAAGAGACATAGTGGTCTAGAGCATGGGGTGTAGGATTCAGGAGCTTTCTCTGTGTAAACTGTGCCGTTTGTCTCAGCACTTGGGAGGTGGAAGCAGGAGAGTCAGAAGTTCAGGGTCATCCTCAGCTATATGGCAGGTGTGAAGCTGTCCTGGGATATATTGAGATTGTATATATAAATAAATACATAAAACTTTTGCTTTATTTTAAATATTTTAAAAATGATCCAAAAATCAAAAAAGAAAAAGGAGACAGGATGTCTCAGCCCCTTGCTCCCTCAGCACTGCATTCCTCAGAGATGATCACTGTTAACAGTGTTGGCTATAGCAGATGGCCTTTCTTTCCCATGTGTAAATAACTATATTTAGTTTACTGACTATAATAATACTATGATTTTGCTTTTGGAATAGTCTGTAATATCTAAACCATTCAAAAATAAGAAATGATAACTATAGTGAACATCCATAGATATGGTAGTTCTAACCAAGCACTGTCTAGCTTAAGAAATATACTATTAGGCTAGATGTGGTGGCATACATCTTTAATCCCAGCCCTTGGGAGCTGAGGCCAGTGGATCTCTGTGAATTCCAGGTCAGCCTACATCATGAATTCCAGGCCACTCAGAACTATATTAAAAAAGAAAGGAAAGAAAGAAGGAAAAAAAAAATCAGTTAAGGGCTAGCAAGATGGCTCAGAGGATACAGTGTGTACTAAATAGATCTAGCTGTGTGAATTGACCCCTGGAACCTGTGTAAAGATAGAAGGAAAGAACCAGCTCCACAAATGTGTCTTCTGACCTCCACACGTGCCATAACAGATGTACCCATATTCACATCATGCATATTTACGCACACAATAATTAATGGAAAAAAACCATCTCACACTATTAAGAGTTAGGCTGATTGTAGTGGTACTTGCCTTTAATCCCAGCACTCTGGAGGCAGAGGCAGGTGGATCTCTGTGAACTCCAGGCCAGCCTGGTCTACAGAGTGAGTTCCAGGCCAGCTAGGTTATATAGAGAGACCCTGTCTCAAAAAAACCAAACAATAATAAACAAACAAACAACCTAAGACAAACCAAACAGGGCCAGGCGGTGGTGGCGCACGCCTTTAATCCTAGCACTTGGGAGGCAGAGGCAGGCAGATTTCTGAGTTCAAGGCCAGCCTGGTCTACAGAGTGAGTTCCAGGACAGCCAGGGCTACACAGAGAAACCCTGTCTCAAAAAACCAAAAAAAAAAAAAAAAAAAAAAAACAAACAAACAAACAGAAGAAGAGTTAGGTATGATAGTACACACCTGTAGCCAGCACTTGCGAGGCTAAGGCTGAGGTAGGATGGCTGCCACAAGTTTAAAGCTAGCAGCTTAGGCTACAGAGTGAGACCCTGTTTTAAAACAAAACAAGAATAGGCTGTGGTGGTGCACACATATAATTCCAGCATTCAGGAGACTGAGACAGGAGAGCGTCAAGTCTGAGGCAGACCTATACTACATAGCAAGACCCTGTCTGAAAATGTAGGAGATGTAGCTCAGTAGAACACTTGCTTGAAGCCCTGGGTTCAATTGCCAGTCCCTCACAAAAGCAGTGGTCATACATACTTGAGTCCCAGCATTTGGAAGGTGGAGGCAGTGTGGGGGCAGGAGAGGAATTCAAAATTTAAGTTAAAGGTTGAGAACGTGGCTCAGTCAGTAAAGTGCTTGCTGTGTAAGTGTGAAGACCCAAGTTTAGACCCCCAGCATTCAAGTAAAAAGTTGGGAGTAGCTTGTAATTCCATCATAAGGAGACAAAGACAAGATGATCCAAAGGGCTCACCGGCCTGCCAGTATAGATGACTGGTGAGCTCCAGGTCAACCAATGAGAGAACCTGTTTTTTGTTTTGTTTTGTTTTGTTTTTGTTTTTCTTTAAGAGCTGAGGATCAAACCCAGGGCCTTGCTCTTGCTAGGCAAGTGCTCTACCACTGAGCCAAATCCCCACCCCTGAGAGAATCTGTTTTAAAGCATGAAGTAGAGAGGCATCAAAGAAGACACCTGACTTGGACCTCTGGCTTCTACCAGCACATATGAACTGGTGTATTAACTTGTACACATGGATATAACCCACACCCACCCACCTACATGCATACACATGCAAAAAGTTTAAGGTCAACAGCTACATAGTGAGTTTGAGGCTACCCTGGGCTACATGTGAAAACAGTATGCTATTAAGAGTATGTGAGAGGCTGGGCAGTGGTGGCGCACGCCTTTAATCCCAGCGCTTGGGAGGCAGAGGCAGGCGGATTTCTGAGTTTGAGGCCAGCCTGGTCTACAGAGTGGGTTCCAGGACAGCCAGGGCTACACAGAAAAACGCTGTCTTGAAAAACCAAAAAAAAAAAAAAAAAAAAAAAAAGAGTATGTGAGGGGGCTGGAGAGATGGCTCAGCGGTTAAGAGTACTGACTGCTCTTCCAGAGGTCCTGAGTTCAGTTCCCAGCAACCACATGGTGGCTCACAACCATCTGCAGTGGAGGTCCAATGCCTTCTTCAAGAGTGTCTGAAGAGAGCGACAGTGTACTCACATACATAAAATAAATGAATCTTTAAAAAAAAGAATGTATGAAGGTTGGGTGTGATGGCCCCTGCTTTTAATGGCAGCAGAGGTAGGAGATCTCTGACTTCCAGGCCGGCCAGGGATACTTAGTGAGACTGTCTGAAAAAGAATATATGAGGAGTGGAGATGTGGACCAGGTGGCACAATCCCTGGAGCCATGTAAAAGCTGAAGGAGAGAACTGACACTGAAAGTTGTCCTTTAACCACCCCATGCCCATGCACATGTGTCCCCTGCCACACATGCCCACACATACACATCACACACACACAATGCTCACATATACCCATGCCCACACATACACACATACACACCCATGCCCACACATACACATCACACACACACATGCCCACACATACATATCACACATACACATGCTCACATATACACATCATACATACACACACACACCCATGCCCACACATACACATCACACACATACACCCATGCCACCCCCACACATGCATCCATTCCCACACATATACATCACATACACACACATGCACAAATTTAATTAATTATTAATTAAAAAATTTCAAGCTGGATATGGTAGCACACACCCATAATCCCAGCTCTAGGGAGGCAGAGGCAGGCAGATCTCTTGGAGTTCAAAACCAGCCTGTTCTACATAGTAAATTTCAGCCCAGCCATGGATACATAGTGAGACTTTGTTTCAATTTTTTTTTTAATTTTTCCACACATGTATTAGAAAAACAAAAGAAGGGTAGAAAGAAGACTCACAAGCCAGGAACACTGTTGCTCTTGCAGGGGACCTGGCTTAGGGTACAGAACCCAAATGGTGGCTCACAACCATCCACAATTCCAGTTCTAGGGGATCAGATGCCTTCTTTGGAGCTCTGTGGATACTAGGCACCAATGGAGGCTCAACGCTCATAAAGTAAAATAAACTTAAAGAAAAGTAAAAGAATATGCAAGTTGGACCTGGCTGTGCATGTCTATAATCCCAGCACTGGGACTGCAGTAGGTAGAATTAGGAGATTCAAGAGTTCAAGGCTAGCCTAGTGAGGTAGAGGTTAGCCTGAGCTACATGAGATCCTGTTTGAAAACAAAAATAAAGAAAAGGAAAAGAATGAAGTTGAAATCCCTGCCTATTACTGAGGCTAACTTGCTAATCATTGCCATGCATTTCTTTTTCCCTTAAATGGGGTATTTGGATGTTTCAGGGTTTATATTAATGCTTTTTTTGCTGCATAATTATGTGAGAGAGATAGAGAGAGTGAGTGAGAGAGAGAGAGAGAGTGAGCTTCTGCCATACAGCTGTTCATTCATCTTCATTCATCCTTGTTATTTTTCTCCTTCTAGGAACACTATTATGCGGGAGCTTGCCCCACAGTTCCAGATACCATGGTCCATCCCCACAGAAGCTGAGGACATTCCCATTGTCCCTACCACATCTGGCACTATGTAAGCAAAAGTTAAAATAGATAGTGACCTGCATAAAATTTGGCATTCCTTTAAGCCAGACCAGTTCTTTCCTACCCTTGACTGTCTAAGCAGTAGAGCCTGAACCTTTGGTTAAGATTCTTTAACTCCACCACTGTGTCTTGCCTCAGATCCCTGTTCCTCTGCTCTCTGATGTCCCAGGTAGAATGTGAGGCTAAGAAGTAGGTTGGGGTGTGGGGTGGGAGAGTGGCTCTGAGGACACTCCCGATCTTAGGATGGAACTCCGTTGTGTCATTGCAATCATTCGCCATGGAGATCGAACCCCAAAGCAGAAGATGAAGATGGAGGTGACACATCCGAGGTAGGAAGGACATCCCAGTTCCTAAGGAGAGTTCTTTGTGAGGGGGAATGGGTGGAGCACACTTCCCAGAAGGGCTTGTTTTTCTTACTTTTTACTTCTTCAGGTTTTTTGCTCTATTTGAAAAACATGGTGGATATAAGACGGGAAAATTAAAACTCAAGCGGCCAGAGCAGCTCCAGGTGAGGTAGAAGTCTGGTCGGGAGCCCTAGACTAAGAAGACAGAGAAGGCATAGGATTGATGAGGGATGACCTTACAAGACCCCTGTGGTCTTTTCTAGGAGGTGCTGGACATTACGAGGCTGCTGTTGGCTGAGCTGGAGAAGGAACCAGAGGCTGAGATTGAGGAGAAGACTGAGAAGCTGGAGCAGCTGAAGTCCGTGCTAGAGATGTGAGAGGGGGCAGCAGAGGGGGGTGTAGCAGTGGCGGCCTACTAACATGAACCGAGCAAGGTACCGGGCAGAAAGTAACCTGCGGCTGCTCCCTGCAGGTATGGTCACTTCTCAGGTATTAATCGGAAGGTGCAGTTGACCTACTACCCCCATGGAGTGAAAGCATCGAACGAGGGGCAAGGTGAGCACTCCTTCCTGTTTTCATCACCTTTGAGCTTTCTTCCCCCTCATCCCTTCCCTCCTCTCCCTTTTCTTCTTCCTCTCCTTTTCTCCCCACTCCTCCTCCTTTTCTTCCTTATATTATTTTAAATTACATTTGTTTATTTGGGGGTAGGATGGTACACAGATGCCACTGAACAGTGTGGATGTGAGGAGGGTCAGTTCTTTCTTTCTACCATGTTGGTCCTGGAGATGGAACTTGGGTGGTTATGCTTGGTGGCAAATGCCTTTACATCTGAGCTGTCTCACCAGCTTTTTTTTTTTTTTTTTTTTTTTTGGATAGAATCTTGCTATGTAACCCAGGCTGACCTCAAATTCCCAGCAATCCTCCTGCCATAGCCTTGTAAGAGCTAGGAGTACAGGCATTTG
Source organism: Arvicanthis niloticus (assembly GCF_011762505.2). NCBI lineage: Eukaryota > Metazoa > Chordata > Mammalia > Rodentia > Muridae > Arvicanthis > Arvicanthis niloticus. Next base: position 92,567,950 of record NC_047659.1, on the reverse strand, counting down.
TCCCCATACCTAGTTTTTAGATCTCTTATTCTTGACCTGTGGATGGTCTTTGCATTTACCAATGTTCTTGTCAGAAGCTGGAATGTTTGTGTGTCCCCACCATTATCCTCAGAGAAAGCTTACTCACCGGGCCTCCTTCCCTCAGATCTACAGAGAGAGCCACTGGCACCATCTCTCTTGCTGGTGCTGAAGTGGGGTGGAGAGCTGACACCTGATGGCCGTGTTCAGGCTGAGGAGCTGGGGCGAGCTTTCCGTTGCATGTATCCTGGAGGCCAGGGTAAGTCTTGGAGAGTGAAACCCAGCAAGGCTGGGATAAGATAGAGTGAGATGCAGGGGAGGCAATTGAGGAAGTAGATGCCATGAGGATACTAAAGGGGAAATTGATATTTGTAACAGTCTATAAGTGGAATCCCCTGTGCTCCAGGTGACTATGCTGGCTTCCCCGGCTGTGGGCTGCTTCGTCTCCATAGCACTTTCCGTCACGATCTCAAGATCTACGCATCTGACGAGGGTCGTGTCCAGATGACTGCTGCTGCATTTGCAAAGGTAAACCCTCCAGTTCTTCCACAGCCCCAGTGTCTGTATGTAGAGAGACAGAGTTGGGAGGCTAGATGGGAAATGTAAAGTGCTGGTACAATAGTTCAGAGAGGTTTGTTTTCATCTCCACCACCCCCTGCTCTGTTCTACTGAGAATGGTGGGCATCGGATCAGGCCAGCTCTCCACTCCGTGTCTGCGGCTCTCTAGGCTGGGATGTCAGCAGGAAGAGAAGCTAATAGACCTGTGCTTCCCTTCCAGGGCCTCTTAGCTCTAGAAGGGGAGCTTACACCCATTTTGGTACAAATGGTGAAGAGTGCCAACATGAATGGCCTGCTGGACAGTGACAGTGACTCCCTGAGCAGCTGCCAGCACCGTGTGAAGGCGCGGCTGCACCACATTTTGCAGCAGGATGCAGCCTTTGGTCCTGAGGACTATGACCAGGTCACGCTCTCCTCCTCTCCGTGCCCCAACTACATTGCAACCCAATTCCTAAAATTCTAAATAATGGTGCCTATCATATGCCATTGTTTTAGGGTATTTATCTATAGTGTTTTGTTTAATCCTTACAGCAACCCTTTGGGGTAAATTCATATCCACAGTTTCCATTATCTACAAGTTCAAAAATGAAAAGTATTTTGTAAGTTTGACATCAAAGTTCATTTGGCAGCTAGACCTATCACAAGACTATTGAGAATCCTTATTTATCAGTGTAAATATCATACATTTTGTTACATAAATATTAATGTGTTTGAGTGTGCTTACGCCTTGCTAGAGGTATCATATGCCATGTGGCTTATGCACTGTTTTAAATCTTGTAATTAAAAAAAAATACATAGTTCTGAAACAGCTGACCTTGGATCTTGGAATTGGAGGAATGATTCAGTGATTGATGTAAGAACTTCCTCTGGGATTATGACCTAGAACAACCAGCTCATTACCTCACAGTCTTGGGCTCAACTGGCCTTAGTGAGGTTTTCCTAAAGTTGTGGTCCAGTGTTGACGGGGGCTACAATAATCTGGAGGCTTGACTGCTCTCTGAGATGGCTGGCTCTCTTCTTCGTATTCTCTCTGCCATGGCAGGACCCATCCCCTTCAAAGGTTTTTTCATTTGATAAGCCTGTCTCACTTTTCCAACATGAAACTTAGGATTGGCCCAGAGCAGCTTTCCTTTTCTTCCTCTTCTTCCTCTTTTTCCTCCTCTTCCTCCTTGTCTTCCTCCTTCTCTTCTTCTTCCTTCTTTTCCTCCTTCTCCTCCTTCTTCTTTTTTTTTTTTTATTGCTTTACAGCCCAGGCTAGTCTTTAACTTACAGTGACTCTCCTGCCCAGAATTAGCACTATACATGGTTGTCATTTTATATTGGTGAAACAGTCACATGGCCAGCCGTGATTCACAGAAAGGGAGGGAGACAAAGAACTAATAGCTTCCTTTAATCTGCCTAGGGAACTGTTAGAACTGCCCTACCCCTCTCCCATCTTTACAGAGGAGGAAGTGTAGGTTCTAAAGAATTTCAGCAACCCTTTCAGGACGATGGAGGTACCTCCACTTGTAGTGATGGCCACAGCAGCCGGCACTGCTGGTGCCCAGTGCACTATTCTTTTGATCTGGGTATCTAGGCTATACTTGATCAGGTAGTGGTTTTTTACTTCCCACACTTTATTTAGATAGATTCTTTTCTTTTTTAAAAGTGTGTATAAAATTTTTTTATGTGAATGAGTTGCCTGCATGTATGTATGTGGACCACATTTATACAGTACCCATAATGGTCAGAAGAGGGTGCCAGATTCCCTGAAACTGGATTTACAGACAGTTGTGAGCTGCAGTGTACTGAAGACCAAACTCAGGCCCTCTAGAAGAGCAGGAACATTCTTAACAGTGGAGCCACCTCTCTGTCCCTTTGATAGCTTCTTGAATGACTTACTATGGGGCAGGCTTGTTTCTTTTGCCCAGTGTTGACTCTCAAATAGAAAATTCAGCTCTCCCTTTCTTGATGCTTCCTTTCTCTAGTAAGAATGAAACCTTGTGTAGCCTTAGCTAGAACTCATTATTCCATATACAGTCATCTTTCTCCTTCTCCATTTCTGTTCTCTTTTAATATTTTTAAAGGCTTTCTTTCTTTATTTTATATGTATAAGTACTCTATCTACATGTATGCCTGCAAGACAGAAGAGGGCATCAGATCCCAGTACAAATGGTTGTGACCCACCTGCTGGGATTTGAACTCAGGACCTCTGGAAGAGCAGACAGTGCTCTTAACCAATGAACAATCTCCCCAACCCTTGTTTTAATATTTTATTTCTATTATTAAGTATATATGTACATGTGTTTGGAGGCTTGTGCACTTGAGTCTAGGTGCCTTGAGTCCAGAAGAGGGTGTTAGATCCCCTATAAATGGAGTTATAAGTAGTTGTGAGCTACCCAACATGAGTGCTGGGAACCAGACTCTGGTCCTCTGCAAAAGCATTAAGTGCTAACAGTGACTATCTTAAAAGCTTGAGTTGGAAACTGCAGGTATCTTTTATCCCAGTACTTGGGAGACAGAGGTAGGGTAGATCTCTGTGACTTTGAGGCCAGCCTTCAACATAGTAAGTTCCAGGCCAGCCAAGGCTACATAGTGAGATCTTGTCTTAAATAAAAAAAAAAAAAAAAAAAAAATCCCAAAACCCTGGAGCTGGAACCAGGTTAGCAGCAGCAACTGTGCTGCAAGTCACAGCAAGACAGCCTTCTCTGCTTCTCATCAGAACATTCCACAGAGGTGGTAAAGAATCTGGAGCCGCCTTCATTTCCCAGCACTTCGTAAGCATATGTTGTACTCTCCAAGTGAAGTACAAGTATGCTTTAATTTCTCTGGACTCCGAAACTTTAAAGGTGGACCTCTCATAGATGATCAGTTGTCTGAGCAGTCTCTTCATCTGACAGCCTGGAGCTGCTAGGGTGCCTAGGAACATAAGAGCACCCTACAGCGACCCAGTAGGCAGATCTGCATTGCAGCCAGTTTCTTTCTAGTAAGCCCGAGGCTGGGGAATTGCCACTGACTCTATTCTTCTTTTCTTAACTGTGTTCCTCACAGCTGGCTCCCACTGGAAGCACTTCTCTGCTCAACTCCATGTCTGTAATCCAGAATCCTGTGAAAGTCTGTGATCAGGTATTTGCCCTGATTGAAAACCTTACCCACCAGATTCGGGAGCGGATGCAGGATCCCAGCTCTGTAGGTTGGTATGACTACTACTGACTGCCCTCTAAGGTCTCAAGCATGGACACATTTCTCCCGCATTCCCGAGCCCTCTGGTTCTACTCCAGAGTTGTCGGGGTCTTGTGCTGGAAGTCACATCCGGCTCTTTTTACTGTGTACCTTCTTCTCAGACCTGCAGCTCTACCACAGTGAGACACTAGAACTGATGCTCCAGCGTTGGAGCAAACTAGAGCGTGACTTTCGACAGAAGAGCGGCCGATATGATATCAGTAAGATCCCTGATATCTATGACTGTGTCAAATACGATGTACAACACAATGGGAGTCTGGGACTTCAAGGCACAGCCGAGTTGCTACGTCTTTCAAAAGCTCTGGCCGATGTGGTCATTCCCCAGGTGTGTCTCATATAAGGGATCTAGTGCGGTGGGAATAACGAGAGGGAAGAAAAGAAAAAACTAGAAAGGAAGCTTGGAGAAGTAGCCGAGTACCTAAGAGTTCCCAGGGCTAGCCTGACTCTGGGAGGACATCAAGACTGACTGAGGAAACTTCTGGAGGGGATGCGACAGTCAGGAGAAATACTCTAGACCTGAGGGCAGTAGATGTCATGGAGCTTCTCATTCCTATCCTGTGACCCTTAGGAATATGGGATCAGTAAAGAAGAGAAAGTGGAAATTGCCGTGGGCTTCTGTCTTCCACTGCTTCGGAAAATCCTACTTGACCTGCAGAGAACTCACGAGGATGAGTCTGTCAACAAGCTGCATCCCCTGTGAGGGAGGGCAGGAGGGAGGGAGGCTGAGAGGAGGCTGGAGGGAGGGCAGGAAGATGGGAGGACATGTTGGGAGCCCTGGGGGTGGTCAAGGGTGAGACAGGTGGGAGAGGCAAGAAGGAAAAGGGATCTGGGACAGAGAAGGGAGAAGTCTTTGGTGGAAGGAAGGAGTTTTCAGAAGGCTGGGAAAGGGTTATCTGACTGTTTGATTAAACTTTCATGTCAGGTACTCGCGTGGAGTGCTCTCCCCAGGCCGCCATGTTCGAACTCGGCTCTATTTCACCAGTGAAAGTCACGTTCACTCCCTACTCAGTGTCTTCCGTTATGGGGGACTTCTTGATGTAAGTAGCCTCTTTCCTTAGACCTGTGAGCAGTTCTTGTTTGTTCATTTGGTCGGTTGGTTCTGTTTGTTTCTTTTCTCCAGCAATCATCAGCTGTCCTTCCCGTTCTCCTCTTCCCTGTGAACTTTTGCCATGCTCCTCCATTGCCAGCCCGATCCTCTGGCCTGTCCTTGGGCGCTGGCTTACGTTTGTTTGTGTTTGGCAGGAGACCCAGGATGCACAGTGGCAGCGAGCTTTGGCTTATCTTAGTGCCATCTCAGAGCTCAACTACATGACCCAGATTGTTATCATGCTCTATGAGGACAACACTCGGGTGAGGAGCAAGCAGGGTGGGGTGAGGAAAGGAAAGGCCCTTCTTTCTTCTTCTTCCATTTTCTTCTCCCATTAAAAAGCAACTTTTTTTTTTTTTTTTAACATTTAGTGTGTGTGCATGCAGGTGTGTGTAGGCATGCACATGCTATGGTACATGTATAGAGGTCAGGAGTTGGCTCTCTTCTTCACTGCCTGGCTCCTTGCTATCAAACGCAGAGAGCATTAGGATTTGTGGCAAACACCTTTACCTGCTGAGCTACCTCACAAAAAGATTTTCATTCTTAGATATTTATAAACTGTGGGCAGTTTGTCTTCTACAGTTTAGCTGTTGGTCTCTTTGTAGTGTAATCAATCAAGTTTGTTTATCATCTTTAAAAAAAAAAAAAAAAAAGGATTCATGTAGTAGTGGCATATACTTTTAATCCCAGCATTTAGGAGGCAGAGGCAGAGGCAGGCAAATGTCTGAGTCCAAGACTAGCCTGGTCTACAGAGTGAGTTCCAAGAAAACCAGGGCTACACAGAGAAACCCTGTCTCAAAAAACAAAGCAATAAAAAAGGAGTTTATAGACTCCAGCTAAATGCAGTGTGTAGGTACAGCATGACACAGAGCATCTAGAAGGGGCCTGCTGGGACACAGAGCATCTAGCAGGGGCTTTCTGGGACACAGAGCATCTAGAAGGGACCTGCTGGGACACAGAGCATCTAGAAGGGGCCTGCTGGGGACACAGAGCATCTAGAAGGGACCTGCTGGGACACAGAGCATCTAGAAGGGGCCTGCTGGAACACAGAGCATCTAGCAGGGGCCTGCTGGGACACAGAGCATCTAGCAGGGGCCTGCTGGGACACAGAGCATCTAGCAGGGGCCTGCTGGGACACAGAGCATCTAGCAGGGGCCTGCTGGGACACAGAGCATCTAGAAGGGGCCTGCTGGGACACAGAGCATCTAGCAGGGGCCTGCTGGAACACAGAGCATCTAGAAGGGGCCTGCTGGGATACAGCACCTAGCAGGGGCCTGCTGGGACACAGAGCATCTAGCAGGGGCCTGCTGGGTCACAGAGCATCTAGCAGGGGCCTGCTGGGACACAGAGCATCTAGCAGGGGCCTGCTGGGACACAGAGCATCTAGAAGGGGCCTGCTGGGGACACAGAGCATCTAGAAGGGACCTGCTGGGACACAGAGCATCTAGAAGGGGCCTGCTGGAACACAGAGCATCTAGCAGGGGCCTGCTGGGACACAGAGCATCTAGCAGGGGCCTGCTGGGACACAGAGCATCTAGCAGGGGCCTGCTGGGACACAGAGCATCTAGAAGGGGCCTGCTGGGACACAGAGCATCTAGAAGGGGCCTGCTGGGATACAGCATCTAGCAGGGGCCTGCTGGGACACAGAGCATCTAGCAGGGGCCTGCTGGGACACAGAACATCTAGAAGGGGCCTGCTGGGACACAGAGCATCTAGAAGGGGCCTGCTGGGACACAGCATCTAGCAGGGGCCTGCTGGGTCACAGAGCATCTAGCAGGGGCCTGCTGGGATACAGCATCTAGAAGGGACCTGCTGGTACAGAATCCCATGGTCGGGGATGATGCTGAACAAGAGCAATAACCTAGAACTCAGCTGTGGGATCTGGAAGAGTGTGGAACGTGGGACAGTGTTTTATGAGTCTTGTTTCTGCTAGCATCTCTAATGTGTGTGTGTATATACACACATTTTATATATATATATATGTATATGTATATGTATATATGTATATATGTATATATGTATATATGTATATATATTATATTATTAATTATATTATATATTATATTATATATTATTAATTATAATTATATATAATATATAATTATATATAATATATATTACATATATATTATATATACACACACATATACACATGCCTTCTGTGTCAGTCTTAGCAAAGACATCTCTAAAGTTCTGCTGTTTGTACCATAGCTAACTGTTATTGGGAGAGTTGGAAGGGAAGGTTTGTAGAAGTGGAGGTGAGGCACGAGCTACTGTAAAAGATGAGCCCCAGACTGAAGGCAACACCCTGAAACCTCAGTCTCGGGTTTCCTTATAAGGTTGTATCTGTTTGAGTTCCTCTTTGTTGCTCCCACCTTGTCTTCTGTCACCATATCCAGATTCTTCCAATTACCCTTCATATGGTGATCCTTTATAGGACCCCTTATCAGAGGAGCGGTTCCATGTGGAGCTACATTTCAGCCCTGGAGTGAAAGGAGTTGAGGAAGGCAGTGCCCCAGCCGGCTGTGGATTTCGTCCAGCCTCTTCTGAGGTGGGTCGGAGGCTGGGATTTGGGACTATAGGATTTAGGGAACAGGTGGTGGGAAACTAGAAAGTAATCCAGGGTGGTTTGAAAAGGTTGAGGATTTGATATTAGGAAGACAGAAATCATCAATGCTTCTTCATTTGTCTACTGTTAAACAGAATGAGGAGATGAAAACAGATCCAGGCAGCATAGAGAACCTATGCCCAGGGAAGGCATCAGATGAACCAGACCGAGCACTGCAGACCTCACCCCAACCTGTTGAGGGCACTGGCCTCCCGAGGAGATCACCCCTCATTCGTAATCGAAAAGCTGGCTCCATGGAGGTAATGACATGGATAAGACAACAATGGGGAACAAGTGCTCACAGGAGAATATCCATATTCTCAATATTCCTGAGACCCGAAGCAGAATTCCTGGGAGTGCTTTTATGTTTGCCAAATATTTCTTCCACAACTGCTTCCCAGTAAAACTTCTTTAAGCTGGTTACTACTTGTGATAAAGAATTGCCAGTGATCGGTATCTAAGAGAAAAGGGTTTTAAGATAAAGTACAGACAGTATGAACTGTGGGCTGACATTGTTTGATACCCAGAAACTGTGTGACCTTGTCCAGGTAGCCTCTCAAGCAGCATGTGTTTCTCCATCCATACAATATAAGTGGTATCTACCTTATAGATGCATTAAAGTAACTATAGTAACTGTGAAATTGGTATTAGAGACCAGGCCCTCTCCTTCTGTTTGTTGCAGGCATGAGAAGGTTTCTGGCACTTTAATGCCACTAGGCTCATCTACAGTGTCATGTCAGAAGGACGATTGATCATCTAGAGTTCTGTGTGTCTCTCCTAATGAGGAAGCTTATCTGCTTGTTCTGTTTTGCTATTTTTAGACTTTGTCCCAAATCCTACTTCTGGTTTTCTAATCCATAGGACAGAACTTGTGTTGATACCATTGCATCTCTTTACTGCCCCCAGGTTTTGTTTCGTCTTTCTTGGTCACACCGTCTCCTCTGGCCCTGTGATGCTTTCTTTAGTTTCCTCAATGACATTCCTTTTGACACCATGACTTATCCCTGTCTCAGAGACTTTACCTGATTTGGATACTGCTCTGGATTCATGGATCCATTCACCTGGCTCTTTACAGGTCTCTGTCTTATGGGAATTAATTTTCTGTTTTAGGGAAAAGAATCTATAATAAGCTTTTATATGTTGATGCAGAGATCTAAATTTTAGATTTTGGAGAAACCCAAGAAAATAAACTATCTCTGTCTCTTTGGGGGGGTGGATTTTTAAAGGGTCACCTTTTACTATTCTTAATAAACTATTATCTCTTATCCAGAGTTATCCTTTACTTCCTGATTATTTTAGGGTGGGATTGATACTCTGAACATCATGTAGTTTCTTTAGGAGAGATGTGCTTTAGTTTCTCCCTGAGGTGCAGGTATAGCTTGGTACCCAGTTCTCTTTACATGTGGGCAAAATGAGATGTAATTGTCTGTCCCAGGGATGTCCCTTTGTCATCTTATGTCAGCCCTATGGACATAAAGGAAAACTCTGTGACATCTTCTCTCAGGCTTGCTGGGATTGTCTTCCTTCTGGAAGCTTCCTTGAGTATGATTCCTTTTTTCTTTGTGGTATTGGGGATTGAACCTAGAGCTCACACAGGCCAGGCAAGCATTCCACTGAGCAGCATCCAGAGATCTTCCTAATAGCTTTAATTTTGAGACTGGGTCTTGCTAAATTACCAAGGTTGGCTTTGAACTCACTCTGTAACACACACAGGTTTGAATTGGTGATCCTCTTGCCTTAGCCTCCAAGTACCTGAGATCCCAGGGCAGAGCCACTAGACCCATCTATGATTCTGTTGTAATCACATTCCTTCCTTTGAGTTACTAGTGTGGTTATTTCCTGACCCATTCAGGTTGACTACCCAGAATCTGTTCCTCAGCCAGCTCCTTGGTCACTCAGCTTTCTCACATTAATCCTTTCTCTCTTGCTCTGTAGGCCTTGGACTGTCTTTTCCTTGTCAATGGCATCCCACCCTTCTCTTGTCATCTTGTATCTTTTGAACTGTTTTAGATTATAAAACCTATGACCTTGGTAGCAGCTGTGCTAGCTGCCCATGCTCTCCCACTCTCCAACTGGCTCTGCCCTATGGACACTGGGGCTTTGGGAACAGGAGGCTAAAGAAGCCTTGACCGGCTTTCCACCCGGTCTGATTGCAGGTCATGAACATGCAGTGCACGGGGAACCTGGACCTGATCCCCTTGAGGGGACGGCGCCGCAGGAGGTCAGGAGACCTCCCCAGGCTTTCCCCAGCCATCGGCCTACAGCCCCGGGCTGTGTCTACCACTCACCTGGCTTCCTGCACACAGGTGTCTCTCTCTTCCTGCCTTGCCTTCCTTTTCTGCCTTCTGTCTGCTTTTTGGGATCCAGGGAAACTGATTCATTGTCTAGGTGGGATGTATGTATGTTTGGGGGTTGTGTGATTGACCCTCATGGATATTAAAAAAAAATAAAACAACAAAACAAACAAACAAACAAACACCCAGTTTCATGTATCCAGGAATAAAATGGTTGGAGGGGAGGGCTTCTTGGCTTAAATAAGAAGCTGAGAGGACATATTTGATTTGTGGCTGAGTCACTATGGTTGCCTTTCTGAGTCCTAGGAAGGAACGGGTAAGATTGGAGAACCTTCTCTGCTGAGGATAACAAATACTTGGGTCATGGTTTCTCAGATTTGGGGTGGGGGTGGGGAGGCTTTGAGGACCAGTCGTGCAATAGATGTGCCTTCTAACATAGGTGGACTCCCTGGATGGCTCTGCTCTGCACTGGCACTCTCCTCCTGTCTTACTCCTCTTCCACGATAAAAATCCTTTGGCTCATCTAATCTTTTTGATACTGCTTGGCAAGAATTCAGAGCCTGGGTTCTATACTTTGAGATGACACAGTGATTGATTAATCTAGTGTTCTTTTTCTCCAGGTGCTATCTGAAACTTCTTCTTCAAGACCTGGTGGGTACCGGCTGTTTTCATCTTCACGGCCACCAACAGAGATGAAGCAGAGCGGCCTGGGTAGGTCTTCCATCGTCTCTTACTATTGTTGGAAAAGGTTGTCTGTCTGTTATCCAGAGTTTTATTGTGGGAAATCTTTTTTACAGAACTGGGACCACCCCATCTAGTCAGGGCACTGTCATATGTGGGAAGGGAGAATGACATGGAGGGAGCCGTAGGTAGATGTGAACATACATCCCAGATGACAGTTTTCATCCCAGAAAAGTGTTTGCTTTTTGATTTTCTCCACCAACCCCCATTTCCCCTGTGAAGGGTGTTTTCTGGCTCTCCTTTTCATTCCTTATCTGTCCCTCCAGTGTAGCCCAGACCTTAAGGGACCATGGAGGCTCTGGCCCTTCAGAGTTATCAATGACAGAGGTATAACTAGAGGTACTTGTGACCCACCGTTGTCATACGTTCATAGGAGACCTTGTGCTATGTCTTCCTCCGAAATCTGGTTTCCACTCCCTGCTTTTCTAATCCTGTAACTTTTTCCTTTCCTTCTGGAAGCTTGAGGGACACAGATCTGAGACGGGTGTAGAGGCAGAGGCTTCTCTCAAGACTTTGAGGGAATATCTTGATTTTTTTGAACCCTGGAAAGGGGTGGAGAACATCATTCAACCTTTTCTAAGGACACAGACTTGAGGAAGCACCAAGCCTCAGAGGGTACGGTATTCTTCGGGAGGGGTAGTCCTTGAGGCAGACTACCTCTGAACTAACTGGAGGTCAGACATGACCATGTGGGGTCTCTGACCTGGTTCTCCTGGCTCATTTTTTTTTTTAAAAAAAATCTTGTCCCATTCTTTCTATTTAAATCCTCTTATTTTTCTGTCACTTTTGCTCTTGCTGCTTGATGTTTTTGGCCCCAAAATGGTTAACATTTGAACTAGAGGAGGAATGTTTTGGTAACTTTCCTAGGTAATTTTATACAGGTCGATTGCCTTCTAGAATCCTGAAATAAGTTTGTTGGTTTGGGGCATAACGGTTAAATGACAACTGTGTCGGTCCTGTGACATGGAAGCCCTAGTACACATGGCCTTGTCCAAACACCAAGACACAGAAAGACTAGATCTCAGGTAGGTTAGAGAACAGATACATTTGCAAGTGAGAGTTATATCAAGAATCAGGCATAGGAGTCAGGCATGGTAGTGTACCCTTCTAAACCTAGCACTCGGAAGGCTTGGAGGCAGAGGCAGGTAGATTTCTGGGAGTTTCAGGCCTGCCTGGTCTACATAATGAGTTCCAAGCCAGTTATGAATTCTAGGCCAGCCAAGGCTACATAGTGAGACTTTGTCTCAAAGAAATAAAACAAATCAAAACAAATAAAGAAGAACAAGAGGAGGAAGAGGAAGAAGAAGAGGAAGAGGAAGAAGAGGCAGAGAAGGAAAAGGAGGAAAGCATATGGCATAGGAAGCTGGGTATACAGGACAGTGTCGTGTGCCTATAGGCCAAAGCTAGCTACGTGGACAGCATGGGGAGATTCCTATCTCAAAAACCAACTGAATACGGCAGAGCTAGGGATGCATAGACCTTGTGACAGATGGTGGTGGTAAGACAGAGACTGCCCTCTGAGGTATGCTGGCATGATTGTACCACAAAATTACTCAGTAGAGGAAGTAAATGCAGGACAGAGCTTGGTGTGGTCTAGATAGATAGATAGAAGCTGGATAGAGCCAGCTACCTTAAGCTTTCTCTAAAGAAGAGCAGACATCTTGTGCAATGTGCCGCTCTTTTCATTCTCAAGCCTGATTTGGCATGAAAGTTGCTGCAGAGAGGTCCCAAATTTCAAGGTAGAAATTATTTCCCACCAAGCTCTCTGTTTTTTCTTATAGCCCTGAAATACTGGGACCCTGGTCTTTGTAGGCTCCAGGGAAACTATCCTCTTCTCCAGTCTGAATATGAATATGCTCTCCCCTGCCAAGCCCAGGGTCTTGGATGGATTTGGAAGTAGATTATCAAATCCCAAGAATCTGAATGTCAGCCTTCTTTTTTGTTTTTGTTTTTGTTTGTTTGAGACAGGGTCTCTCTACATAGCCCTTGCTGCCCTAGAACTGACTTTGTAGACCAGACTGGCCTCAAACTCATGGAAATCTGCTTGCCTCTGCCTCCCAAATCCTGGGATTAAAGGTGTGTGCTGCCACACCTGACTCATGAATATTAGTCTTATGACTTCCCTGTCCTCAAAGGCTGGAGAAGGAGGATGGAAAGTCTAGCCATTCTCTCCATCACACTGGGGACAGTAACTGACCTGACTCATTCTTTTCAGAAGTTCTTCAAGTTCCATTTATTCCTCAAATTGGCACTTCTTTTTGCTTTCTTTGAACTTACACATGTGAGCAGCTGGTTTTGATCACAGGGCTTGGAGGACAATAAACTTTTCAGAGCAGGAAAAAAATTTTTTTTGTTGTTGTTGTTTCCTACTTTGAGTCTTAATAGGATAATTAGCATGTAATTGTCATACACACCCTACTTTATAAGTAGCTGACTTTTCATCTACTGACTTGTGTCCATCTTGGTTTCAGAATCTATGCTGTTTCTCTGTGGAAAAAAAAACAACAAAAAACAAAAACAAAACAAAAACCTCTTTTCTAACCAAACATGGTTAGTCCTTGGAGTAAAGAGATCTAGATTCCTGTCCCCCTTAGCTCCTGTACTGTGACCCTGAGCAAAGGAGACAGAACCTTTTGGATCAGTTTCTTCACTTAGTATATAAAATGAGAAAGTTATACTAGATGGTCTCTGAGTCCGTTTTGGCTTTAAAAGTACAAGGCTCATACTTGTAAGTGGGGAAAAAAATCCCTGGAGAATGGGAGTGTTGAATGAAAAACTTGTAATTGTATGCCAGCCAAGAACCTAAAACCCTGCCTCTGGTTTCAGGGAGAGCCTTTCCCTTTCAAACCTGTAAGGGGCTAGATTTCTAGTTCTCTCAAATCTTCTGTCCAGAGTGAAGGACATCCAGTTAAGTTTAGAGAAACAGGCCAGAGAGGTGGTTCAGAAATAATGAAACCCATTTGCTGCCAAATTTGATGACCTGAATTTAATGCCTGGGGCCTTCATGGTGGATGGAGAGGACTGAGTACAGCAAGTTGTCCCCTGACCTCCAGGGCGTGCCATGGCATGCATTCTTCCTCCTCCCATACAATGTTGTTTTAAAAGGTTAGAGAGATTTACCTATTCTTTCATTAGAGAGCCACCTAGAAAGCAGAGTCTGCTTCAGTAGCTTTGGATACCTAATAAGACTAACCATTTTTATAGTGGCCTTTTGTCTCTGCCATGTAGATATTCTGGAGATTTGCTACTTTGCTTGCCTGGTGTGGCTAAGGACAGTAGTGAACACTCTGTGATTACTTGGAGTAGCCGCTTTGTGGTGGCGCTGAATGGCTGTGTCTTACTGTTGTATGGTGAAGTTGGGTGTTCCGAATGCAGCTTTGTGTGGCTACTAATGTGCTCCCGGCATTGCAGGCTCACAGTGCACAGGGCTGTTCAGCACCACAGTGCTGGGTGGCTCCTCCAGCGCTCCGAATCTTCAGGACTACGCCCGTACCCATGGCAAAAAGCTCCCGCCTGCCAGTCTAAAGCACCGAGATGGTATGTGGGTGGTTTTGGGGGGCAACTCTCTCTTTCTCTCTCTCTCTCTCTTTTTAAACTTATCCCCCAGCAAGCATAGAGCTCCAGAACTCTTCATGCTTAAGATGGTACTGTCAGTGCCTTATACCAAGCTTTCTTCATGGATAATAAATGGGAGAAGGAGCCAGGACCCCTCCACTCCTCCATTTGCACTCCCTCTCACCATACGAATACTACCTATTTATGCTTCTCCCTTCATAATCTCCCACACACAGCCTGGCTGCATCAGTATGTACTCTTTCCTGGATTCTGGCCTATAGGGATGAGGACCAAGAGGATGATCCATGGTCAGGAGAAATGCAGTGGAATCTTGGTTAAATTTCAGGGAATCAGGGTTAGGGATGTGGCTGTTGCTCAGCTAAGGTGAAAAGGTGACATGGAAGGACACTGGGGGAAGGGAGGGAAGTTTCTACACAGATTTTACTTACATGTGACTAGGAGGAGAGCATGGTGGTGAAATTAGGGTTGTTTGGTGGGACCACGTTGTGGTAGAAGTGACACCAACTGCTGAGAGATTACAGCAGAGGAAATAAGTGAATGTTGTTGTCAGGATCCAAGGGATGGGATGGGACCAGATTACACAGTGAGGTAAAGAACCGAGTACACAGTGGGCAGGTTCCAAAGCCGAGGGTGGGCACAGGGGTGGGTGTAATCCCCGTGATGTCTTTTCTCCCCAGAGCTCTTGTTTGTCCCGGCCGTAAAACGATTTTCTGTGTCGTTTGCAAAGCATCCGACTAACGGTACGTTTGCTTCTGACTCAGCATCATTCCTCCTCCTCATGTCACCTCCAGACACTTCACCCTGAGTGCCCACACTGACTTCGCCTCTCCTTCCACTATATTGACACCCTGCTTTCTCTGAATGAGACCCTCACTAAGTGTCCCTCCTGGGGCATTTCCCTTGTGACAGCCTTAGCCATGGCTGTAAGCTGGATAGGCTGACCTATCCCTGTGGCAACTCAGGGTCTGATTTCCATAATCACCATCATCATCATTACATCACCTTTGTCAGCATCAGCAGCAAAACATCAGTTATGACTCTCCCTTTCCTATCACATATGTCAGACTGTTTACAGACAGACGAAGTTCTCCTTCTTAGATGAGAATAGCATTACCTAGCCTGGGCTCATTTCTT
Source organism: Arvicanthis niloticus (assembly GCF_011762505.2). Lineage (NCBI taxonomy): Eukaryota > Metazoa > Chordata > Mammalia > Rodentia > Muridae > Arvicanthis > Arvicanthis niloticus. The sequence continues at coordinate 92,552,712 of NC_047659.1, read as the reverse complement.
CTCTTCCTGCGATCTCAGTTTGTGTAATTGTGACCTTCCTAGTTTATTCTCCAGCTCCTTTGATAGGGTTGATGATGAGTGTGTTCATCTTTTGGAGCAACCCTGCAGTTACTTATAAGAGCTTTGCCATTGGATATATAACTAACCATCTTCATACTCCTGTCTCCTACCATTCTGTGTACTTTATGTGGCTCTTGTGTTCCTGACATCTGCTTCATGTTTTACTAACCTAGTGCCTGAGCCTAGAAAACAGGGGCCCAGATTGTTTTGGGATAAAAGAAAAAGGAAGGGAGGTGTTAGGTAAAGAGAAAGAGTGTTCCTTGAGGGTTCTTTCTTTCTCCTTTTTTCTTTTTGGATGAGTGGTTGTTGCTGGAGGTTGAACCCAGGTATTTGTGTACACTGTCCGTATGCTCTGCCAGTGAGCTAGGCCCCAGCCTCTGGATCCCCGAGTCCAGATGTACCTATGGCAACTCTATCTCAGAGAAGCTGGAAATGAAGAGTTGAGATGAGAATCCTGGCAAAACTTAGGAATGAGTAATATTGTAAGAATATAGAAGAACTGTATTCTTACAATGTGGACATTGCATCGTGAAGGGTTATGGTCTCTTTGTGGGGCACAGCCAGAGAACCTAAGAACCCTATTGAGCTTTTATTTTTATATCCTTAGAGTTTTTTCCCTCTGTGTTGTATCTTATCCCCAAGTAAATCCAGTTTTGTTAGGTATGGTTTTCTTCTGTGTGAGAGCTGAGACTCAAACAGAAGATTATTCAGATGTCCTGTACCCATGCCCACCAGCGACCTTACCAGTGGCAGGTGTTAGATTTTAGCCTGGCCAGGTCATGCCTATCCTCTAGACACTGCTGAAGTTTCTCCCTAGGTTGGTGACCCTAAATTTATTCACCTCCAGACTCACTCTTCTGCCTGTGGCTGAACTCTCCATTCATAGTGACATGTCTGTGCTAATTCATACAGCCTCACATAGCACAGTCATCACAGAGCAGAACTTCATAACCATCCCCAAGCCTGGGACTTGAACTTAAGAGTACCTAGAGTGCCAGGAGCTTGGGAGTCTGAAGTAAGGGCTAAATCACGTATCTCCTAGTTTATTAGGTGTCATAAGAAAAGATCCAAATTTATAAAACAAATCCTCAAACCTATATCTCCACTTCTCTGAAGCCGTGGTTGGCAGACTCAGCAGCTGAAGAAACAAGAATTAATTTTGCCATAAGAAGGAAAAGAAGAAAGACCTGGACAATTCAGGTATAGTGCAGGAGAGCAACCCAAGGTCTCTGACAACCTTGCACATGTCCTCAGGGCTCTTCTAGCCTCCTGTTTTTCTTGTGTTTGAGCTGGGAGGTTAATGTGCTTGCAAAGCCCAGAGTCTGGGATCTACCTGTTATAATAAAAAAATTGGAGCTATTGTATTTGGCAAAGAAGAGCATCTTGATGGAATTTAGCCCTTAAGACAATATAAGAGCTCTACCCCATGGCCAGGATCTTGCCTTACTGACTCAGCAATTCCAGAGCTTTCTACAGTTGCATATGGCAGATTCTTCATAACAGTGTGCCAGCCTACCACCCATCATCACACTCTCCTTGCATGATGCCTGCCTTTGCAACAGCAGCTCAAACAAACAAACAAACAAATAAACACCTACAAAACTGGACCTGGCTTTGAAAAAGAGACAAGGCAATGCTGTCTCCATACTTTAATAGAAGAGTAGCCCCTAGGACATCATCCCTGCCTGTGTTCCTGATGAGCTATGTCATATCTTGTGACTACAACCAGCACACAGGTGTAGTACATCACTAAAGTATGTGCTGAACTCACCAAAGCAAATTAATCTAGTGGGAAAGAGCCAGTGGCTCACCCTCATCCAGAATGTCAGTGCACCCAACAGATTTGTCCTGCACAGCTGTGTGACCGTGGCACAGTCAGGGCTCACTGTACTAGTCCAGGAAGGGTTGAGTGCTCTCTTGACATCTAAAAGCCAAGCTCTTTGGAAACTAGTCTCGTGGGACCACTAGGTGAGACGGATGGTCTGACCTGGGCATTCTGAGCAGTCTTCCTTGCCTGCCTTGACCTCTGTCCCTCTTCTGTGCTGATATTCTGTACTCCAGCCCTTGCTCATGGTCACGTCAGGTCTTCATTCCATAGAGTTCCTCCAAGAGCTTACACTTACACTGCTGTTCCTCTTGTACGTTTCATCATATGACTTTCTATGCCTTCAACACTTTTGCTGCTGAATCCCAGACATTCACAGAATTTGCCAAACGGCTAAAAGTATGAGGGATTCCAGATCAAAGCTCTTCCACAACCAGCTGAACAAAGAGCAGAAGTTGATCATCAGTGGAAAGAAAACATCCAATTATTCAACTTTTGGCCCCAGTGAGGGATACAGCACTCCACCCCCACCCCCCATATTCTGAGACTTTATTTGTACAGAGTAAGGTAAAGGACAGTTACTTGTATTTGTGTTAGAAAGAACAGAGTCTGGTGTTTTTATTTTTTTGTTTTTTTTTTTTTTCCTGTACTATTTCACAGGAGTCCTACTCCTGGCTTTCTGCCAGCACAATGTGCCAGCCACCTGGCACCAGTTCTGTCTGTGGCTGTCTTAGTCTGTGCTGCAGCAGCACTTGGCCTTCTGGAATGTTTTCAGTTTTAGCGTTGTCATGTTGCCTGGTATCATTTTGACCTTCTCAGAGTGACTCTGAATCTCTTCATCTCTTTGCCAACCTCATAAATCCATTTGTCTGAGAAGTGGGCCCTAGGGTTTATCTAAGATGGATCAGAGATACTGAATAGTCAGGGCTTCTGGCTCCGGAATTGCAAGCTCACCCTTTTCCGGAATGATGTAACTGCTCCAACAAGCACTGACAGAATTGTGCTCAAGGAGGAAGGGGGGGCTGGGGTTTTAGGGTCTCATTAATGCCTTCTCTGAGTCTCACTGTGTGGTGCCAATACTCTTCTTCTGAGTGAGGGATGGACCGTGGCTCTGACCATCTCTCCTTCCTTAGCGGACCTTGGGTCAAAGTGGCTCCCACTCTCAGTGACACATGTGTCAGTCAGCTCCCTTCATTGTCTCTCCCTCTTCTCTATCTTTGTGCTTCCTATCGTGGTCCCTCTGTCCCCTGCAGAGCTGCTGGATGACCAGCACCCTGTGGTCCGGCTGCTGCGCACTCTTTCCTCTGACTGCCCAAGGGGCTGGCCAGTCTCCTTGGACGCCACGCTGGCGCACCACCTGCACCAGTGCTCCTACCACCTGCGCCTCTTCCGGAACTGGCTGCGCTCAGGCCAGGATGACCCCGAGTGCCTCTACGGTACCCCTGCCACAGGCTGGCTGCCGCCACTATCCTGCCTGGGACTGATTGCTTTGCTTACTGCATTCCTGGCTGGAGAGCCTATCTAGTCTCTGAGGTTATGTGACTTGCATTAGTTGCTTGACTGGGATTGGGACCAGGCTGCCTGGTAGCTGTAGCACTGCTGCTCATCTCCCTTCTAGTCTCCTTTCTTACTTCCCCCTAATGTTACCCATTCTACTCAGCATAGGAGTAATCTCTTGCCCTGAAATCTGTTTTGTTTTATTTATTTTTTAAAATATGTTCTTATCTCTCTAATCTTCTACTACCATCATCTTCAAAACCAAACATTTTCCTAACCACTCTGATGAGCTAGGGACTCTTCTGCCTCCTGCCACTAGATTATAAGGGAAGCCGAGACACTGGGCATCAAGTAAACATCCAGACAAGCAAAGCTGGAGGTTAAAAGATGATCAGGTATGGGAAAGTTGAGCCAGGACTTTTACTTATTGGTGAAGAAGAGCTGAGTCTTCCCTAGGTGGTGCTGCCCTCCCTGTTCTTAGTTGAGAAAGTGCTTAGGACATGTTCTTGATCCTTCAGTGGGAGCAGTTTTTTCCATTAATAGTCCCAGGAGTAGGGTTATCAATTGATGTCTACCTTTGACCCTACTGAGACTTACAGACCTATGTTATATGGTATTTTTGGAGGGGCACAAGTTGCCTCATTTTCTTGGTGGAATAGAGAAAACCTAGGAAGCCCAAGATGTTACAGTAGAGCATAAGGAAAAGGCTTTGATGTGATGGAAATGACCAAGAAAGAACTCCCATCCCCTACCCTGTTCATGCATGTGGTTTTCCTCAGCTGAGCTTCATGTATTGCATGCTCCAGTTTGCATCCAAGTATTCTAGCCCTTCTATCCACATCCTAAATTTGCATGAACCCCTCCTTGGATTCCATGCCCTTCTCCTTAATCTGTTCTCTTTTTTTCCCCTTCACAATCCCTGAAATCTGCTGTTCTTTCTGAGCTCCATGACCTACTGCCTCACGTTAGATCTACAGTTTCAACCCTTTGCCTCTTGATCCTTGTTTTATTTCCCCAGAAAGTACAAGAGCAGTGTTGGTGCTCTTGTTAGTTCACAGGATGCTGTAGACTCTCCATAGGTAGGATGAGAGGTGATTTGATCACCTGGAGGCTTTAATGGGTGGACATTTTAGGAAAATTGGAGATGAGATAAATAGACTTCCCGAAGGGCTCCAAAGAGTTCCTTCTCTCGGAAATCTTAGATACCCCATTCTCTAAAAGCCACAGATTCTCCTGCTGGCTCTCAGGGACTCTCCATCCTTCCTTGGCTAATTGGAGTATGTCTGGTGGGAGTAACATTGACTGTTCATCTCTTTTCCAACAGGATTTGAAGGGTGCTCCATGGTACCTACCATCTACCCCCTGGAAACACTGCATAATGCCCTTTCCTTGCGCCAAGTGAGTGAATTTTTGACTAAAGTCTGCCAACGCCACACTGATGCCCATACACAGGCATCTGCAGGTATGGGAAGTACTGTTTGTATCTCTAGCTCTACCTTCATACCTGTAATTTGTAGAACATGAGAAAATAATGAATTTTAAATGGGGGCAGGAGAGGTGGTTTGGCAGTTAAGAGTGCTCGCTGCTCTTGCACAGGACCAGAGCTCTTTTCCCAGCACCTACATTAAGTGATTCAGTCACCTGTCTGTAACTCCAGCTCTAGGGAATCTGACACCCTCTACTGGCCACCATGGGACACTGAAACACATCTACACATAGAAACACAGATGTACATACACATAAATAAAACAAAATAAAATACAATTGAAAATAGGAAGTTGGGAATTTAACTCAGTGATAGTGTTTGCCTAGCAAACACAAAGCCCTCTGATCAGTCCTCAGCACAAGAAAAGAAGAGAGAAGAGAGGGAGAGTAAGCATGTTAGTGTGAGACAGAGAGGCAGGGGTTGCTGTAGAGATATCTCAGTGAGTAAAGTACTTGTTTTGTAAGCACAAGAACCTAAGTTTGATCCCTGTAGCCTGTATTTTAAAATGCTTAGCTGGCCTGGTGGCACACACCTTTAACCATAGTACTGGAGAGTCAGAGGCAGGTAGATCTCTGAGTTTGAGTCTAACCTTATCTACATAGTGAGCTCCAGGACAGCCAGGAATACACTCAAATTCAATTCAAGAGGAACCAAATTCAATTGCCAATATCCATGTAAGATGGCCCATAACGACCTTTAACTCCAGCTCCTGGGGATCTGACACTCTTTTTGGCCTCAGTAGGCACCAGCACTCCTGCATATAACCACTCTACAGACACACATATACATACAATTTAAAAATAAAATAAGGGTCTGGAGAAATAGCTTACTGGTTAAGAGTGGTTGCTGCTCTTGCACAAGACCCAGGTTCAATTCCCAGCACCCACATTAGGCATCTCACAGCTTCCTAAAACTCCAGCTCCGTGGGCTCTTCTTTTGGTCTCTGCAGGCAATTCCATGAACATGATGGACATATAGTGAAGTAGGCACACATACACATAATTCTTAATTAAAAAAACAATAATAAACCTTTAAAAAGAATAAGGTATGATAGCATACATATAGACCCAGCACTAGGTAGGCACACACACACACACACACACACACACACACACACACTCCCAGAGTGTGATAAGCCAGCCAGCCTAGCCTACTTGGCTAGTTCCAGGCTAGCAAAGGAAACTGTCTCAATAAGAAAAGAGAGGAGATGCTGGTGGTGCATAAGGAAATTTACCCAAGGTTGTCTTCTAGCCTCCACATGCACCCACACATACATTAACACACATGGATAGTTAGGAACTAAATATGGAGGCTTGGCAGCCAAAGGACATTGACCCAAGCTGAGGAGCACAGGGCTGTGGGCAGCAAAGACTACATGGTCACTTGACTTTTCGGACTTCAGCTATCAAAAGAGGCAGATTTTTCTTGATCATACTGGTGGCCCACGTCTGTTTTCTCATGTAAGCTGTAACATGATGCTGTTCTTGATTGCTTTCTATTTCCATAAATATTTTGGCCAAAAGCAACTTGAAGAGAAAGAGTTTATTTCATCTTATATCATGAAGTGAATTGGGGAGGAACTCAAGGCTGGGACCTGGAGGCAGCAACGGTGGAGGAGTGTTCTCTGGGTTCACACTCAGCTACCTTTCTTTTCCTTTCATTTATAGATTTATAGATTTTTTATTTTATATGTACGAGTGTGTGCCTGCATCTACGTAGGCATACTTTACATATGTGTCTGTAGAGAACAGAAAAGGCAGTCAATCCTCTAAAACTGGAATTACAGCCAGTTCTGAGCCACCAAATAGGCTCTGAGAACAGAAACCAAGTCTTCCGCAAGAGCAGCAAGTGCTGTTAATCCCTGAGCCGTCTCCAGCCCTTAGATACCTCCTTACACCTCCTAGGGTCACCTGGCCTGAGGCGGCTCTGCTCCTGTGAGCTGGGCCCTCCTACTTCAGTCATTAATCAAGAAATTGCCCCACAGACTTTCCTGCAGGCCACTCTAATGGGGGCCTTTTCTCAGTTGAGGGTCCCTCTTCCAGATGACACTCCATGTGTTAGACTGACAGGAACACTTAGCAGCACGGATCCTTGCTCATCTGTCCTCAGTTCATTGGTGCTGCTGGTAAAGCATTTCTTTTTAAAAAGGCTGTTGACTTGCAGGGTATTGAAGTTCCTGACCTAGGCTCTAGTCTGAGAGAGTGAGATCTCTGAGGAGTGGGCCTCAGTCCTAAGATGTCATCTTCCTCTTTAGTGTCAGCTGCAAAGTTGATGTTGATGGAACATGTTTTTCTGAAAGAGGGTAGACCTGCAGAGTTGTTACTTCTCCATGAAACTTAAATATAGAAAAGTAAATAAAAGAATAGTTTGTGAGAAAAAAAGAAAATCCATAGTTAGACAACCATAAAGACATAGAAGTAGCTTTAACAACATGCAGTTGGGCTGTTGAGATGGCTTAGCAGTAAGGGTGGTTGCTGTCACGCCCCATGATGTGAGTTTGATCCCTGGGGCCTATGTGATAGGAGAGAACCAACTCCCCTACGTTTTTCCTGATCTTCACCCACATGCTTTGGATTGTTATGCACACATGAGCACACATACGGACATCTGTACCTCAGGAGTTAAGAGTGCTGGCTGCTCTTTCCAAGGACCTGGGTTTGATCCCATTATCCATATGGCAGGTTACAATCATCTGTAACTCCAGTTCTCAAGAATCCAAAGTCCTCTAAAGTTCTCTTCAGGCACTAGGCGTGCATGTGGTGCGCAGAGATACATGTGGGCAAAACATATACACATAAGGTTAAATTTAAAAAGTTGGAAAACAATCTGAGAGCACATTTGGCACTGACCTTTGACCCCTACATGAGTGCATACACACACACACACACACACACACACACACACACACACACACACAGAGGAACATACCTGCATACTTAAACACACCCACACACAAAAAAAGAGAATAAAAGAAGATCACTTCTTCCCAAGGTAATAATTTATAAATTTAATATGATCCATTAAAACACAATTCTGGGCCGGGCAGTGGTGGTGCATGCCTGTAATCCCAGTACTTGGGAGGCAGAGGCAGGCGGATTTCTGAGTTTGAGGCCAGCCTGGTCTACAGAGTGAGTTCCAGGACAGCTAGAGCTATACAGAGAAACCCTGTCTTGAAAAAAAAAAACAAAAACAAAAAAAAAAAAAAACCAAAAAAAAAAAAAAACCAAAAACAAAACCACAATTCTGTAGGTTTTATTGAAAAATTAGGAAAAACTATATTAAAAGGGAAAAGAAAAACAAAGCTGGATTAAGGGTGTGCAATGCCACACAGGGCAGAAGACAGAAAATGAGAAAGTAGCAGGAGAGAAACACGCTTTCATTTGCAAAGCAACTTCAGAGTTTCTTTACATTTCTCTGTTGGGGGATAAGACTCAGTGATGAGCACGTAGAAGGCAGAGGGCAGTGTGTGGGAATCTGCTCTCTCCTTCTACCATGTGGGTCCTGGGCCCAAACTCGGTCATCAACCTTGGCAGCTGGCTGCTTAGCCTCAGAGCTATTGTCTACTTTTTTAAAGTAATAGATAGATAGATAGATAGATAGATAGATAGATAGATAGATAGGTAGGTAGATAGATAGATAGAGATATCCTATACATAATATATATTATATATAGAATCAAACATGTGTATGTGTGTGTGACATGAGTGCAGAATGGGGTCTGTCTGTTGGAAAGTAGGGGACTGAGGGAGACGGACAGGACAGAGTAATGAGGGTGGAAGATAAATATGAACAAATTATAATAATGCATATGTATGAAAATGCCATTATTAAGCCCATTATCTTGTAAACAAACAAATTAATAATTGTATGTTTGGAAAGGATCATAAAGTTTAAAAAATGACAAAGATTGGGTCAAGGTCTCTAGGGTATGTTTCTTCTCAGCCAGAGGAAGGGTAAAGTGACCTTGGTCAGGTTGAGGGCCTGGATGATTTGTCGTGGGCCTTTTATTGACATGCTTCTCCCTCCACCGACACAGCCCTCTTTGACTCTATGCACAACCACCAGGCCTCAGATAGCCCGTTCTCCCCACCCCGCACTCTTCATTCGCCACCCCTGCAACTTCGGCATCGCTCTGAAAAGCCACCTTGGTGTAAGTAAACTCTTTTAGGTTCCTAATCATAAACCGAGAGGGGTGGAGGGACTGGTGGATAAGAGAGCTGTCCTGTGAAAGTTAAGAAATCGAGGGTTAAAGACTGGGACCAGGGCTGAAGAGGTGGCTCAGCAGTTACGAGCATGTAAAGTGCCTCCAGAGGAGTCCATCTGATCCCCAGCATCCACACCCTGTGGCTCACAACTGCCTGTAGCCTCAGCTCCAGGGGAATCTGCCCCTCTGCCCCCTCTAGCGCTTTCTCTCTTTCTTCTCCTCTCTCTCTCTCTCTCTCTCTCTCTCTCTCTCTCTCTCTCTCCTCTCTCTCTTTCTTTCACACACACATACACACACGATGAAAAAAGAATAGTAAAAGCCAGGCAGTGGCCATGTATGCCTTTAATCCTAGCACTCCAGATGCAGATCAGCCTGGTCTACAGAGCGAGTTCCAGGATAGCCAGGGCTCCACAGAGTTTGTTTTGAGAAAAAACAAAAACAAACAAAAAGACCCACCATGAGTAGCTGAGTACCATGGTTCACTGAGGAGGCAGAGGTGGATTTTGAGTCATAGGCAGCTCACCCTGAGCTACTTAAAAAGAGAAAGATAGGCGTGGTCATTCTAAGAAGCAGTCTCCTGTGCTGTTTCCAAGCTAAAGCAAAAAGTTTCTTTACCTCTGTCCTTCAGCCCCACTGAAGAGTCTCCTTCAAGACAGTGATCCCCAGGACCTTTTATATAAAAAGGAGGGAACTCTTTACCTGTCTTCACCGAACTTCCCTGTTGGCCTCTCTACATCGATCCGTGCTGACAGTGACTAGAAGACAGCCTAGATACATAGAAATATATAGAAAAGCTAAGAGCAAGAAAAGTCTCCGTCCGGCCTGCATATGCTGTGACTCCGGCACATGGAGCCAGAGGCTGAAGGTCACTGAAGGTTTGAGGCCAGCGAAGGGCTGTATGGAGCAAGACTGTCTCTGTGAATTCCCTGAATCATATGTAAAGTTCAATGTGATCAGTTGACTATGTCCCTTTCCCATGGAATATAATCTATTATTTCTACAAGAACCTTACTGATGTCTCTGACACCCCCAACCACACCCCCACACCCCAACAAACCCTGAGGCATTGTCATTTAGGATCTCTGTTGTAGTCTTCCTTCCATCTTTACGTGAGAGGCTAAGGGTGACAGACAAGTGGAAGGAGCAGCCCCTCTGGTAGCAACCGTGTGAGAGCGGAGACCTGAGGACCGTCACGAAGCAACAGGCTCTGCTCTTTTTCTTCTGCTGTGGCTCTTTCTTGCTGTTTCCTAGTGTCACAGGTTTACTTTTTCATTTTCTGCCTTTACCAGAGCTTGACCAGGCTGACCTTGAACTTTCGGTGCTCTGTGATGCTACAGTTGAAGGTGTGAGCTGCCATGTCTCACTCCTGATTTATAAAGGTTTTCTACAATCTCTTGCTTAAATCTTGGGTTATCTCTTGCTCCAGAAATACACTAATTTCTTCAAATAATGATCCTTTATTTGATCTTAGCCAAAAGGTCAAGAACTGTTAAAGAAAGGATTCTTAACAAAAGGTGGAGATCACATTTAATTAAGAGCCTTTCTCCCTTTTTTGTTTTGTTTGTTTGTTATGGTAGACATCTAATATAGCCTAGGCTTCCCTTTGACTTACTGTGTATAGCAGAGGATGATCTTGAACTTCTGCTCCTTCCATGTTCCAGGTGTTGAGGTCAGAGGTACACACCACCATTTCTGGTGTTTGTGTAGTCCTGAGTTTTCCCGAATGTTGGGTTGGCACTCTACCACTAAGCCACATCCATAGTCCCCTCAACTGGGAATAATCCAACAGAATAATACCGTCCCCCTCTTCTTCCCTCTTCCTATCCATATCGTCACACTCTCCTTATAGAACTAGAAACCATGGAGATGGAACCGAATAATCAGTATTTAAGTATTTCCCATGGTTTTGATGTATAAGAGTAAATGTGAACCTTTGGACAAAATGTTTACATGCATCCAAAGTAGGAAGGAGGAGCCGTGGGAATTTGGAGTTGGGATCAGAGAGTATTTGTAAAAACTAGATGAAGTAGGCCGCATTCTCCTGAATCTCAGGCGAGCCTTAGGCATTATTAGGTGAGTGTGAGCATTTCTTGTTTGTTTGGTTTTTTTTTTTTTTTGGTTTTTTGTTTTTGTTTTTCGAGACAGGGTTTCTCTGTGTAGCCATGGATGTCCTGGAACTCACTCTGTAGACCAGGCTGGCCTCGAACTCAGAAATCCGCCTGCCTCTGCCTCCCAAGTGCTGGGATTAAAGGTGTGAGAGCATTTCTAAGCTGAGCAAGTGCATGTATCTGCCACATCTGGAAGAATCCAGACCCTTTTCTCCAAAACATGAGCAGCAAAGCTCATTTACTCTAGCGTTTAATGTGCACACATGGGTGGAGCCTCCTCTTGCAGCTCGTTTAATGTGCACACATGGGTGGAGCCTCCTCTTGCAGCTCGTTTAATGTACACACATGGGTAGAGCCTCCTCTTGCAGCTCGTTTGACTTGACCTCCTAACTTTGCTTTACAGACAGCAGCGGGCCTTCCAGCACCGTGTCCAGTGCTGGCCCTTCCTCTCCTACTGCAGTGGAAGGAAACTCACATTTTGGCTTCAGTGATCAGTCCTCTGTAAATACACATATGACTGAAGAAAAGCAAGACCTTGGATTGCTCCAAGAGACTCCTGGAGATGGAACACCAGAGTTCCACATAGAAAGACAGCAAGAACTTGCTGAGCCAACTCAATCCCCTCAAGAGCTCCCTGTGGAAATCTGCCCTCCTGGAAGCCAGGATGTTACCGAGGTCAGCCAGACATGCCAGGAGGTCCCAGACATCATCCAGCCATGCCATGACATCCTTGAGATTGGCCAGCCTAACCAGGAGGTCCCTGACATGAGCCAGCTGTTGCTGCAGAACCATGACACTATTACCAACACATGCCAGCCATGCCAGGCCAGCCAGCTGTCTCAGAAAGTTTATGAGGAAATTTGCCAGCTTTGTCAAGACAACCCTGAGGAGAGTAACCAACTATGCCAGGAAGTCTCAGTAGAGCTGGGCAAGATGGTCCATGGATTCCCTGTAAGCGTTGGTAGCACGGCCCAGGAAACCCTTATGGAAATTGGCAGGCCAACCCAAGAGATCCCCGCAGACCCATGCCAGGAGTTCCCTGTGAAGGTTGACATGCTGGCTCAGAAGGCCCCTACCATCAACGAGTTATCTAAAGACATCCCTGAGGCTGACAAACCATCCCAAGAGCTCTCTGAGGAGACTGATCTGCAGGCTCAGGAGGTCTCTGAGGAGATTGATCAGGAGTCTGAGGTGGTTGATGAGCTGCCTAATGAGGATATCTCCTAAGTTCAACATCTGTCTAGTGATGTAAACACTGAAAGCCAGTCTCTGGCCCATGACCAGCACTCACCCCTTCCTTCCACCAGCAACATGTGACTAGTCATCTTGTCATTGGTGTCCCACTCTACCAGCTGTTTGAGCCAGCAGGCTTTCTGTTGGCTAACACACAGAAAGAGCCCCAAGCAAGGTGTGGGCTCACACCAGCAGTGTCTGAGGAAGTAGGCCTTATGGCATGAAGCATACTTCTGCCAGAACTTACGCCTAAGGAGGAGCCATTTATGTTCAGAGAAGTTGTTGGTCTTCACTTAGTCATGGAGTGGGAAATCAGATTGTTGAAGGAAATGCCACTTAACTTCTGAAGATACCTTGTTGAGGGGACAGCAAATATAACATGGGAAGGTGGCAGGGTCTCTACTTGTTGACTGAAATATTCACAACTTTTTAAGGTACCCTCAGTCTGTATGTGCATTCAAGGAAACTCTTACCTTCCACTAATACAGGCTAGCTCAGGGGAACCACCTAAAATGTCTGGAAAATAGAGTTCCATTCTTAAAAACATTTGTCATGCCCACTCATGGTTTAGATTGAGCTTCTGGGTCTTTCCATGTAATTGCCAAGTGCTCCCCGTGCCTAGTCCTGTTCCTGTGGACACAGCTGTAGAGGAAAATAGATAGTAGATTGCCATGCAACTTCAGAGGGACTACTTAGAATGCTCTGGGAGATTTGCATCAATCTATGAAGCCAGGCCTCCTTTTGTTGTGGGGCTATTGGGCTTAGAAGATGCTGTAATGAGAGAATCAAGTTGTATTTTAAACAATTAGCAGAGATCAATGTTGTATAGACATGAGCAAAGATTTAATATATATATCTATATATATAAACATATATATTTCTGTAGTTTGCCAGGGACAGACTGGCCAAAGATCAAACACTCCAGGGTCCCCAAGAGGTTTGTCCTTATATATCATGTGTCTTTATGACCATATGTGATTATGAAGCTTTTCCCAAAGATCTAGGGATGGGAGTGGGCGTAAGTAATACAGTCATTGGAGTTGGGGGGGCCGGAACATGACGAGTGCTCAATAAATACAAAACAATGAGAACAAGGGGGTGTGGCGCCTTTGTGAACTCAGTAATGAATGTGTAAGCCAATTGTGTCCATGACTGAACCAGTCAAAGACTACTGCAGATGAGCAGGGATTGGCTTAGAAAGAGTCTCTGGAGTGGTCAGTCTACCATCCCAAGTGTTTTTAATGAGCAGAGTGTTGGGCAGCTCCTGAGAAGCTGCCTCTAATGCCTCACTTTAGTGCCTCGGAGTATGAGTCAGGGGAGCTGACATGAAGAGGCAATGCCTGGTCTCTGCTTCATCGACATCTTTACATGAGGAAAGCTCTGGACATGGATGACTAGAAGGTCCCTTTTCTATATACACATTTATAACCTGACCACTCATGACATAACCAGGACTATAAAGGGTTAAATGTAGCTTTCATCCAATGGGCAGTAAGTGAAAAGGTTCAGAGTTTTCTGAGGAAATACAGGGACTGCTTTTGACCCCATAAAATGCAGAGCACACACCCTAACCCAAATGTTTATGTTCCTGCTGCAGACTCCCACATTTCAGACTATTTTCAATTGTTTTTACTTGTTTCTTGCTTAAATTTTTATTTATTTTTATTTTATGTGTATGGATGTTTTGCCTGCATATAAGTCTGTAAACTGCATGCATACCTGGTGCCAATCGGGGCCAAAAAAGGGTGGTTGGAACCACTGGGACTGGAGATGTAGAGAGATGCAAGCTGCCATGTGAGTCCTCTGGAAGAGCAGCCAGTGTTAACCACTGAATTATCTCTCCAGTCCCTTGGTTTTGTTGTTGTTTTGTTTTGTTTTTTTAGACAAGGACATACTCACTATGTAGCTCAGGCTGGCCCAAAACTTGCTATAGCTCAGGCTGCCCTCAGACTCTTGATTCTCCTACCTCTACCCTGAGTGTTAAGCTCACAGGTATGCACCATCATACCCTACTCCTCTTCAGAGATGATGTTTCTCACATCTCTTCCTTCTCTCACACATGCTGGCTCTACTGGGTCCTAGAATGGGCTTGAATAATCAAGAGTCTTCCAAGATACATGCTAACTGAAACAGGGATGGAAACCAGGACAGCCTACTGGATGGAGGAGTCTGGGAAAACCTCAGCAGCACTACATACATATCTGCAATGAACTCGGTTTATTGTTAGAGGTGGAGGTGGCTCTGTTACAGCAGCTGGGAATTGTAGCAGGGACATGTGGGGAGGAGCAGAGCACAGCGGCAGGTAGGGGAGCTAGGAAGAACAGGAGGTGAGCTCCTTTTGGTTTCCCATTGGCTTGGCAAAGAAGGCAAGCCCCGGGGACTGTCAGCGGCTGAGTTTCTCAGTCCAGCAGGGTCTGGTCGGGCTGCTCACTGACTTGCTTGGGGCGAGGTCCTGTCCTGTAGTAGACTTCTCAGCCTGTCTTCACTCTGGAGGAGGTAAGCTATATAGCTCAGCTTCCTCTCTTCCTTCCCCCTCTCCCTCCCCTCCCCCCTCCCCCAGTTCTCTAGTCCAGCCTCCATCTCCCAGAAACTCTATCCAAGAGTTTAGGTTTAGAGAGGCAGCCAGCGTTCCCATTTCAGCTGCAGGATGATAGAGGATTGGAATGTTGGGGGAGTCACACATGGCTAAAGTGGATGTGGATGTCAGGCAGTGGCTTTTTTTTTTAACCCGTTACACACCAGGCCATAGCAGATGACCACATGCAGAGAAGCCAAGCAGGGGATGAGAAGGAATGAGGCTTATTGGACTGGGATAGGTGAAGACTAAGTGATTGGGGCGCTTGGAACAACTGGGGTTGGGGCTCTCCTTGCCCTTTGCGCTGCCCAGGTAGCCTGGTCTGGGCACAGCCTGAGGCTATAAATGGTCTGAAGCAGGGGCTGAGAGATGAGCTCCGTTTTTCCTCTCCCTGGTTCTTGGTCTAAAGAGCTTCAAGTTTTGAGTTGAGACATTCAGATATTTAGGGAAGCAATGAGACAGCATAGCAGCCACATGTCCCCAGGTCCCTACGGAGCCCAGACCCTGGTGGCTAGGGCATGGGAGATGGAAGAAAGGACACAGCTCTGGCTCCTTACTAAAAGTGGCCTTCCCTGCATCATATAAATTATCGGCAATCCTTTCTGGAATGCCAAATAAATAATGAGGTTCTGGAGGAGAGGGTGTTACTCTTCCTCCATGGGGAGGAGTGTGCTGTCTGAAACCCATCCTCACCCAAGACCAGCATTTGGCAGTGCTAGGAGAGGGAATTACTCTAGGGGTTTCAGGCATCAGATGAAATTACCTTTCATAATTTTGTATCCCCCCCCAATTGCCTTTGGTTTTGAAACCCCCAGGAAGAGATGAGGGGAAGGACAGGACCTCCCACTTAGCCCAAGTCCTCATAACAGGACAAGGTCCCTGCCCAGCTCTACTTCCCTCAACCCCAGAGGACTCAGCAGTAGCCATTCTCTAAATGAACTGTAGGAGTGGATCCGTGGGGAAGGGAGCGTGGGTCACTCAGAACTCAATCTTGCAGGCTGGAAAGGACTCGTCCTGCATCACCACCGTGCTGCTGCTAGCCAGGACCAGGACGTTCAGTTGCTGCTGCTGCTCATGTGTTTGCTGATACCACTCACGAGTCACCTCCGTGTCGTGAGTGGGAATCAGAGTCACCTACGAGGAAGAAAACACGCCTGAGTGAGAATCTGGAGTAGAGACAGATGAGGGAGAAGGCAAACTGGGCGTCTCAAACATTCCTGCTCCCCATACAAAGGGAGCTCCAAGGACCCTGTCTTTTTGTGACTAGGGGCTGTGTCCTACTGTTGGCCTCTGACAGAGCTTTGACCAGATTCTGACTTTGTGTCTCTTGCTACTCACCTGAAGGTTCTCCCCCCACTGGGCCTTGCCTTCCAGCAGGGCATCCAGAACAGCCCGGCTTGGCTCGCCATTGGCAGGGTCATTTCCACTGACCACATAGTAGGATGCACGCACTCGGCGGAAGAAGTCCTGATCTGCAGTCTTGCCGCTGCAGTGATTTGGAATATAGGCAAGATCCACATACACTGGAGCGCCAGAACCACCCTTGGAGCCCAGGGCTGCTGTAGAGAAAGCAGAATGTATTGTAAAAATAATAACAAAACAAAACAAACAAAAACCAAAACTTGGTCACCTCCCCTCTTGCTTGAACAGCTGGAGCCCTTACTAGCCCACACCTACTCCAACCCACAGTGTCTCCCGCTTTCCTGATATACTCACTGGATCCTGCCTTGAGGCCATTGACTAAGCCTTTGGACATGGGGCTGTGACTATCCTTTTCTTCTGCTGAGGTGACCTGACTTGGAGTGCTCCGTGGTCGGGGTAGGGCCCGGGATGTTCGATCTGTAGGCCCTTTGCCAGGAGTAGGTGACCGTTTTCCCCGAATATCCAGACGCCGAGCAGGAGATGCAGGCTTGGCCCGGCCAGGGGCCCTACGCCCAGGCCGCCCCTGCACCTTTTCTCGTAGTCTCTCAACCCTCCCAGACTCTGAGCTGAGGCCCTCAGGGTCAGCCATGCAAACATCTGGTCGAGGAGGGGATGGGCGGGGGTCTGGTAGGGGGGCTGGGGGTGGGTCATGGCCAGGTCTGGGGTGGTGAGTTCCACTAACTCCCCCAGCTTTGTCCACAGGCAAGAAGTCCCCATCTTCATCTGAGTCAAGGGCTGCCTCAGCTGTGATGGATGGACACTCCTCAGTTTCTGGTGGGACATCAGAATCTGACTGTGAGGAGCCTGAGTCGCTGACTGATGTGGGGGGTGTCTCATCAGCCATAGGGCATGGACCTCCCGTGGCCCCTGGCCTCCCTGCCCGGCGCCGCCCTCCTTTTCCTGCCAGCCGAGCTTCTTCCGTTGAAAGGTCACTGTCATCTGTGGATGGGGGCAGAGGAGGGTTCAGGAATGAGGGGGAAAGCTCCCCGCAGTGAGGACGGGGATCTGTAGCACATCCCTGAGGTCCAGCCTCGACTTCAGAAGAAAGACTGCAGGGTGGGCCCCCGGAGCTTTTCCCAGGACCCAGTGGCTGCTCAGATGAGAGAAGTGTATCGGGCCTAGAGCTCCTTTCAGCTCCTTCAGGCCAGGACCCTCGTTCCCAAGCGTGACCCGCTTCAGCCTCTTCTTTTTCTACCGTGGCTGTGGCAAACCCTGGGGGATTAAGGCTGGTTTCTCCTGGACCATTGGCCTCATGATCTCCAGAGTGGCTCAGGAAGGGGCTTGGCTTCTTGGTGAGTTCCCCTGAGCACTCCAGGCGGCAGGGCAGGGTACCATCACCCAAGTCTCCAGGCAGGCTTGGAGCTGGAGCTGGAGCTGGAGCTGGAGCTGGAGCTGGAGCTGGAGCTGGGGCTGGGGCTGGAGCTGGAGCCAAGTCCAGTGAAGCTAAGGGAGCTGGGCTCAGAGGAGTGAGGTCCCAGAGGCTGTGGGCAGCTGGCTCTTTTCCTGGGCCCAATTCTCCAGCACTCTGTTCAGCCGCCTCTAGACCTAGAGGGAAGCGTTCAGCCACACTTGAAATCACAGGAGTGGTAGCCTCAGAAGAAGACCCTTCAGACAAGGCTGGCGAGGCAGGTCGGGGCAGATTGGAGAGAAGAGGGGCCCCAGGAGAGCTGGGTGAAGGGAGTTGGGGCAGTGAGGAATCTAGGCTGGGTGCCTTGGTCACTTCCAGGTACTCATCATGTCGGGTTCTGGTTGGAGTTCCTGGAACCAGGGCCAGAGCTCTGTCCCCAGAGAAGGCAAGTGAGCCACAGGGTGCAGAACGGGGTTCAGCTGGAGAGGGCAGCTGAGGGGGAGCAGGCTGCAAAGAGGAGAAGCCAAAGGCTGAAGCAGGGAAGTCCAGACTTGGTCGGACAGGCCCTAGGTGTGAGTCTGAAGAAAGGCTGCTGTGTGCCTCAGTTTCAGGCCACAGTGAGGGGTGGCCCACAGGCATGGGGTGATGGGGACTTGGGGACTGGGTCTCTTTCTCGGGCTGTTCACAAGCCCCCTTCTCCAGGTCTGAGTCATTAGTACCATCATCCCAATGACCTCGGCCCAACTCTTTTGAGGATGGGGTCCTCCTGTCTGGGCTACTGCTCATAGTGCTTCCATTAAGAGGGGGACTCGGGTCTTTGCTCAGGGAGATAGGGGCACGAGGGGGCACTGCGGGAGGGGTGAAGCTGGGCTCCAAGTTGGGCCCTAGCTCAGGTTCTTGCCTGGGAGGTACAGTGGGTCCTGCCAGAGCTGCATAGCTAAAAGTTGGAGTGTCAGATTGGAGATTTGGGGGTGAGACAGGGGAGGAAGGCTCCTTCTCTGCAGATGTATTGTGGCCAGCAGCCTCCTCCTTGGTTGAGAGGTGTGGGGGCCAGTCCCCGGATGCCCCCAGTGGAGGCTCCCTGGTGGGGCAAGCAGGGCCAAGCCCAGTAAGCATCATCTGTTCATAGATGTCTGCATACTGAAAGCTTCTCTCGTCGGGATAGGGTGTGGGCTCTCTCTGCTCTGGCTCAGTCTGCTCAGTATCCCTGGTGATGTGGCTCTCGCCAGCCTCTGGGAGCTTTGAACTGAAGGAGCTGCTGTCAGGAGCTCCAGCCTCACCCTCTCCTTCCCTTTCCCCTTCAGCTTTGCGATAGTCCTTCCCTAAGGGGGAGTATGGGCCACCTTCCAACTCAGCTGCCCCCTCCTGCACCGCAGCCACCACACTGTCATATTCAGCTATGCCCCAGGAGAAGGGCACAGGAGTATGTGGCTCTGGGGCAGGTGTCGGGGGAGCTGGAGCTGGAGAGAGGGGTGCAGGAGGCAGGGGCCTGTCCTTAGGTACCCATGGTGGGATCTCAGCTAGCCATGAAGGGGTGGTAGCTTCATTCCTCGTGGGTGGTGTAGACTTAGTGTCTGGGACAGGGCTTTCTTGTGCTGGGGCAGAAGAAACGCTCTGTCCAGTCATCTCAGGTGGGGATGCTGGAGGGGAGATGATCTCAAAGGGAGAGCGAGTCAGTTTGTCCTCTTCCTCTGGTGGCAGGCCAACTGGTGACTCAGCAAGCCAGCGCTCTACTTCCAGCCCCTTCTGTGGCAGGGGCTCCGGGAAATCCTTGAAATCTGAGGTCCAGGGACTCCGGGGAGTGTGCTGCAGTGGGGTTATTTCTTGTTCATCTGGCCCCTCATCAAGAAAAGTACTTTCACGTTCCTCAGAGTACCGTGGACGGGCTCCTTGGCCATCCAGCTCATGGGGGAACCAGACCTTCCTCTCACTGCTTAGCTCCCTCCAGTATGCATCCTGCTGTAGGGTTATGTCTCTGTCCCTCCAATACCTGACTTCTTGCTCAGGAGACTTGCCCTCCCAGGCTGGAACAGGCTCTTTCTGGCCTCCCACTGGCTCTCCTCTGGTTGGAGATGTTTCTCGCCATCCCTGGACCACATCCTGCTCCTTCCAGTATTTCTCTTCCTGCTCTCGAGCCTTGCCCTCCTCTGCTGGGCTCTCTTCCAGTCCCAAAGCTCTGGTCTTCTCCAGGACAGCTCCATCCTGCTGCTCCACACCCTTGGCCTTTTCTGGAGACTTTTGGTCAAGGACCATCTGTTTTGGTGTTGTGGCTTTGTCTTCCAGGAAAGAGCTCTTCTGCCCCTGAGTTTTGTCCTCTTTTAGGGCCCCATCTTTATGTTCAGCAGACCTGTTGTTTTGGTCCAAGGCAACACCCTCCTTTCCTAGGGCCCAGTCTTTTTGTTCTAAAGCCTGTTCTTTCTCTTCTGGGGCCTCATCCTTCTGTTCTTTATCATCAGCCTTTCTTCTGTGTTCTAGAGCTCTGTCTGTCTGTGTTGGCTCGGGGATGCTGTGCTCTGGAGCCCTGTCTTCCTGTACCAACACTCTATCTTTCTCTTCAGGAGTCTTATCTCTCAGCTCTAAATGCTTGTCCTTTTGTTCTAAATCTCTGTGCTCTTGTGCTCTGTCTCTTGATTCAGTGGTCTGAGTCTGTTGCGGGGCTGTGTCCCTTTGTTCTGAGGCCTTGTCCTTCTCTGCTGGGCCCTGGTCCTCCTGATCTAAGTCTTTGTCTTTGGGTTCTGGGCCCTCGTCCAGCTCTACAGCCGTGTCTTTTTTGTCCAAGCCTCTGTCCCTCTGTTCTGAAGTCTTGCCCTGCTGTCCTCCAGGCCTGCTCTCCTCATCCAGAGCCTCATCTTTCTGATGCATGACCGAGTCCTGCTCGACAACAGCGACCTTCTCCGGCAGAATCTGGTCCTTCGGCTGTGGGGTTTCACTCTTTAGCTCGAGTTCTTTCTCCTTCTGCTCAGTGGTTCTGTCTTTCAACCCTGGAGCTTTACCTTCCCACTCTATGGCAAGGTCCTCCATGGCGGGACTTGACAGAGACTCAGGACTCTTGGTGAGGGAGCTATCAGAGGTCATAAAGTGTCCACCAGGGCCTGTGATCTCCCCAGGTGAGTGTTTCCTATCACCTGGCAGGGCAGAGTGAGAGAAAGAACTGCCAGCTAAATTTCCAGCAGGGCTCTCATCTGTGAGATCTGCCTCTCCAGCAGCCTCAGCTGTGAGCGGTGACACTGTGGATGTGTGGGGCTCTGGAATAGACACAGGAGCTAGGTGGCAAGAGGTGTCCTCCACCTTCATCAGAGGCCTCTTTTCTTCCTTTCCTAGGCTTAATTCTCCAAACTGGAGGGTGCCAAGGCTTTCTGGAGAGAGCTGCTTAGAAGAGATATCCAGAGAGGTCTCCTTGCTAGGACTCTCTTCTGAGAAAGAAAGTGACTGGGTGTCTTCTGGGGACACCATTGGCCAAAGGTCTTTGTGTAGCTGCTGCGCTTTCAGGCTACAGGGAGACCTGGGGGTGGCTTCTTGTTTGGCAGTGTCTGGAGAGACCACACTGAGGACAGACAGGGACTCTGCATCTTCAGGGGAAAGGCTTTGATCAGTAAACCGAAGTACTTCATCTTTCTGAGGTTCTGTGGGTTCTTCAAGTGCTGTCCTCACTTCTCTGGAAAGGTTTCCTGCTCTGAGAACTGAACCTGCCTCTCCAGTCTCAAACACTATTGCTTTGTCTTGTTCTGGCAACAGTTGAATAGTACAGCCAGTCTGACCCCCAACGATGCTCACAGCTATGTCCTGGGCTTGGGGGCTCCTGGAAAGAGGTACTTTCCCCTCTTCTGATATGTCCTCCTCAGGCCCTGCCTTAACTGTCTGCTCGTCAGCATCTTCCTTGCTCACACCTGGAGTATGCTTTGTGTCTCCCCAGGAATCTTCCTGAAAGTCTTGAGGCTCAGACTTTTCTTCTACTGGTGACTGATGAAAGGGTGTGTGGGCAGCACTAGGTGGGCCAGATGGTGGAGGAGACGCCATTTTCACCGTGCTGTCATCTGGGCTGAGGCACCGTTCCTCCACTTCTCCGAGGGCTGGTTCCCCAGGATGCAAGGCATGTCCAGGGGCACCAAACACAGCAGCATACTGACTGGACAGTTTCTCAGTCGCCATTACGTTTTTTTCTTCCTTTCCCACAGTCTTCTCCCCCGTCAAGCCTCTCCCCACAGCCTCTCCTTTCTTCTCCGACTCCCCAGTCACAGAGAAATCCTCACAGGGTGGTGACTTGAAGCCCTTGTCTTCTTCCAGGGAAGAGGTGGGTGAGATGGTGCCAGCTGATGGCACATAGTCCAAGCCTTGAGTGGCTTCAGTGCGGGAAGAGGGGATACTTGTGACAGTGTCAAGCAACAGGGAGCTCTTGCCTGTCTCCTCCGTCTGGGGAGCTGTGAGTGAAGCCACAGATTGGTCCTCAGCCACTGATGTGGCAAAGGAAGAGAGTTTGTCACACTCAGTGATTGATGTGGCTGAGGACACATGTTCCTCTTCAGCCAGAGGGGCAGCGACCATGTTGGGAGGGTAGGTGAGTTCAGTCTCAGGTGCCCCGTAAGTTTTGCTCGAGGTGGCTGGAACAGCACTATCTGCAGACTGGCTGGCTTCAAAGGGGCCAGGACCTTCAGGCCCAGAAAGGTCATAGGTACTTGTAGGAAATCTGGGTGGGGCTGGGCGTTCATCTGGCTCATCATGGATCTCTTCATCTGAAATAGTCTGCTCAGTCTCTGAGTAGCCAGGGATTGTCTCATCCTGGATGTAAGAGACATGCTCAGTGGCTCCCGCAGGTGTGGCCAGGCTGCTTAGGAATGATGCCGCCTCCTTCTCAGGTGCCTTAGCCTGGAATCCCAATTCCCGGCTGCCAAGAGCCTCTCTGCTCTTTGGGATTACCTTTAAGGCTTCCTGCATATGTTTTTGATAAAAACTCTCAGCCTTTGTCTCTTCCTCTTCCTCATCTGAAGGGTGAACCTCCTCCATTTCTTCTAACTCAGCCTTTTCTATAACATCCTCCTTTACCTCAGGTTCGCTCTCCTCCCTGGCAGCAGTGTTCTCTGCAGTCAACTCTGCCTCTCTTTGCTTCCTTTCCTCCCAGGTTTCTTTCTCTTTCGCTACCTCAGCACCTGAGTCTGGGCCTCTGTCCTTGCTTCCTTTATCCTCAGGAAAGTCTGGGATGACCTCTTTCTCCCTTTCCACATGTTCTTGCTCCAGCACTGGGCCAGAGGGTTGGGTCGCCTGGATGGATGTGCTTGGGTGTCCCTGCTCTGTGGCATCTGCAGGGAGTGGTTTCTCACCCAGTCCTGTGTCCCTTTGTTCAGCCAGCAAACCTCTCTCCTCACGCTTCAACTCCTCAAAGTCCTGTGTGAGGTCCTCTGGAGAGGACAAGGCCAACTCTCTGTGCCCACTGACAGCTGGAGGTGGTGCAGCCCCCTTCTGGGCTGGGGGTGTCCGGGGCTCAGAAGACAACTCCTTTTCTCCACGGGCGGCTCGGCCTTTGTCCACCTTGATCCTTCCAGGGGCCTTGGCTTTGTAGAGGGTCTTCCGGACCTCAGGGGTAAAAGGCTTCAGGTCTGGCTTAGAGAATTTCTTTACCTCGGGTTTGGTGTCTTTCCTCTTTTCATCCTTCTTGGCATCCTTTTTCTCTTCCTTCCTTCCTTCCTCCTTCTTGAGTTCCTTCCTTTCCTTCTTGATCTCCTTTTTCTCCTTGTCCCTTTTCTCCTCCAGCTTTGAAATCTTCTCCTTCAGGTGCTTCTTGCCTACTTTATCCTTGATCAGCTTCCTCTTCTCAGCCTTCAGTGCTTCACTGGACTCTGTCCTCACCCTCTCTGGCTTGGAGGGTTTTTCAGGGGGCTTCTCGGACGGTTCTTTTGCTTTCTTTTCTGACTTGGCTAACTCCTTGGCCAGCTCTGAGCGGGCCTCCTTGGCTCCCTCTTCTAACACTTCCTCCCGTTTGGCCAGCTTGCTCACTGCTGTCTTGGGAGCAGCCTTGAGGCTCTCCTTGCTGTCAGCCCGATGTTTGATTTTGCTGGGTTTCAAGTTGGCAGGCACGGCCCCAGCAGCCAGGTCCTTCTGTGTTGCCACAGGGTAGCGCAGGAAGTCCAGGTGCCGAAGCTTTTCCAAGCCCTCTAAGATCTTGTTCTGGGGAGCATTTCCTGGGAAAAGCACACGCACAATCTTCTCAGTAGGGTTGGCTGGGAGCCATACCACCAGAGCAGTGATGGAGGTCAGGTAGGGGACAGAGATCTCTGCTTCCTTCCCATTGGCCAGTACAATGCCTGTCTTGGCTTTACTATTGCCTGCCCACTTCTGCATGAGAAACTGCATCTCTTTACTGTCCTTGACAGGGTTGAGGACATACATGTCCAGCCTACCTACACCCATTTTGTGGAAGAGGGTCAGCGGCTCGATGGTGTTACTGACCACACGATACAGAGGCTCGGCTTGGATGCCTAGGCGGTTTAGGTGCTGAAGAGTGAGGCAGGCCTCTTCAATGCTACGCTTGGCCTTGCGGGAGGCATCGGGCAGCCGGAGCTTCTCAGGTACATTGAAGAACACAACTCCAAGCTCAGGGGAGATGAGGTTCTTCACCCAGTCGCTGTAGCTGCTGGAGCCCTGGGACTGCTCCTCCTCTAGCTCTGCCACTTTGCGCTGGAGGAGCCCGTTGATGCCCGGCAGATTGTCAGCCCCAATGTGTGTGAGCAGCACAGAGTCGATGCGGTCCAGGTGCCGTACCAGCTTCCAGAAGCAGGACTTGCGATCCGAACCACCGTCCACCAGGATGTTAAAGCCATTGACAGCAAAGAGAGCAGAGTCCCCACGGCCACCAGGGAAGATGTAGCAGCAAGGTTTGGAGAGTTTGAGGAAGCCTCCTGAGGTGGGGGGTTCAAGCAGGTCAAAGGGGGACGGCACATCCACAGTCTCAGAGACATACTCGGAGAACTCGGCCACACCATCCATGGTGGGTAGCACAGGCTCAGGATTTAGCCGGAGGTGCAAGGTCTCTTGGGAACTAGACAGTCCCAGGTGGCTCCAGTCACCCTCCCCTAAGCAGGAAACAGTGAGGAAGGCCTGGATCCCAGGGTCTCTATTGCTAAGCAACTGGGCAATCTAGAGGAACAGGAGAGAGAAGCTGATCAAATCATCGGGGTTATCTTAGTCGGACTCAGATTCAGTCCCCTATTCTTTACCTGTTTCTGAGGTAAATGCCTACCTCCTGTCAGGCTTCCTGATAGTTTTATTTAAGATTTCCCCTTCCTGGCCTTTCTCCCCACAACTTAAATCCTGGCCCCTGGCCCCTTCTTCCAAGACACTCATCAGGGAACTCACCTCAGGTTTGTGAAGGACCTGGACAAAGTTTTGATACGAGTAGGTACCACTCTGTAGGATAAGGTCTCCCTCAGGTTCTAAAGTTTGTCCACTTAAGATAAGGAGTTTGTGAGCTGATGGGCTGCTAAGAAGATGATGAACCTGAAATGGAGGGCAGAGAGGGCACAGGTAAAGGCACCCAGGGAAAGGCACTGGAAATCCCTGCCCCACCCCCTTCAGTAGGAAAAGGACATGTTCCTCACTCCTTATTCCCCAGAGTGGGGCTAAGGATCACAAGTCAGTTCAGATGGTGGCCCGAGATATAGAGGCGCTGCAAAGAGTTAGGTCACAGCACTCAGAACAAGCAAGGGTTGGCACTGGCCTTACCTCTGAGCTGACACTGTCTGAGCTGGGGTTGACTAGGACGATGGTCTCGAGGATTTCACTCTGGTGGCAGAGGGTCCTCTGGCCTGAAGGAGAGATGTAGGCATTTGTACTGAAATCAGTAGGTATTGACTTAAAATGAGAAGTACTGTGAGTGGCAGGGGAGGAAAGTGGGGTACAGGGGAAACAGAGTCCGAGTTAACTTCAGACCCTGCCTGCCGTCTAGGCTAACACTAAGGAAGGCCTAGGAACTGCCTCCCTCCAACCCTCCCTTTTCAGGGCTTCTCCCTCCTCTCCCCAACAGTAGCAGACTGCTACTACTCCCCTCCTTCTTCTGCCACACCCTCTGCTGCCCAGTCCCCGCCCTTTTGCCTAGAACTTCAGCCCCAGACTGCCCTGTTGACAAGAAGCTTTTTGTCCCTCTGGAGCACTAAGTTCCTGGTGCTGCCTGGGGATTGGGGTGGGGGCCGGCGAAAACTAAGCTGGAGGGAGGGCTCCGGGGATGTCGGTCTTTACCGAGCTTTCTCTGCCTTTGCCCTTGGTCAGTAGTAAGGAGATAGGAACTTCTGTCTCTATAGATTCCCCATTCTTTCCACCCCAAGTCCCCTATCCAAGGAGAGAATCCCTGTTCAAGAAGATTATGGAGATATGTGGCAAGTGGATTCTTGGAGTGCACAGAGGATTCTAACATGCTATTTTGTTTTCTGACTCTGTCAAACCTTCCGTCAGAGCCATGCATACTGTGTTCCCAAGTATTTCACAGATCCCTCTCCCATGTTTCCTTCACTCATGTGCCCAGGCCTTAGGGACACCTAGCTCACTGCAGAACTCATCATCCCCTGTGATCCATTCCTTGCCTCAGCCTGTGAGTACAGAAAGTTGGGTTGGTCCAAAACAAGAAACAGAGCCAGTGATGCTCTCTGCCAAGCATCCTAGGACTGGAAGTACAAAGAGAACTGACTCCTGCAAGCTGTCTTCTGACCTACCTATACAAGCATGCACACACACACACTACAAAAATAAAAACAGTAGCAAGCTGGGCATGGTGGCATACACCTTTTAATCGGGAGACAAAGACTGGTGGGGTTCTGTAAATTTAAGGCCAGTTAAGTTCCAGGACAGCCAAAGCCACATAGAAAATTCTATTCCAAAAAAAAAAAAAAAAAAAAAAAAACCTAACCAAACAAAACAAAACAAAAAAACAAAAACAAAAAACAAAAACAAAAACAAACAAGGAAGGAGAGTCAAGGTATTGCTTAGGAGGGGGAGGGGGGAAAAGATGACACCCTGAATCCTCTCTGGATTCACACAAAACACTAAGCAGTGTAAGTGAAGAACTCGATGGGTGAGACAGATGCTTCCAGGCTCCTGCCTTCCCATCTTCCACTTCCAACACAGTAGCAGTTACATTAGGGTTAACCTTAGAGGCAGCTGGAGGATACTGGGGAGGGGAGGCTCAGAGTCTGTTCCCTGGAGCCCTCTTCTGTGACTCCAACTCCCTTTTCTTTCTGAGGCTGGGACAAGGGTGACTGGGGCCAGGGCCTTTGTTTAGAGGAAAAGCCTTGATGCCAGTGACCAGGCAGAGGCCTACAAATACAGCTCTGGGGAAGATGGGGGTGTAGGAGACTTAAATCCTATGCAAGGCATGTTGGGCCCAAGAGAAGTCCAAGGGTCCTCATCTATGACTTAGGAATGGAGGGATACTTTGAGGTCAGAGGCAGGCAGGAGTAGGGCTTAAGCAGCTAGGGCTCTCAACATCCTTTGCCAGTCTTAAATAGTTCAGATTTAGGAGAGCCAGGACTCCCCATCACAAACAAGGTCACACTTTCAATCTAGGTAGAACAGAAAGACATGTCCTCTCCAGCTACCATCTCTACTCCAGCAGCTTCATGTATCCTCACAAGACCTTTATCCCACTTCTGTTCCTGACACAAGACCCCCAGCCCCACTTCTGGGCAGCTAGTCCATTATATCTCTGATCCCTCCTCAGCCTGGGAGAAAGCCTGGTTTCTCTTTTCTGCTCCCCAGCTCTTCTGATGAAGGGAACTGCTCCCCCCCCCCCCCCCCCACTTTATCTTTGCAGAAGACTTAAGCGATTGGGGCGCTTCTCATAGCCAGTGCTGTGGTTGGGGGTGGGCTTCGGGTGTGAAGCTGAGTGGGCAGGAGGGCAGGTGTCTCTGCAGTGAGGCAGAAGGGGGGGGGGGTGTGTGTTCAGGCAGCTGCAGTTTGCCGCAGTGTGTGAGTGTGCGCGCTGAGCTCAGCCTCCAGCTCCGCCTCCACCCCCCACCCCAGCATGACAAGTCATTTTCTTGGCTGCCTCTGCATGGGGGTTGGGGGTAGAGATGGGGGTGCATATAGAGAGGGACAAGAAACTGGATTCTCTGTTGAAGAGTCCCCATCTTGGGAAGGAAAGCACAGATGAGGTGAGGGTGGGGCCGAGACGGGACCCATGGGGTTGACAGGACCGAGAATGCAGGGCAGCTGCTGAAGAGCCAGAGCTCTCAGAGAGGCCACAAAGGGGGGCTTAGAGCCCCAGGCTCAAGCTAGCCACAGGGAATGGGGTGCGGGCAGCTGAAAACAAACCAGCTAGCCTATGAGGAGGCACATGCCACGTCTTAGTGACCCATTCCTCCTTTCCCTTCCAGAGTGTCACCCCTTCCCTTACTTGGCAAAAACTCGCTGCCACACTCACCCCAGAATAGGGAGCAGTTGAACAATATAGTAGCTGATAACCCAAGGACCCTCCTAGTAGGTAACTTCCCCCCTCCTCTCAGATTCTTCTGTTTTTCCTTAAAGACATAGCCCCCAAATTCCTCCTATGCCCTAGCTGCCAGGCAAAGCCAGTGGCACCACCCTCTATTGCTGCCTCTCAGCTGATGGTCCCTCCCCACCCCCACCTAGTACAGGGGTGGACTGTCACAGCCCCTGTTGGTTCCACTGGCTGTGGATCTAGGCTGAACCCTAAGTCAGTAATGTTCACCTCCTTTCTCCCTCAATCCCAGGCTGCCTTCCTACCAGGCTAGCCCAGGTCCAGATGCATCAGATTTACAAGGTACCAGATATCCCCATCCCAGCTCCTTATCTATCACAGCATCCCATCCTTCTGCCGTGCTGTGCCCTTTGGTTAGGCTCTTACCCTGGGGTGTGGGAGGGCGCCCCTCATGGAGGCATCGGCTCCGGCCTTAGCCTTAGCCGGCAGCTTCAGGGAAGAGTCTGCGGCACTAGGGGTGGGAGTGAGGGGGGGCTGCTTGACGGGGAGGGCGGTGCCAGGGCGGGGAAGAGGGGCTGGTCTGTGACGAGGCACTAGAGACTTAACTATTTCTTGGCCTTCATAGTGTCAATGTTCTGGTGCCTCTGCTTAGCTACTGGGAAGGGGAGGAAGCTAAGGGGTTCTCTAGCAGTTCAAAGAGCCAGAGTGACCTCCTGCAGCTCTCAGGGCCTTCTCCCCAAATCCTGTTTAGTAAAGAAATACTCTCTTAGCATCAACCAAAGGACCAAAGCCCCACACAACCGGGGCAAAGAGCCAGCTCTAGGAGGCAAGAGCTGCATGGGCCCTCCCCCTTCCTCTTAGAAACCATCTGCTGCCTCTCCCCTCAGATGGACCCAGAGAGTGACCTTCAGACACTGCAAGAGCCTGAGACAAAGAGGCTGGGGGGCCATAAATGTAAGGGAGCAGTGTGAGGGTAGTGAGTGACATGATGAGCTGAACCCTGAACCGCAGCAATGTGGAACTGGGGAGGACATTTTACATTGGAGGGTAGTGTGCCGGTCTGGAGCAGTCCCCCACTGGGGTGGGGCACAGGGATCCTGGGAGCTTCATGCAGGTCTGTGCTAACCAGCATGGCTGCCAGAGCACCCACACGAGTTGCTTCTGAGTGCTGGCTGTCAGGAGGCAGTAAAGGGAGGGTAAGGGAGGTTTCTGTCTTTCATTGAACAAGTTAAGGAGAACCAAGCCTGGTGAGGATCATCGCAGGGAGCCCAGGCTCGAGCAAAGCTTTCTCACTAGAGACCAGTCTAACATAAAGTACTCTTTGGATCAGAAATGATCTTATAATGACTCAGTAGGGTGTTTGGGTCCCAGTTGCTCCTCCTCTCCTCTTCTCCCTACTTGTCTTACTTGATCTTGAACAGTCTTACATTGACCTTGTGCCCTCAGTCTCAGCCTCTGTCTTCACCTCAGCTAAATGCTCCAGGATTCAAAGGAAAGGTCTGGAGAGCTGGGGCCCGGTGAGATTTAAACTCTTACATCCTGTCCTCTCCTCTGGAACCCTTCCTGGGTGGGGTCAGCTCCTTCCGCCCACTCACTAGCTAGCCCCAGCCCCAGCCCCACCCCTGCTCCAGCCCCACCCCTGCTCCAGGCTGCCAAAGGCTGCTTTTGAAGGTCAGAGGAGCCAAAATAGTCTCTGCTCTCAACACCCCCCACCCTGCATTAGCTACAGCCAGAGGAGAGAAGTAGCTGAGTCACCAGTACTGGGGGGGGGTGGGAGGGGGAGAGACAGGGCAAACAGAGGGAGAAGAACCCTTCTTGGGATCTAGGATGCAAAGTAGCAACATGCCATATCCGCATTTGAATAGGAGAGGCCATCAGCGGGCAGACATACACAATGTAAACCAGCTCAGTCCTGAGCATCATGGAGTACCCTACCTTCTGCACTGTCATCGCCCTTATTTCACCCTGCCTCCAGCCTCCTGTCTCCTCTCTGCTTTTTAGGGATCTCTCTCAGTGTTTGGGGTGAAGGGGGTGAGGGGTGCGACTTTAATAGACTTTGGGATTGAGAACAAAATACCATCTTCCAACTGAGATCAGAGCCCACCCTTGTTCTCAGCCATACACCCCCATAGCACACCTTGGACGGGATTCCAAGTCACAGTTGGTCTCCTTCTCTCCCCATCTCTAAGCGACCACTTGTGACAGTGAGCCCTTAATTCCTCTCATGTACTGAAATGGTGAGATGCCAAAGAAGAGAGGAGGTCTGAGCAGCCCCTGATTTCACACCCGATGCTACTTTTCTGAACCATGCCACTGTATGATCAGTTAAACAATCTCAGTGCTTGCTTCTGGACTAGGGAGTGCATATTATCAGTGCCACCACCCCCCCAAGGACTGACCTCATCTGAAGAAAAAGTTCCTCTTTCTGCCTAGAATCCTAACCTTGCAATGCACAAGCATCTTTCTCTTGTTGTGGAAGGTTTCAGAATTATCCTAAATCAGAATCTCAGTCTAGATTAGTACTGGGATACCCTAAGTTCTCAGGCCAAACCAAAACTGGAGATGCTTACAGAATGAGGCTTATCTTCTGTTCATTTCTCTCTGACTTCCCATTTCAGATAACAATGTAAACCTCTAATTCAGGATCCTCTGAGCACATGCATGTAGCATGGAGTCAGGCAGAAGGACTCAAAGGAATTCTTCAGCTTTCTTCTCTCTATCCCTCTCACCTCTTTCCAGCTCTCCAGGGTCTTGGGTAGCCCAGGCTGGTCGTGGACTTTTGCTTGTGTAGCTAAGGATGCTCCTATGCCTCTACTTCCCAAGTGCTGGGATTATGGGCCTGCGCCACCACACTAGGCTAGCCCATACGTGTTAGTCTTAGAACATCAATCCTCCCTTCCCTATGGGAGCTCGACAGGGGATGTCTCAGTTTTATTGAAACTCAGTAGTGATGCGTCAGTATGTGTGCCCTCCATTCCCTAACCCCACTATGGATCTGGGGCCTTCTGCATGTTAGGTGGGCTGCACTCCAGACCTTAAGTACAATTGTCAATTGCCCTATGTTTTTCTAAGGCTATGTTAAAAATGAGTAGAAGCTTCAGGGATCTGGAGGGAGGAGTGGGAGCTATAAAGGAAGGCCCCAAATCTCTAACCTTTAAGATTTTTTTTTTTTTTTACCAGACTTGACCAGTAGAAGGAGCTGGGCCACTGACTATATGAGGGCCCCTTCTTTTCTGTATGTGTGTGTGTGGGGGACTATAAATGTTGATGGGGTAGGCCTAGGAATAATCACACTCTTCCTATCATTGTAAGACATATTTTGTTCCTTCATTATTCTGGCCACAGTGGTCTATCCTATGAAGTAGGCCAGAAAGGTCAAACCATGAGACCTTCAGTTCACCCCAGCTCTCGGTTACCTTAACCTATTCACTCAAAGGAGGCTAAAGAAGGAGGCAGTGGCTGCAGCTGCTTTGGGCAGATTGTGTTCAGGGACAGCTGAAAGAAAAGCTAGCAGGGATGGGCTGTGGCTGTGGCTACCTAAAACTGTGTCCCCTCCCCCCAAGAAATTCTCTACTGTTCTCCAGGAACAGAGGCCACCATGGCAATGTCTAAACCTAAAACAAAATCTATATGCTAAAAGTAAGTTAGCATCTTGAGTAGATGGCTCCCAAGCCCCTTGAGGACACCGTAGCAAAACTGATTGAGGACATCAGTGGGTGTTTCTATTCCAGTGCCTGCTTCTGAGAATATGACTCCCTGCAAACCTCTGTCCAAGCATTCCCTTCATCTTAATCCAAAGAACAGCTAAGGACTTTGTCTCAAGTTCCGTCCATTTCTTACAGTACTCAAAGTCTCTATGGCCAAAAAGATGAGAGGCTAGAGAATCCAGGGTGAATCCCTAACAGGACGTAACATCCAAACGTCAGTACTCAGTTGAGCCCCCTGCCATCCCTTTATTCAGCTTTGCTTCTAGGAGTGTCAAGTGGCAAAACTGTCTTTTGGTCATAGGGGATCGTGGAGGATGTCATGACATGGGTCATTGTCAAAATAAGGTAATCTCTGAGGAGCAAGTGGCTAGTTTCGCAGGAAGCCAGTCCTACCAGGAAGATGCCAGCTTCACGGTTTTTAAGCTGCTGCACACAGTCTGAGTGTAAACGAGCTTTAGCTATATCGACCTCATCTTCTCCAACTCTTCCACAGCAGCTCGTGAAAACTCACTGATAAGGAAATGACCAGACTGGCGGGGCAGAAAGAGGTGACTGTCTGCTGTGCTGGACTGTTGAGAGTTAGTAACATGTGACGTCTGTTATTTGATAGCTGTGACTATTGAGTACATGGAATTCACATCCTATAAAACTACAGGAAAGCAAGTGCAGTGGTGCATACCTAAAATTCTAGTACTCAGGAGGTAGAGGCAAGTTTGATACCATCCTAGCCTACATGTGAACTATATAGTAAGATCCTGTTTTGTTGTTGTTGTGTTTTTTTTTTTTTAAGAAAGTTACATTGATTGGTGTGTTAACATTTACAATAATATGGCCAGATGCCCAACACCTTTATCAAGGGATGTAGGACTTTCCTAATTTTCTCCATAGACACCTGCAGTAGAATGCTAATTAAACCCTTATCTCACATTTCTAGACTAGTTCTCCCACCCATCAGACCTGATCTCAGAACCAAGCTTCACAAATCCAGGAGACCTCTGTCCCAGCCTGGATCCCAGGGTGCTGATCTGATCAGCCTTTGGTGGCAGCCTTCTGCTCTGCTCTGAAGATCTGCAGGCTAAGCCCAGAGGAAACAAAAAACGAATCCTGTCAGGTGGGCTGTGAGAAATAAGGGTCTGCGAAGGTGAATGAGGCATTCTGGGATGTTTATAAAGGGGAGCAGGGAAGCTGGGGTGTGCTGAGAGGGAATGCAGAGGAAAAAGGTTTTGCCTGTGAGTTTTTGATCACTTTCTTAGTGCTTCTCAACTGCTGTGTACAAACCATAATCTTCATGACAAAATTGTGCTCTACCATCATAGTGTATGGTTGCAGCATGTCCTGGGCATTATCCACAGCATGCGTGGATAGCTGTGGAGCCATCAAAAGTCCCTCCCGTTTTGCCTACCCAAACCTCCCGCAAGGCCAGTTCTGGTCTGGATACTGAACCCAAAGGACTGAAACAAATAACCCTAGTCCTAACCTTTGACCTCTGAGGAGAAGTGAGCTAGGTGCCGGGTAATGAAGAGTCTCAACTGTTGGTTCAAGTCAAAGGATGATAAGTCAATGTTCCATGAGAGAATCCCTGTAAAAGAAAAAGAAAAAAAAAAGAAAAAAAAAAAAAAAAGAGGGTTCTAAGCAAAGTCATCTGCAGAAAGCACTGTCAAGCTCCTGGGAGAGGAAAGGGAGGTGATGCCTCTAAGGAGAATAGCTAGTACCTGCTTTTTCCCTTTGTGGGAACCTGAGGGCAAAGGGCAGAGTTTAGATTGGATTTGCCAATAAATGAGCTTGTTGTTTTGTTTTGTTTTTCAAGGCAAAACAGTCATGGTAGAAGTAACACCATAAGGGTCTGTTTCCATAATGATCCCTCTTGCCAAATTCGATTCTAGATTTTCCTATGCCCCCTCCCTTACCTCCATCCCTTGCTTCACCCGCAGGTGGCTCCGCAGCACTGCACCACAGGCACAGCTGAGGGAGGTGAGCTGCAGAGCCACGAAGGTCACTCTCTCAACTTGGCTGCCAGCATTCAGAGATTTGAGATGTGTACCCTGCGTTCAAAAATTTCCCCTAAAGAAGAAACTGTAAGGTAGGGACATAGACTTTTCAGGGTCTGGTGAGGACTTTCGGATACGTGGTCAAGACGTTTGGGGGGGGGGGAAGGGGTGTGACCAGAGGGACCCCAAGGTCTGCACGGAGCTCCTCCTGCTCCGGGAGACTGCGGAACAGAATGGGGTATGCAGAAAGGATGGGCAAGCAAGATGTTGGCGGCTCGAGGGGACAGAGGCACGTTCATGGAAGATACAGGTGACAGGGTCGCAGGTTTCGGGAAATGCACATAGAGATGGAGGAGACAGAAATGTGCACTGGGAGACCAATGCAGATGGCGGGGAGACACGGATGGAGTGCTGCGTAAAAGCCAGGAGAGCCGCTCACCTTGTTCAAGGTGGGCCCGTACGGCCCTCAGCTGACTCTCTGTACCGATATCGCCGATCACGATGAGCAAGGAGTATTTCTGCAGGTCCCAGCGCGCTGCCCCTGCCGCAGCACCGGCCTCGCAAAGAGGCTCCGTAGGGTTCTGAGCCGGCGTTGCACCGAGGCTCTGGAGCCCTAGCTCCCTACTTGTCTCCATGGCAACGCTGCCAGGCCGCGCGGTCCCGGCCTCGGTCGCCATGGAAACTCCCGCGGAGTGCAGGCTGGCTGCGTCCGCTGCGGGGAGAGTGCGCGCGGTTCTTAAAGGCCGGAGGCAGGAGCCGTTCATTGGTCACTGCCTGTCTGGGGGCGGGGCTGAAGCGCCGCAGGGGCGGGGCCGGGATGCGGTCCCTGTACCGCGATGGGGTGGTGGCTGCAGTCGTCCACCTGCAGTTTTCCTGACCAAGTGTGTCCCCCACCGACTTGAGCCTGGGTAAGGGTTCTGCGGTACCCAGCCGAAGGCGGAGTCCAAAGCCTCCGCGCGAGAACAACATCTTGTTAGGCTGTGTCTGCGTTGGGCACAGTGTGGGAGGCAGTTCCGCAGCTTCTCCAGAACCTTGGGGAGCCATCTTGCCCTTCGCCGTCTTGGAGTTTCTATTGTGGTCTCTATCTGGCTATTATCGTTGTCTAATTTTTTTTTTTTTCCCTTCGCTGCCTGCCAGGGTCTAGGTTACCAACCTGGGTTTCCCTGTCCTTGCCCCGAGCTCTGGGCGTGGTCAAGCAGGCTGCGCAGTATTGGAGGGGGACAGGATGACCTTCCTACCCTGAGTCCCTGGAGAGTAGTTATTCCAAGGATAGTGGTTGGCTAGTCTCCATCTTTGCTGAGTGCAATGAGCTCAGACTGCAGCAAGGAGGATTTGAGTAAAACCCAGAAAAGACTTCCCAACTACTAGTGATGCGACACAGTGGATAAATTTAGGAGATCGTGTAATTACTGTACAAAACTGAATTAATATTCTCTATCTTTCCCTGTCCTTCTCTCCATCCCTTTCTCTCCCTCCCCTCTCCTCCTCTTGCCTTACCCCCAATTCTCCATTCTTCAAAGAGTCTCCACCACTATAGCTGGTCTTACCCTGAGTCATTCAGTTGTGTGCGTCAGACAGAAGGCCTGTGTTTAGGCCCCAGTTATAATTGCTTTTTCTTTGATTTACCTTGCACTTTGGAGATGGCAAAAGAGAAGAAAGGCTGCGGAGATGGTTCAGTTGGTAAAATACTCCCCTTGAAAGCATGAGTTCAGATTCTCAGAACCGTAAAAAGGGCACACACAGTAGTGTGCCCTTGGCAATTCCAGAGATGGTGAATCCCTGGAAGCTTTCTTGCCAGCTAGGCCAATGAAAGACCCTGGTATCTATAGTACAAAGAAGTAAAGGGTGCCGGGCGGTGGTGGCGCACGCCTTTAATCCCAGCACTTGGGAGGCAGAGGCAGGCGGATTTCTGAGTTCGAGGCCAGCCTGGTCTACAGAGTGAGTTCCAGGACAGCCAGGGCTACACAGAGAAACCCTGTCTCGAAAAACCAAAAAAAAAAAAAAAAAAAAAAAAAAAAAAGAAGTAAAGGGTATCTGAGGAACACTCCAGGTTGTTCTCTTACACTCACATGTACTCACATATGAAATCCCACTCCTTACAAGGATAGGAAAGTGATAATAGCTGATACCACAAGGCTACCAGTGAGCCACGTTCTGATTGTTAAGTACCTCACAGAAATCCTGGCCCTATCATGAAACATACCTAACCAGCCAGTCCCTACTGTAAATACTTTGGACATGCCATGAAAATCTCTTTTGTAGCAGAGACAAGAAAGCAGTATTCTCAGGACATCAGATGGTAGGGTGCCTCTTCCCACACACTGCCAGTTGCAGACCTGAATCTGGAAAATGGTGTGGAAAAAATGTGCAGGCCTTTACTACAATCATAAAGAGTAGCACATGTGGCAGGAAGTCAAAATGGAGTTCGGGGAGAGCAAGGGGACAGTTTCCATAGCAACTGTAGAGCCTTTTAACTAGCAGAGGGTCTCTGTCTAAGGGACAGCATCGGTTAAGTACAGAGTCAGCTCCCATTAAGGCTAACAGAGGTTAGACAATAGCTGTAAATGGTACAGGAGGAATCACACACAGGTTAGATAGTAGGGGCAGAAATAGGAGTCTGATTTCAGACTCTGCTAGAATCAAGTCTTAGTAATTACAGCTGCAAATACGGACTGTAAAAAAAAAAAAAAATCACATGTGTGGTCTGGATACCTACTTAGTGGTCCCTTTGCTAAAGGCAGACAAGGTCATAGCAAGATTGGCTCCAGGCATATCTTCATCATCCTCTTCTGGGTAATGTTTCCATTACCATTACTACAGTACCAGAAAGTATTTTAAAGCAGGATGTAGTGTAGAGTGTGTGTACTAATCCCTTAGTGGATGAGGCAGGAGAATTGCTAAAGTCAAGGCTAGACTGGGCTACATAGTGAGGTCCTAAGTCAAACAAGCAAAACTCCATCAACAACAACAAAAAAATATTTTTAAGTCTTAAATTATACACATATTTGCACAAAGGGCTTTGTAAAGAAAACTGGAGTGTTTATATGTATGTATGTATGCTTCTGATTTTTTTTTCTCTTTTCAAACAGGGTCTCCCTATATAGCCCTGGCTGGCTGAAATGGAACTTACTATGTAGACTAGGTTGGGCTTGAACTCAGAGATTTACCTGTCTCTGCCTTCCAAGTGCTTGAATTAAAGGCATGCTCCAACATGCTTGGTCAGATTTTAATTAATTGATTAATTTATTTTTGTATATCTGTGCCTCTGTGGTGTATGAGCACATGGGTTTGGGTTTGGGTAGCCATGGGGGCTAAAAGAAAATTGGTATTGCAGGAGGTCATGGGCTGCCCAGTGTAGATGCTGGGGACAAACTCTGGTCCTCTGCAAGGACAAGAATCATTCCTAACCACTGAGTATCCAGCCCCTGTGCACCAGAATTTATAATGACTGGAAACACATGGGAAAGACATAGAAAGCTGAATGAAGAAGAGCAGGGTGGTGGCACGAGTCTGTTAGCCTCGAACTTGGGAATTAGAAGCAGGAAGATAAGGAATTCATCTCTGGTTACGCAGTAGCACGTTGGAGGCTACCCCATGCTGCATAACAGACCCTGTCTTGCAAAATGAATAAACAAAGGCCAAGTAACAGGTTTTTACCTGTTTTGTGTCCATGTTTAAAATTCTGCTGTGTCAGAAGTTGTATAGTAAAAGTATGTTACTCAAAGGCCCATCTGTTGGTGTGTGGTGGTTGCAGTCCTTTAATCCTAGCAAAAGTAGGTAGATCTCTTAATTCAAGACCAGCTTGATCTACAT